>NW_022196413.1:182786-595349 GCF_008641045.1 Pistacia vera
CCAAAAAAAAAAAAAAAAAAAAAGGAATCGCTTAAACGATTTTATCATCGCTTAAGCGATCCAGTGTTTATAAGCTTTCATCGCTTAAGCGATCTTGTGAAAGGCATAATAAAAATAATCTGAATATTCTAGATCACTTAAGAGATTTCATGTCTCGCTTAAGCGATCCTGTATATTTAACCTTAGTCGCTTAAGCAATCTAATACAATCGCTTAAGCAATCACGTACAAGCCAGAATCAAGATCACTTAAACGATGCTTCACTTTTACCCTTAAGCGATCATGTCCAAGGTAGAATCAAGATCACTTAAGTGATACTTAACTTTTACCCTTGGTCGCTTAAGCGATCACGTGTAAGGCAGAATCAAGATTTGCCCAGATGCACAATCGCTTAAGCGATTTGCGGTCTCGCTTAAGCGATTCTTCGCTTTTACCATTGGTTGCTTAAGCGATTTGGGATCGCTTAAGCAATTATGTCCAACGCAGAATCAATATCTACCCAGATGCATGATCACTTAAGCGATTTATGGTCTCCTTAAGCAATTCTTCACTTTTACCCTTAGTCGCTTAAGCGATCAAGCCCAAGGCAGAATCAAGATCTGCCCAGATGCAAGATCGCTTAAGTGATTTATTGTCTCGCTTAAGCAATTCTTCACTTTTACCCTTAGTTGCTTAAGCGATTTAGGATCGCTTAAGCGATCAAGTCCAAGGCAGAATCAAGATCTGCCTAGATGCACGATCACTTAAGCGATTTATTGTCTCGCTTAAGCGATTCTTCACTTTTACCCTTGGTCGCTTAAGCGATTCTTCACTTTTACCCTTGGTCGCTTTAGCAATCATGAATCGCTTAAGCGATTATGTCCATGGCAGAATCTAGATGTTTCCAGATGCACGATCGCTTAAGCGATCCTGTATAGAAAACCCTTGGTCGTTTAAGTGATATATGTAGTCGCTTATATATCGCTTAAGCGATCATGGGCAATACATATTTTTTCAAGCTTTTCTCCATAATTTTGACAAACTAAAATCACCAACACATATTAATTCTATGTTTTCTCCTAAATTTGGCAACCTAATTGCATCAACACATCAATGTCATGTAACAAAATACTAAATAAACTCAAACTCAAAAGAGGGAAAGAAATACTAAATTGCTTTTGTACAAATATGAAATTTGTCAATTACATTAAATTACAACATTATATACAACAAATAAATGTCCTATATACACCCAAAACAAAAGCAAGGCTGGCAGCCTCCATCCCCCATCTTCATCATTCTCTTCAGCCACTTTCCCATCCTCTAAATTTATCTAGTAAACCGTCAGCAACAGCCTCTTCATCTTTTTCTACAACACCCATTTCAACATTATCAAGCCTTGGCCTTGGCCACAAAGCATACATAACACCACAACCAAAGTATCAATTGCCTGAAGCCTAACAACACCAACTGATCTAATTAAAGACAATCAAATTATTCAAGACAACCCAATAAGACAACATCACATAAACTACAAAATTCTAAGTCCAACTTCCATACCTTTTGATGATAGCATCAATAATGACTTGGATTGGGTTATGGTCAGTCAAAAGGGATCCATATGCCCATGGAAGCACTCAACAACCTAGCGCTTCCGATAGTTGCTTATTGTTTCATCATTTAAGTTGTCCATCGGGGTGTTGGTCATGTCAAACTCAATAAATTTTAGTGCATATGCCCCGCAATTAGCACTACAATAGGAGAAGACATTAGCATTAGAATCAGCTTATAAAAAAATTGTATTGTGTATATTTTATACAAAATTTACCTTGAGTCATTTGTCGGGACGGGAAATGCTTGAGTGGCCACTTTCCCATCAGTAGTTCATCACCCAAGTGCTGAAACATCCAACTGTCGCACAACAGTTGTAGGAATAATAAACATAGCGGCTGCAACTTCGTCTCCAACTGCCTCTCTCAACAAATACTTGGGTTGCAGTCAAGGATCTGCAGCAAGCCCTCCTCTAGTAGCACGACGATGGTTATCTAATGCATATCCTTAATGTTCATGATGTAGTATACTCTTTTACCATTTGCCCAACTATTTCCATGTTTGGGCCTTTTCCCCCGTACATATTACATCATCCTATCATCAAACTGAAAATCATCAGGGACACTGTCAAAGTCATCTATGGCCAATATTTTTCACTTGTCTCCCCTTGTTGCACCTTTACCATTGGCCTTTTTCACTAAAGTATCATATATAGTTACTAGCATTTGGCCAAAGGCCACATCGGTGATGGCACAGTGCAGATACAAAATATCACCATTACTACTCTATCGTAGCCTTATAAGTGCCAATACCTCATTGATGTGATGCATCAAATAAAAACAGCATGATAAGTATACAATACCTCATGGAAAACATAAGCAAAAATAAGGGAAAATAACTCACTGAGTTGTTGAGCCACCTGCCCATTGTCAACATCTTTTCAAACCACTCCTGGGGATAATCTCCGGTCTTGCACTTCATATGCTAATCACTTCCAAAATCATTGTAATAGGCATAGAAGAGTTTTTTTTTTTTTTTTTTCCTTATCTAGTGGCCTATACAAATCAACCTTTAACTCTTCCGTTTTCACTTGCCTACTTCCTCCGACTTCCTCCTCCATTTTCACTTCCCCACTTCCTTCGCGTCCCGCCTCACCCTACTCCATTGTTACTTCTCTACTTTCACAAACTTCCTCATTTTTTTCTTCGTTTTCCTCTTCTTTCCATACGTAACTGTCGTGTAAGGAGAAATTACGTGCTTACTCTTTCGGCTCTCTCTTTTATGCTCAGGTTGCACTTCAACCACTTTCAATACCCCACCAACTTCCTCCTCCACCCTACCAACTTTTTTCGCCACCCTATCAACTTTCTCCTCCACCCTATCAACTTTCTCCTCAACCCTTTTCATCCACTTTTCCATCTTCTCAAACCTCTCATAAATGGCTGTTGTAAAACTCTCAACCAGACCGTTTATAAGGTCAATCACCTCATTCTCCTAACGCCTTGGCAAAGAGGTACTTGTTATACCTATTTGCCAGTTGGGTGGAGGAATACGAACCTCTTCATCATCATCATCCTCCTCCCACCCGCCGATTAGAGCTTCATCATCCTTGGCGTCAACAACATTATTAAGCAGTGGCCTTGTAACTGCACTCACATGCGTGACCCCTTCTAGGTCTCGCATTAGATGATAATTCGAGGATTATACTGTTTTTATTAGGCTTTTTGGTCGAATTTTAGATACTTCTCAGTTCATTTTGACCTGAATTGCTACTTAATTTTTTACATTTTGTGTTTCAGGCAAAAATGGACATTTTGAGCAAATAATGAGCAATTTAGAGTTTCTGGACCCAAAAGTAAATGGATCTCAGAATTTAGGAGAGTTCTGAAACAGAGCGGAGCACTATGAAGCTTGATTCCATGGGAGAGCATCGAAGATTGAAGATTCAAGTAAAGAAGCAAGCAGAAGGCAATTCTGTAATTTCAGAATTCTTCATGAAGATTTGCCGTGGCGAAGTTTGTTCTTCGTCGCGGCGAAAGGAGTTACGCACGAGAGTCAATTTTTACTTCGTTGCCGAGGCGAGATTCCTTCTTCGTCGCAGCGAAGTCTGCGAATTCCAGTTTTCTCTAAAACGCACAGTTTCATTTTAGGTAAAGTCTTAGATTTTTGGGCGAACTATAAAAGCAAAACTTTGCCATTTTGAGAGGGTTCGTCGTTTTTAGTCTAGAGCAGCTTGTTCTCATTTTAGTTTTGGATAGATTTGAGATTTAGAGAGAAGATTTGAGCTTGAATCTGGTGGATTCTTCAACTAGGGGAGATCTCTACTCTTTTCTCTGCATTTCAATATGTTGAACCTTGTGTTTATTGTTTTTCTTGCTGTGTATTTTGATTCAGTTATGAACTAACCCATTTTGGGTTAGGGTTTTGATTAAGTTCGGATTTCTATGGGTTAATGAATTGATTATTTCTATTTCCATATTCTACTGCATAGATTGTGTGGTTATTCTGTTTTTAATGGAATTTATTTGATGAATATGATGAGATNTTTGACATGAAGTAATGGTATTAATTTTACACTCTGTGGCTATTTTCTAGCAACTAAGTGACAATTTTTTGCCCAACCCATGTCCATATATTTTCTAGGTTTAACTTTTTACAGCTCTGAATAATATGAAAAATTAATCCCATGCATGTGCAATATATCTGATCTCTTTCGATCTGTCCCTTTAATTGTGTAATATTTGTAAGATGTTGTGGAGGAGAAAAGAGAGTTGAAGTTTGGAGACAAGTTCTGTAAATGGTGTTAATTTGTTTGATGAAGATTGCAAATAATTTATGCATGATTTTGAGGAGGGAAGTCAACGAGTCCCGTAACATCTTGCCGTGGGTTGACTTGTCAGAAATCAAAGTTTTTTGTAAGTATTAGGCAACACTCAGATATTGCCATATGCATGTTGGGTCCCTCCATCTTCTCGTTCATTCATATCCACCTCTTTTTGTTTTTGAGTTTGGATCATGCTTACTCATATTAATAGTGTTCTAATTAATTTATGCATGTAGAATGGAAGTTTTGATGCATTTATGTGGGGTTCTTGCTTCCTCCCTCTCCCACTCACTCATTCACTTGAGAGATTATGGACCTATATTTTGGCTTTCTGTGTAAAAGAAAATTGTTATTTTCTATAAAGGTTCACTCTAACGTTGAATTTCATGATGGAACAGTTTGATCTCTCGAAACACAATCTATTATTATTACAATCTTTTAATGATAATACTATGCTACAAACAAATCTCACAAACTTTCTTTCGTAAGTCCGATGTGATAACTGATAATTGGTTTCTAATAAATTTTTCGTCTAATAAATTAATCAGAAACCATTTATTAGTTGTCATGTCGAGTTTGTAAAAGAAATTTTATAAGATTCATTTATCAGTTTATCTTTATAGATCTTTTAATTGTTTCACTCGACCAACGTCACTTCATCATTTTAAATTAATTTCTTATTTGGTTTTTCAATAAGATAGAGAAACTTCTAACAAAATCTTGTCATAAAATATTTATTTTTAAATAAATTAAAGAAAACAGATATTCATTTGTACCCAAATTTTTTATTACACTATATAGATAATTATATGGATGATGCAAAATAATAAATAAAATAGATGTTGTATATTAGACATCTGTATAATAATATCATGTCATGTATAATTATCTGTTTCGATCTTAACATAAATGCTAACAAAACGAGGTACACTCAAAAAACAATAATAACAAGCATTTCTACTTCCATAACCTGTAACTTGCGCAAAGATTCAATTTTAGCAAAAATGAGTCGGCAAAATCATTTATTTGATGAATATCACAGGAAAACACTTAATTTTCTTGGAAATTACTGAAAACTTATATTAATTTGTAAAATAGTTTGTATAAAAAACGAAATTTTAGTGTGTATAAACTAGAATATTCTACGTGAGCATCAATTTATTTGACAACTATTACTCATTAATTTAAAATCAATTTCATAATGCTGAACTTGTATTAAGAATCCATCTATATATGTATTTCAATAGTTTACAAAAGAATTTTCTTAAGAAATGCTTTCAACTGTTTGGATCATAATTTTTTTTTCTATGGAGTACTTAAATCGTATATCAATTATTTCTGCTACATGTTATGGCTAAATGCAAATGTAATTGTGTTTCTTTTGCATTACTAGTTAATTATTTTTACATACCATACATTATGGTATTCTTTTTGACGTTATAACAACTCAATTGATATAAAAAAGAATAAAATAAATTATCAAAATGTTACAACTCATTTTTATTATTTTTAAATACTTTATTATTAAAATATATATAATTAAAGAGTCAAACTAGTTGAATGGATCAAATGTTTTCAAGGACTAAACCCGAATAAGGCTTGTTATGAAACGAGTTACTAATGCGTTGACCCGTTAATGACCCAACCCAATAAAGTTAAACTGAAAACCGCTCTTAACGAATTTGTTTGTGGCGTGTTACCAGGTCATGCCCAATTTTGTCAAGCCTTAGTATAATTAGATCCTTGTGTTAATTATGATAGTTTATAAATGTTGTGCCTTAAAAATCACACTGGTATCAGCACCGATCAATCATAGTTCAGCAAGACTTTGTACTGTCCAAGAGCTGCCACGTCGCCCCAAGACAGAAGGGATACGGTTGTTACTAACCCAATTGATTCAAGTTTTGTCTATGAGTGGATGAGAACCACACACCTGTCTCAACTTTATCAAAATAAAGTTGATAAGGATTAAGGAGTGGTCTCCACGTGTTAGTGCAACTTGCAAAAACATTCATTACATTGACCTAAAATGTGTATAAATGAGCACCCCTCTTCACGAAAACGGGGGTTGGACATATAAGAGTTAGACATAGATTTGACATTCATTATTTCTCTTTGTAAAGCAAAGTATTTCTTCATCTTTGTATGTCTTATGGACAATATCATAAAAATAGTCAGAGAATAATAAAATAATTGTGGATGTAGGATTTGCTTTAAGCATCCGAACCACTATAAAAACCTCTCTTGTCAATCTATTATTTATGTTTCTGCAACATATATAATCTCAGTATCATATTCAAATCTCATGGATCGATCACGTGTAATTTTTATAACTCTCTTAACATTTTATACATGCGAGTTGTTACTGTTCAAAATCAAGTATCAACAATACATTTTTCATTTGTTGAGATATAACAAAAACTGAACTCTATCAAACTGATATTTTTCAGTTTGGACCCGTTTAGTCTAACCAAAGAGCGGCCGGTCTTGCACCATTTTTTAAGGAAAAAAAGTACGTTCTAGTTTTGTTGGTTTAGCCCAAAAATTGAACTGAATAAGTTTCGTCCACTCCTACCATGTATTTAATCCTTCTAATAAAGGTAGGATCCAATGTTCATGTTGTGTTAATGCCCTCAAGGTCATGTCAAGACTTTAATCTATTTCTGCCTCTTTCTTTTCTTCAAACGACTGAACATACTCTAAGGACGACCATACACTTTAATACTTTCACCGTGTAAAAATCAAGTGTATACTTTCAACCAAGTGTATGCCGTTGTTATGGGGTGGTTGGAGTGCTCTAGGGAATTGAAAATTAGAGTTGATGTTAGGGGTGGGCAAAATTTTAGGGTAGAATCGGAACCGATGAGTACCTGAATTTTGGTTCCAGTTCCGGTTCCTACCCGCAATCAACCATACATGGTCAATTTTAGTTCCAAAAAATTGGAACCGACACTGTGCGGTTTCGATTTCAAATCAAAGGAACCAGGACTTAATTGAGATAACATTAAATTGTGAGTTTTTTTTTATTTTTTCCATGTCCTATAAATATATAAGAAAATTTAGGATTTTGGTTACTTTTTGGTCTATTAGAAGTGTTATCTCATAACATTTTTTTACAACAATTTGATATTAATGTATAGTGGAGGAAATAATGATGATGACATTTTTTTATATATTATTTGCTTGATTGTTTGCAATATAAAAGTAGAACTTATTAGCTATAAGCAAATTGCTCACTAAGTTCCAGATCATGTATGAGAATCAGCTTAAGCTTGCAGCAGCTCAGTCAGGGCCGTCTTAAAAACATTTATAACCGTAGGCAAAAGCTAATTTGGGGGCCTTCTAATAATATAAACATATATTAAAAAAATTATTTCAAATTTATTTTTCTTGCCTTTTGAGATGCAAAATCACTAGGAGAGGTGGATGATGACCGACGGCTAACGGGGTCAGGTTGGTGGGGGGTTTTGGAGAGTAGATGCTGGAGAAGTGATGGGTTGTGAAATGGGTGATTTCCAATGCTAGGATTGATCGGAAAAGACTTCAGAAGTCACGGCCCAAAAGGTATCGGTGGCCGGCGATTGGCAGAGTAAATGGATAGGTATGATAGGGATTTTGGGGTTTTGGTGAGAAGGCAGAGAGGAGGAAGATGGCGGTGTTGGGAAAGGCCAACGATGCCAAGTACATGCCGAAAATGCCGGAAATGGTTGTCGCACGCGGTGGATCTAGGTTGCGAGATTAGTAAAAAATGGCCAAATCGAGGGCTATCAAGGCTAGAAAAACACTTGGAAAACAATAAAGTGATGGTTCCGATCGATTTTGGTAAAAAAATTCGATCGAAATCAGCTCCAAACGGCCGGTGACGGAAGAGGGGTGAAGATGATTTATGTGAATGTTAAATTTTGGGATTGAATTGGGGGTGAGTAATTTGAGACATGTAATGACCATTTTAGCCTTTCATTGTTAAAAGAAATTTAATGTGTTAATTTAGGGGTGTAAATTAAAATATATGAAACTAGAGGTATAAACTTGCCATTTCGTCAAACTTTGGGTGGGAATATATGTAAAAAGTTAATAATAAATTTGAGTCTTTTTGGTTTTTTTTTTTTTTTTTAGACCCCTCGGATTGCCCTAGATATGAAATTTTATACCTTTTTTTTATTTTTGTAATATATTAAAAAAAATTTATAAAAAATTTGGCCCTTTTCAGCCTTATTGTTTAGGGACCCTAGGCAGGTGAGGCACCTGCCTACCCCTTGAGCCGACCCTGAGCTCAGCCTACTTGACTTTGCTTTTTGACTAAGTTTTGTAGTTGGGTTGTCATAAATATTGTGTTTTCTTTTCCTCATTTGCTAGAACTTGGAATAAAAGTTTCATGGGTATTTCTTTTTCTTTTTTTAAATATCGACGGTACAATGAAAGTATCATTAAATCAAATGATGAAAATAAATGTGTAAGTTATATGAATGTTTGATTACAACAAATCATTTATTATGAAAAATTTGTATGCTATCTAGTAGTAAAAGCAAATTGATTGCATGAATAATTTAATTGATAAGAATATGATATATTTTTCATTTTTGTAAACTGATGGGGGTGTAATTGTAATTTTACAAGGGTTTATTTGTTATTTTAAAAAATTAGGGGGTAATTAATATTTGCCTAGGTACCTGGAACTGAAACTGAAACCGAAACAGGTTTTGGTTCCAGGTTTGTAGGAACCAGAACTGTCAATTCTGGTTTTGGTTCCAAATCAGAGGAACCGGCCAGTTCCGGTTCCTTCAAAAAAAGGTGGGTACTTAGACCTACCCACCCCTAGTTGAAGTGTGTGGGTTTGTATGTTGTTGAATGTTTTTTGCTGGTTTAGTTATGGTTCCTAGATGCTTTTGCTGTTGGTTTTTTGCTATTACTAGGCTGCATTTTCCTTGCTATCTGATGCTGCTTTTCTGCTCAATGTGCTTTGCGAAAGCTGGTTGCTTGGGCTAGGATATTTTTGTTTGGTTTGCTATTTGGCTATGGTTCCTGGAAGCTTTAGCTGCTAGCTTTTTTTGTTGCTCCTAGGCTAATTTCTTCTTGTTATCTGTTGTTGATTTTCTGCTCAAAGTCTTGTGTGAAAGTTGGTTACTTAGGCTAGGAATTTTCAAGTTTTTGTAAAGGCACCCTTGCCTCTTTTTTGGTTCAGGCTCAGCCTGTGTTTTAAAGGATTGTACATCCTAGCCTTTTGTTTCTTTTGCACTTCTTCGTCTCATGTGTTTTTGTGTGCGAGCTATAGTGCTAAGGGCTTTATCCCTGTTTAGCTGTTATTCATTATTCTTTATAAAATTACCACTTACTAGGAAAAAGATATGTCTATAGGAAAATTGTTGGGCCCTATAAAGCCAACAAATATTACCCTAATTTCACTTGCATAAAAAAGCATTTGGAGATAGTATGCCATCAAATTTCGTCTCACTATCCTTGATGAAATTGTGGGAAGCACCCGTGTCCAACAAAGCTTGAACTTTTTTCCCACTAATGGTTGCTTCAACATGCATGAAGGATTTATCTTGTACTTTGGTTGGTTCGGATTTAGCCTTCAATGCCTTGAGGAGTTGGAGGCACCCCATGTTGGTGGTCTCAGATGCGAGAGTCTCAAGTTGCTTCTCTTCCGTGTTGCTGAACATGGCATTAAAGGCCTTGCGTTTAGGGCAATCCCTTATCCAATGATCCCCGTAACAAAGATAGCAATTCTCTGGGTGTTTATACTCTTTCTTGGCATCTTTCTGCCATTCCTTCCTTTGAGGCAACTTATCCATATTCTCTAGGTGGTGTGATGGTTTATTTCCCTTCCCTCCCCTACCTTTGCCTTAAGCGAGCTTGACATCTTTCTTTGGCTTAGA
This sequence comes from Pistacia vera, assembly GCF_008641045.1. NCBI lineage: Eukaryota > Viridiplantae > Streptophyta > Magnoliopsida > Sapindales > Anacardiaceae > Pistacia > Pistacia vera. The sequence continues at coordinate 193,019 of NW_022196413.1, forward strand.
TGGTTTTCCCTTGCGGAATTCAACAAGGGTGTCAGCTTCGTTAAGGACGATGGAGATATTAGCGACTTGACGCCTTTGGAGCTCTCGTTGTGCCCATGGTTGGAGTCCTTCCATGAAATTGAAAAGTAAGTCCTCCGAATTCATGTTATCGATTTAGAGCATGAGCTTGGAGAACGCATTAATATATTTGGAAATAGAACCCGTGTGCTTGAGCTCCCACATCTTCTTTCGTGCTTCATGTGCCATATTGCCCGGATAGAATTGTTTCTTCAGTTCACACTTGAGCAGGTCCCAAGTGTTGATGATGCATGTGCCTTGCATGATTTCAGCATGCTTCCGTTGCCACCACATGATTGCATGATCCTTGAGGAGTCGAGGTACTCGGTTACGATGTTCACCTTCTCTTGCTCATTATAAACATTAGTAGCCTCGAAGTACCTCTCCATGGTCCATAGGAAGTTCTTCAACTCTTGGGCATCTCGTTTTCCCTCATACTTCTGCAGTCTTGGAACTTCAACCCTTGCGGGAGGTGCATCGTTGGTGGTGATGATCCCATTTCCCATCGCCTTTTTGCAAAGTGCCTAATCGCCTTTGGTTCTCTCTAAGCCCAATCGAAGCTACTCTTCCGCTTGAGCTTGTAATGCCCTAAGGGAGTCTAGCACCATTGCTTGAAACTTCTCACAACCTCGGTGTTTTTAGACAACATCATGGCGAACCTCACCCATGGTTTCAACCATGCCTTCAACATCATCCATCTTTTGCTCGAGGACATTGACACGCTCCTTCACTTTGGCAATGGACACCTCATTTCACATCAACCTGGCTTCCATGGAGATTATCATGTCCACGGACTTATCTTTGGCACTTCGCGAATTCTTCTTTGAAGCATTGGGTTTAAGGTTCGATTTCTTCCCTCTTTGCTCATCGTGAGTGACTTTCAACGACATCATCGTTGTAAGTATCCCAAGAACTTTGAGCTCTGATACCAAATGTCACGACCTGATTATTTCCCCCTTGAGATCGTGCAGCTTTAGGCGCCAATTCCTTGTCGGCGGCCTTAAGTATTGGGTAGTTCGGCAATCGCCTCGTCATCTGGTAGACCCATCTTACTCACGTCCCAATGATACGCCTTCAGTTGACAACCAAACGAGTGTCACATGTCATCCTTGTAGTAGTTTGCTTAACTGACAGGATCATTAGAAAAGCCTCACGCGTGCCCGATGTTAGGAAGATTAGACATAATAATTCCCCTGGCACACATGTGCACACTCAACTGTCAATTTAGTTGTGACGATTCCCCTAACACATCTCTAATCATAACAGCTTCCATGTGGCCTATAAATAGAAGTGATGCTGATTAAAAAAGCCTTGAGAAAAGAAGATAGGACACTCCAATAAAAAACACACGCAGTGAAAAAAGAGAGAGGAAGAGAACATTTTGTGAAGGAAATTGTGGGCGCATCCATCACCCTTTTTATAAAATTTTCTCCTTGTAATCCCGTGTAGTATTCTCTAAACTCGTTAATACAATATCAGTGGACGTAAACTCAAATTTTGAATCAGCCAAACCACTTTAAAACTTGTTCATGTTCTTATCATTTTCTCACTTGCTTGCTTCTTTACATTTTGCTTACTTGCATTACATTCCTTGCTAACTTTCTTATAGTCACGTGTTCATCTTGCTCGATTTCGACGAGGTCAATTAAGCACCTCTGGTTGTTGCAGATTTCTATAATAACATTTTGGCACTAGAAAGAGGGCTTGAACAGTTCGACCTTGTGGTTAGTAGCCACAACAAGCTCAACCACCCCACATCGGCATTAGCAGACTGCTTATCAAGGATTAGTAAACAGTCGCTCCTAGTCCTGGCAAAACAGGTATGTACCCACAGACCAACTCATACCTGTCCAATAAATATAGGGTACGAGTTCAACCTTATAGACCCATGAAAATTGGACCCACACCCGACCCGGTCCATTTTTTCGACGAGTGGGCCAGGTGTACTCGCGAGTACCTGTATAATTTTTTTTTTAAATATCCTAGATTCCTAATCTACGACTTGGCTTTCCCTAAACAAAAATGCTACGAACTCTTAAAGTTGGTACCGAGATTTTGCACCGATCTACATGGCACCTAACTCAGACGTGGCCACGAAGGACACGATAGAAGACTTCCGTGAATGAACGGCCGTCCATATTTTATGGACGACCATTCATTCACGAATGGACAAGGGTCTAAAAAAAATCAATAAAAATCAATGGACTCCCGTCAATATACTATGGACGGGCGTCCATTTACTATGGACGACCATCCAAAAAAATATTAAAGCACAGTATGGACGCCAATCCATCTCGTGTGGATGGATGGCCATCCACATGAGATGGACTAGCGTCCATACTTTGTCGAGTTTAATAAAAACATATTTTTAAAATTTACTAGCTACTGGTTTTCCTAATTGAGGGTTCCAAAACTAATTCTAAAAAAGAAAAACAATAGAAACCATTGAAGCCACATTACATTTGCCGCTGTTGTTCGCTTCTTTGTTTGCATCTTTTGGACTCCACCTAGACTACATAGTTAAACCACATAACATCTGTGAGTAATTTTTGTTTTCGTACTTCATTTCTCTCTTGCTTATCGTTCATTGAAGAAAGTTCATAGAAACATCAAAATTGTTCCAACTGTATAAAGATTATTTGGATGGGTTTTGCTTGGTAGAAGCCCTAATAATTTGCATCAAAACTGTTTGAAGGATATATGTTAATTGGTTGTGCAATAATGCTATTTGTATTGATGAATGAGGCATATTTAATCTATGCAAAAATGTGAATTTGGTTTTATTATTGAGTGTGGATTTATTATTGTGTTTATTTGGTTTGTGTTCAACATGTCAGTGAATTTTTGTGATGTTATTGGTTTGAATTCAGAAAAGCAATTGAGAAAGGTAGTTGCTGCTATTGAGCAGCAGAAGTCTGATAACTTTTTGGGACTTGGTTCTACAATGCTTTTTGCCTGGTTGCTCTGTGGCTTCTAATGGAGCACAATGCAGGTTTAGGGTGTATCCTTACTATACGTATCTTTCTAAGGTTTTGATCATTCTATGAGGAAGAAAATATTGAGTATGATGCCATGTATGTCATGGTTGTTTTTCATTTATTTTTCCTTTTGTTGGCATATGTGTGTTGGATATTTGATTCATATTGTTTGCCTTGTCTCCTATGGTTTTATATCTTAGATGCTTTCGTTTTGTATAGTGGATTTCATAGCTTATATGGACTAGACTTTTTTAATTAGCAAAAGGAAACTTGTTTTCAAAAGTTTGTCTCCCTGCCAATTTTTGTGATGTTATTGGTTTGAATTCAGAAAAACAATTGAGAAAGGTAGTATCAAGAAGAATGAATTGCTACAATATACTGTATGATTGCTTCCAGAATTTTTGTTGTGTTATCTGCATCTTTGTTGCCTATTGCTTGCTGGTTAGTGCAAAATTGGCAGGGAGTTCCATCAGTAAGAAGGTGTATAATGGGCATAAGGATAAAAGATGGCAGGAGGTGTGAGTGGCATGTGAGCATGTGTTAGTGGAGGTTGGTTAGGTGATATTCTTGTGTGAAGAGTAAGTGTGCTAGGGGAGGGAATAATTCAGTTAGTGGAATCAGTATATTAGGGAGTGTGATTTTAGGGAAAGGAGAGCAGATTATTAAGAGTCCTTGAGGAGGCCAATTTGAATTGCTGGGAATATCATTGAGCAGAGGGGAATTTTTATTTACACATCAAGTAAATAAAAATTCCCCTCTGCCCCACTCATGGTAACCCATTCCTCCCATAAGGAGATGGAGAACAACCCACACGAGTCTTTGATTGAATATGGATTAGTGATTTTTTTGCCCATGACTTCTGCAGTTGGTGAGTATTAGTCCCAAGTGATAATATTTTTATGTCAAATAGTTGGCTTAAATTAGGAACAATCAAGGTGAAAGCTGAGAAATAGAGAGTATTTGTCGTTGAACCAATTCATTTCTCAAATTAAACCCAATCCAGAGAACATGTGGGATGGGAGACTTCTACTTTGTCGTCAATTGAAAAGCTCAACAATTAGTCCCTAAAATATGAGGTTTAAACGTTGAAATTCACTTGTCCATGATAACTCTTTATTTGATAACTCTAAGCACTTTGCTATCCTAGGATTTAACTGCTGTGGGAGATTGTACTTTGGGTACATTAGCTATAACAAGAAAATGGTTCTAAGTCATACTAATACCAGATAGTTGTACTTTCTTTCTTGCTGGACTGGACATGAATGGCACTAAACATGATTTCTCATTAGTTGACATCACAAGTTCCTCCCTTTCAATTGCATGAATGAACTTGTTACTTGTGGGACTCAATTTCAATTAATTGCTTGGAGTAATATACATTAGTAACGATCCAACTAATCAATGTTTTGTATTTGTTCTGGTAGTAGCTAGTAAATCATTCTTTCTAATTGTAAACTTGTTTTGTTCTTTTAATTTCAAAGAATTGCAAAATTGCTTTAAATTATTCTTTTCATACTGTTCTTTGAGAACATTTGTCAGGTTCTACATACTCTTCATGATAGTTCTCCCTTTTTTAATATCTACAGAATTACTTATGGATATGTTTTTTCTAGGAAAGCTGTTGGTTTTAGAAGAAAGCAGAAAATGGTAAGAGCAAAAAATACAACCATTCCTCATGGAGACACATCATCATCTAGAGTCCAATTTCGAGACTTGCAATATAAAAAGCAATACAAAGAGATGACGAAAAGAGATATTTGCCTTGGAGGAAGAAGTTTTGATTTAAGATTTATAGCAAGATTGGGTTTAGGTGATGAGATTAATAGTTGGATCCATAATTTGTAATGGGATTAGTCGGTAAGTATTATATATGATGGATATAAGCATTTGATCTATGAGTTTTTTAGTAGTTTGGAAGTTATGGAGACAAATACTGATCATTTTCCAGCGTATACAATGTTTTTTAGATTAAAGAATTAGAATTGTGTAGTGAGGCCATAGGATTTAGCAATCTGGATAAGGTTTGATTTCGAAGGTTTGGATAACGTATCCAGAACGTGGGATTCCAAACAAGCTTGGATGGATGTTTATGGAATAAGGGTTTACCATCCACATAGGTGTAAATCTACAAAGTTAAAGAATCCTGCCATGAGAGTATTTCACAAATTTCTGACTTTCACATTTAATGGCAAGAAAGAGACAAATGGAAATGTGACAATCAATGATTTATTGTTCATGGAAGCAGCAATAACAGGGAGGCAAGTAAATTCAACAAATTTATTGATTAAGAAGTTGGGAAAGATTAAAGCAGAAAAAGGAGAAAAATATTAGGGGATGCTTGTTACACTAATATGTGAGAAGTTGGGTTTTGAGATCACCCCTTCTAATGAAGCCAATAAGATTACATTTTCTACAAATAATTTATTGGGGGATATCACATTGTGTAAAATGGATTTGATTAAAGAGAATGCGGTAAGAGAATGGTTTCTGATTAGAGATGAAATGGAGGAAGAGGCAACGGTTCAGGAAGGTGTCCCTATTCCAAAAAGGGAATATCAAGGACGAGTCTATATGCGTAAAAGAAGAAGAACGAGTATTGAACCTTGATCTTCTCAGAACGTACAAGAAATGTCTTCTCATACCTTAGACAAAATAGTAAGCAGATTTGAGAGGATCGAAAGGTTTCAAGAGGAGAGTTTTTCCCGTATTGAGAGGAAAATGTAGGAACAACAGGATCATTTGCAAATTGATTCAACTCATTAACATCAAGAATAGAAGAAACGGTTGACATCCTTGGGGAATGCATGACAAAAATTTCCAGCATGATGAAGAAATTCTCAACAGCCTCCTCCTCCTCTAGTCAGCCTCCACCCCCTACACTATGATGAAGAAATTCTCAACAGCCTCCACCTTCTCAACATCCTTGGGGAACGTACTATGAATGTTAAATTGTGTTAATTAATAAAGTTTGATTTCACAAGATGTTCTCAATTAGCTGAACTTCTCCAATAGCATATGAATGTTAATTGTCATTATGAATGTTATGTACGAAGAATATATTTGCCACAATTTCATATCATTAATTATTGTTCAATACATATCTCAATGCATATGTATATGTAATACTAAATATACCAAATGACATATCAAAATTCAAATCTAAAATGAAATGCAAAATAATATATACTGAAAACATTCAGAATAAGTTACATTTACGTTGTTATTATGAATTCACAACCCTATAACAAACAGCCTACTCTTACCCAGCCAGCAACAAAAATAGAAACAAAACAACTGAATTAGCATACAGCTCAACTACATTCGTCAAAAATTAACCAAAGCGCGAATAATTTCTATCGAATACAATTTTATATGGTTCAACCGATTAACAATATCAAATCTGTCCAATGAAACATGTTCATCATTTACATCCTCTTCCCTAGTACATAAATTACTTTTTTCTGTGAGATTCTAAACCGGACCAGTGGACAACTATCAATGTTTAACAAACCACAATTTAGCACACGTTATAGAAAACTTAAGGTTTTTATAATTATACAATATACATAACACATACCTGGGTAGCAACAACATCATTTGACAACACTTGAGTTCCTAATACACTTTTAGCAATGTTTCGCTCTGCTGATGATTCTTTCCCTAAAAAGTAGCATAACACATTAATAATCAAGTAAATATTATTATAAACTTCAAATAAGTAAATAATGTTTCAAAAACAAATATCATGTAAGAATAAGTGTATAACTCATACTAATTCTTTGTTTTCGTAATTTTTTTATTTTTGGCCCTACGTACAATTTCGTCAACCTTCAATTGCTTTCTTTGGCATCGAGGAAAACCTTTGCTGTGAACTACCTGTGGACTAATAATTAGACTATTCCCCTCTTTGGGAAGACTATCCCCATCTTTACTACCAAGCTCTCCCTCACTTTTCATTTGCTCCAAATTGTTTCTCATGCCAATCATAAATTCCATCAACATATTATAGTCTTCCTCATTCTTTGATGTCATATCGGCTACTGTAAGCATTATATTAGACAACTTCTCAAAACGTTGTCCTTCAACGTTGGTGTTCCACCTATTATAACTTACCTTGATTTTTGTAAGGCATCTATTTATATTTTTCCTCCAACGTCATAATATGTACTTATCTGGAATGTGTGAAACCTTTTATGAATCAACACGATAATGACATGTCTGCATAAAATCCCTCTAAACTCAAACAAATGACAATTACAACGAATATCACATGAACTTTCTTCAAAGTACATCAGAAAGGAACACACCAATTACTATCTCCAAACCAAACATCTTCTAAAACTTGATACTTCTCATACGAATCGCACTTTTTCAGAAAAGATAATTCACAATAAATCTTCCCCGTGATCTCTTCTTGAAACTCTTTAAATTTTGCAATTGTGTACGCATTTTGAAATTTTTTCTCAATAGGGTAATTAGTTATGCATGGTATCCAAGATTTGAAAGATCTAAAATCAGCCTCCCTTTCTTTTTCCACTTTATTCGCAATGCATTATCATATTGTTGCACAAATTGTTTCAACGTTGCTTTAGAATTTACATATTCATCGAAAAATGCATGCATACTTTCACTACGTTGGATAGTAGACATACCTGCCCATAAAATATCTTTAAGAAATGCAGGCACCTAACGTACTATTTCTTTGTATAATCCACATAACCCTTCATTCTCATGAAGGTTGTGCACATCAATGAATTTGTTCCACCGTTCTTCGAACTCTTCACGTGTCAAGGAATCATACACAATGTTTTGTAACTTAAACTTTATAGTTTCATATTCCTTATACGCTCTTAACTTCTTAAGCAGTTTCTTCATTATATGCCACAAACACCACCTATGTCTTGTACCGGGGAAAGCAATCTCAATTGCATTTTGCATGGCCTTATCTTGATTAGTGATAATTCCATTAGAAGAAAAATCCATGCATTCAAGCCAAGAATGAAATAGTCATACAAATGTCTCAGTGTCCTCATGGGAAATTAACCTACAACCTAACAATGTCGAATGTCCATGATGATCAACCCCCACAAAAGCAACAAATGGAATATACCTGTTCGTCAGATACGTTGTGTCGAAGGTCATAAAATCACCGAATTATTTATATGTGGCCCTACATCTAGCATCAACCCATCGTGCATTCATTAATTGACTCTTTTCATCTACATCAATCATGTACCAGAAATTTGAATTCTCCTTTTGCATTTTCATAAAATACCCGAATACTGCTGAAACATCTCCAACTCCAAGTCGTAGCCTTCTAATTTTTTCAAAGTAGTTCCTACAATCTTTTTCTAAAAACGTCAAATTCTCTACACCTCCTACCTCAATGAACATGATTGAAAATTTTTACACGGTCTAATCCCAGCCTGATCATTAACTTCAAGCCTCATTTTCACAAAAGGTTGTATCGTTGGGTTTACCTTGAAATATCTTCTTTTCGTCAGACTTGTAAGATCATGGTTATGTTCAAGCACAACTGATTTAATTTCCCATTTGCATTCGCCATTCAAAGTTGCACTAATTTGACTCTTACAATCTGTTTTAGCAAAAGGTTGATTTTTCAAGGTATTTTTGGATTTACATCTCTCCTTCCCAAAACAAGAACATGCCACTGTCATGTATCTCATCTCCTTATCATCTCCTTTCTTTGACGTACATATCATTGCTTCAAAACCCATTTTATTCCCATACCTTTTGTAATACTTCACCACACTATCAACTGAATCAAACACCATTCCAATATGAGGCTCAACTTCTTCCTCTACACATCTTGTATTTCTAATTCATCACATTCATTTTTCTAATTTAATGGTTTTATAATAAACAAAATTAGAATGTACTAATACAACACATTATAAGAAACAATACAATATAGCATATTTAAAATCATGTTAACGAAAAAGTTAAAGTTTCGAACACAATTTACCTCAACATCATTGAAACGAGGCAAACTGGACTCTTCCATATTCCATAATTTCATGCACAACTAATACCAGTTTTCATATTCACGAATCTAGTTCAAAACAGTCGCCAACAAATATTATCTATCAATTATTTTGTATTGTAACATATATTCAGTCCAAAATAGAATATGAAACTAAATAAATACATAAAATCAGTCAAAAATTCTTTACCTTAACAAATATTTCTAGGCTTTAAAATGTTTGATATCCTTATTTCCCTCTCCACCCTAAACGATTATCTCTATAAAAAGAGATGGCTTTCCTGTGAAAAAACCATAAATAGTTGCTGCTACTTGGCTGTTGAGGAAGAAACTAGCGTAGAAGAGTAAGCTGAACACAACACACAGACGAGAAGAGAAGAAAAATGAGAAAAACAATGAACACTACAAATTAAAATGAAAGTTTTTTTTTTTCTTATTTCATCTAAAATTTTGGCGCTTATTTGTAAGGCGTATTAGACAAGCTATTGGTTTTATAAAAAAATATGTAACTTTTAAAAAAAAAAATTAACAAAGTATGGACGCTAGTCCATCTCATGTGGATGGCCGTCCATATACAAGGGATGATTGTCCACACGAGATGGACTGGCATCCATACTGTGCTTTAATATTTTTTTGGACGGCTATCCATATAATTTGGATAGTCGTCCATAGTAAAGGAACGCCCATCCATAGTATATGGACTTGAGTCCATTGATTTTTATTGATTTGTTCTAGACCCTCGTCCATTCGTGAACGAATAGCCATCCATAAAATATAGACGACCGTTCATTCACGAAAGTCTTGTATCATGTCCTACATGGCCATGTCCAAGTCAGATAATACGTAAACCGATGCAAAATTTCGGTACCAACTTTTGGTGTCTGTAGGATTATTGTTCCCTAAAATGAAATCACAAAACAAAATCCCTAAAAAAAACCCACAAAACGCTGAGCAAATTTCCTCAGATCTCACCTTCTCGGTTCAGCAAACTAACCCATGCCGACCGTCGTTCCTTAGTTCCTTAGTTTTGCCGTCAGCCGCACAACCGTTTTGCTAGGTCTATGTGCTCCCTCAACTTTGCTTGTCTCTCCACTGAAGATATTTGAGCTATCGACTTCGATCACAGTCTCTGCCATCCCCATCATCCTCATTGGCGTCAACACAATCTCTGATTCAAGTAATCTTTCTACTTCTTGGATTACTGATTTTTATTATGGTAACAGAGAGTATAAATTTTATGTGATTCATCACTTCCCTACTTCGAATATGCCCAAAGTTGAAGATGAACATGAATTTATATGTATTTTTCTACTTTTAGTGTGCTGATTTTTATTTTATATTTAGTAGATTTTCATTCTTTAAACACAATCTCAAATGTATAAACTTGAATTTATTATTATTATTTGAAAATACGATAATCTCAACTTATTTGGCCGAAAATATTATATTAATGAAAGAAAGAAAACAATGAAGCAACATAATTATTGTTGGAAAAAGATGGGACACTAACAAAAATGATGTATGCTTTAAGAAAAGTAAATTTCAAATCAAAATTTTCTACTTCTTAGTTTACTGAATGACGTTTCTTGCTTTTCCCTTTTATCATAATTTTAGGCTGAGGCTCTGCAAATTTTCTGGGTTTTAATGATTATTAATAATTAACCTCAATGGCATGGCTATGATGAGCAATTGAAGAATAGTAATGAGCTTTGTTTAATGGCTAGGAGGTTATATTAATAGTAATTTATGTTTGGATGTGATGTATTTTCTATTATTGCGTTAAACTGGAGTTTTGATATGTAATTTTAGCTTTTAATATATATAGGTCTTATTCCAATGTAATAGGCCAGGCAAATTTCTTAGGAGGTGTAGCTTCAGTTAAAGGAGTGAAGGGATTTGACATTCAGACGGCCAAAAAAGAGATTCTTTGAGAGAGATACATATATAGAGAAGGTGATATATCTTGAGCTTATTTAGTTAAGTAAGTTTTGAATTGATGCCCTGAATCTAATTTTTTTGTTGGGTTGCATTGTTTAAATGTGGGGAGGGTTTTGGAAAATAAACTAATAATTCGAGATCTTATAGAAAAAAATGTAGGATTATAATTTGGGATTGTAATTGATAAATCAGTCATAAAGAGTTCGACAATTTTGAGAAAGCTCTTATTAGTGGAGGCTTCATTATACGTTGTTACAGGTAATGCTTTCTGTGAAAGGAAAGAGTATTACTTGTTTTGGTTGAGAATGGAAAGTGAGATTGAAAGGATGGGATGAATAAAGAGGTTGCAAGAAATTAGTACAATTTGCTTCCATAGCTTCAAACTAGGATTTGTTTTTTGCGTCTCTGATTATGTAATGAACTTTTAAGTGGTTTTTGTTGCTTGTTAATAATAGAGATGGCAATGGGCCGGGCCGAGATCAGGTATCCCTTCGCTCGGGCCCAACCCCAACCCTATGACAAAGGTCTGGGCCCAGCCCGAGCCCGTCACGAGGATGATGGGTAAAACCCAAGCCCGGCTCGACAGGCTTTTTGTAATCTCAGTCTCAGCCTAAGCCCGCCAATTTCTATAATGTGAATTTTTAAATATTAATAAATTTCAATTTATATATATGTAGAATAATTATGTAATTAGATTTGTAATATAAGGGTAATTTAGTAAAATTAATAGTAAAATTGTCGGGTCGGGCCGAGCCGAGCTAGGACTAAAGACATACCCATGCCCAAGCCCAAGCCCAAGCCCGCTAACGTTGAGTAAAGCCCGATCGTTACGGGACGGGCCAGGCCGAGTAGCCAAAAATGTTGGGCCCATTGTCATATCTAGTTAATAACTTTTGCTTACTTTTGAAAGCTCAGCTTGTTTGATGAAGTCATTGCAGCTTGTTAAGAACTTTTGAAACTTGTAAAAGGTTTAGCTTGTTTGATGAACTCATTGTAGCTTGTTAAGAACTTTAACTACTTACATCTTCATGACTAATTAAGATTAGATTCTTAATTTGCATAATTTTAACTATTTATAATAAATTGATCCTCAACTTATTTATTAAATTGTCTAGTGTGTGTAAAGGTGTCTTCGTTAGTTAAGTCACTTTGAGAATTTAAATTAATCAATAGTTCCCTGATGAGTTGCAAGGAAATTTCTTAGAATAATTTGCCATTATTGTATTGGGAACACTAATATAAAATAATTGCTTTCAAAGTACAAACAAGAAGGTAGATATTGTCATATATGTGAATCGATAGTGCTTCATAGTGATTGCTTTGCTAAATTGGCTCTCTTCACTACTAGTATAATATAAACTCATTCAAGTCAGTTAATAATTCAACTCACTTTTGTTCAAATAGTCTCAAGCATTGACATGGAGGAGTCTTACTCTATAAATATGGATATGGTTAATGTGAGAGAAAGTGATAATGCTTCTAAGGTAATGCCTCCCCTTCCCAATACTAATATTACTACTAGTTCTAAAGGAAAACGTAAAACTTTAGAAGTTTGAATCACTTTGATACATATTTTGATAAGAATGGGAATGAGAGGGCTAGGTGTAAGGGTTGCAATAAATCTTATGCATATGGTAATTCCACTCATGGGACTAAAAATTTGAAGCGTCATATAGGAGATTATCCAAAACGTGGCAACACTAATATAGAGCAATTATTGATTGATCATGATCATAAATTGCAAAGTAGAAATATTAGTTAAGAGACTTTTCGTGAGAAGATGACATTATCAATTATTAAACATAATTATCCATATTCATATGTGGAGAATGAACTAAGGATGTCTTTTTCTATTTGTGTAAGGAAGTTAAGCATTATACTAAGAATACCGCTAAGGTGGATTGCTTAAAAGTATATGGAGGGGTGAAAGAAAAAACTAAGCTTGAATTAGAGAGGCTTACAAGTAGAATATGCTTAACTTTTTATGCATGGACTTCTGCTACATCTAAGGGATATATTTCTTGAACGACTCATTACGTAGATGAGACTTGGGTGTTACAAAGTAAAATACTCAACTTTTGCCATATTCCTCCCCCACACTTAGGAATTGTTTTGGCAGACAAAGCTTTGGCTTTCTTACAAGAATGGGGAATTGAAAATAAAGTTTTTTCTATTACTTTAGACAATGCAAGTAGTAATAATAGGATGGAAGATATTTTAAGGAACCAACTTTGTGTGCAAAATGTTTTGTTATGTAGGGGTGGTTTCTTCCATGTGCGATGTTTTGCACATATCTTGAATCTTATTGTTCAAGAAGGGTTAAAAGTTACTAGTGTGGCTTTATATAAGATTCGAGAAAGTGTGAGATATATTAAAGGAACTGAGGCTAGAAGAATCAAGTTTGGAGAACTTGTTGAACAAATAGGTGTGGAAAGCTCGATGAGGTTGAGATTGGACGTTTCCACTAGATGGAATTCGACTTTTTTAATGCTTGAAACTGCATTAATATATCGTCCCATGTTTGTAGCTTTATCAATGATAGATCATAGTTATGAATATTGTCCATCAAATGAAGAATGGGATAATGGGGAGAGGATATGCAAGTTCTTGGAACTATTTTATAAGATTACAACTCTTTTATCGGGTTCCAAATTGTTAGTCGCTGATGGGGTTTACATAGCAGAAAATAAAAATAAAATCCCTAACAACAACATTGAACCCAAGAACCTTATACCTGATTTATGTTATTTACAAATGAAATGATATTGAATATAAAATTTTCAGATTTCATACTAGTGTTTGGAGGCTCCTTCAATTGATACAAATCGCTCCCACTCTAAGATAAGAGTGAACTCTCGGTATCCACACAAAGACAAGATGACGATCGACTTGCAGTCTCAAGTGCTAGCAAGACACACAAGCAAAAAGGATGCAGAATTCTTCTTCAAGAAAAATTCTCTTCTCCACCAAGTGAAAAACGTGAGAGAGAGTGAGGTGAGTGGCTTGGATTTAATTAATGTGTTCACCCCTTTTATTTTAAGTTGCCTTTTATATGCAACAAAAATTAAAACCCTAATCTAGTTAGGAATAAATTTATTCCATGACTAGAATAGTAAATCCTCATTACCAAACAAGGTAATAATCCACATGACATCTTATTCAAATTCAAATATGATTTTCATATTCATATATTATTTTTATTAATATCATCAAATATTAATATTGAATATATATTTAAATTCAAATATGAATTTCATATTTCATATATATAATCTTCACTAATATTAATATTAAATAATATATATATAATATTTAAATATATGAATATATTTAAATACATAATCTCACTAATTTTAATTTCAATATGAAATTAAATATAGGCAACGACTTCAGCAAATTTAATTACACTGTGAAATTACCAAAATGTCATTTCATCTCAAAAGACAAAAATATCATTTCCATCATAAATGATGAAAATACCCTTTCATCACAAATGACAAAAATACCCTTTTCACCAATTCATCCTTAATCTGTCTTCTATTTGTGTGACCCGAGGGCTCCTCATCATATCGGCAGTGAGCAGTCTCGCGATTGACACAAATCAATCGTCTCACTAAACATAAACCAAGATTGGCCTCTAGCAAGGCATCATGGTCACCCGATAGATTCGGATTCAGTGAAACAACTTGCCTATCAACGATATAGTTATTGTGCAAACCGATTCTTTCATCATCTATTATATCATCGAGGCTGAGGTACAGAAATAGTGTTAACCTCAGTTATCTTCGATATCTTTGTATTCAGTTACTGGACCAATGACCGGAATAATAAATTGGATTGAGCAACAACTCAGTCCCACTGTGGCCATAGCTTTAGTGTCATTGCCATTCATTGAATTGCGTCGTGAGATAACTTCTCCCATATCCGAGAGTGATAAATCTTTTGTTGATCCACTATAGTCTTGATACACTTCTTAATGCAGTCAATCCCTATCGTATTGATAGCTTTGAATAGAACTACGTTAGGCTGGTGTCAAACTACACCAATCGATGCACAAGGTGCTCCGGTGATCTCAAGTCTAAGGATCACATGCACCACCATTCGTTAGAGAATTTATTCTATGGACACTGGGGTTACCATCCATATGGAATCCTCTAGTGGGCTTTTCCAATGAACTTGCCTACAGCAAGCGCCCAGGTGTCGCACCAGATTGTCGACAAACAACCTTGACAAGTGAGATCAGTCACTGTCTTTCGACGGGGTCATTCAACACCATGATAGCCTTATCGTATTATCTGTGTCCTTGGTTAGAATAATACTATGGCTATGAACATTTCTAGAATGGCCACCATATGTGATCATAGGGTTCTCACTATTAAGATTTGAAACACTTGATACCCTCGTCACGGTTCTACCATCCTAAAGACATATATCAATATACGCAATTATGATTTACATGATATGGAAGAAAATTGCCTTTTATTGATTAATAAACATTATTTCAGAGAGTCAGTTCTACATTAATTGATTGGCTTTAAGGCACCTACTTCAACAATCTTTCACTTGCACTATAGCCAATCATATATTCATGTATTTAACATTGAATGACCCTAAGTGCCCATCATGTTTCTACTGCAATAGAAACTTCAACAGTGGGCCAGTAGGTATTTTGCAAATCCACACATCCCCTTTCTAATCGATTTCTTTGATTAGATTGAATCAACTAAGTAAGTGTTTGGAACACTGGTGAGACCGTGGTTCCTTAGCCACAACAATGGCTCCATTGTTGTCATAGTAGAACTTTACTGAATCAGCAATGCTTGGAACCATATCAAGTTTAGTAATGAACTTCTTAATCTAAACCGCCGATACGACTGCATTAGATAATGCGATATACTTAGCATTAGTTGTAAAATCCACTGTAGTACTTTGCTTTGAGCTCTTCTAGCTCATTGCAGCTTTATTGAGACAAAATATAAACTCAGATTGCAAGCGAAAATCATCTTTATCCATTTGGAAATTAGTATCAGTGTATCCTCTTACAATGAGCTCATTTTCCCTTCCATAAACCAAGAACATATCCTTAGTCCTTTTCAAGTACTTGAGGATGTCCTTGACAGCTATCCAGTGACGCTCACTTGGATCCGATTGATATCTAATGTAAGAGCTCAATGCACATGAGACATCAATCCGAGTACACAACATGACATACATGATGAATCCAATTGCTGATGCATATAGGATCATCTTCATTCTATCTCTCTCATCGTGTGTTTTAGGACACATATCCTTAGAGAGATAGACACCATGTGACATCAGAAGAAATCCCTTCTTGGATTCTTCCATACTGAATCTCTTCAATACCTTGTGTATGTATGTACTTTGACTTAGGCCAACCAACCTACGTGATCTATCTCAGTAGATCTTTATTCCGAAGATATAGGCTGTTTCTCCTAAGTCCTTCATGGAGAAGCACTTGAATGACCAAGTCCTTACCGACTGCAAATTTGGTATATCATTCCCGATTAGAAGTATGTCGTCGACATACAACACCAGGAATGTCATTGCGCTCCTACTTACCTTTTTGTAAACACATGGCTCATCTTCATTCTTAATAAAACCGAATTCCTTTACGGTTTTATCAAAACGAATGTTCCAGCTCCTTAAAGCTTGCTTGAGTCTATAAATGGACCTCTGCAACTTGCATACTTTATTAGCTTGTCCATCAAGAACGAAGCCATCGGGTTGTGTCATATACACATCCTCTTCAAGGTTTTCATTCAGGAAAGCTGTTTTGACATCCATTTGCCAAATTTCATAGTCATGATATGCAGCAATCGTAAACATAATCTGGATTGACTTAATCATGGCAACTAGCGGGAAGGTTTCTTCATAGTCAATACCATGAATTTGTTTGAAACCTTTGGTAACTTGTCGTGACTTATAAGTATGCACATTGCCATCCATGTTAGTCTTCTTCTTGAAGACCCATTTACACCCTATGGGTTTTACCCCTTCATGTGGATCCACCAGAAACCATACTTGCTTCTAACACATGGAATCCATCTCAGATTTCATGGCTTCAAGCCATTTAACGGAATCTGGATCAAATATAGCGTTTTCATAGGTTCTAGGTTCATTGTCTTGGTAGACCAGTACGTCACCATGTTGAGTCACGAGAAAATCATATCTCTCAAGCTCATGACATACTCTCCCAAACCTACGTGGCTCCTGTGCTACTTGAGGTGGTTCACTTTGATCCACGGATTGTGGAGTAACCTCCTCATGATGTTCAACCACCTCTTGTGGCACATCTTCCCATCCTTGGTCTAATGTATCTTATGGTTCTAGAACTTCATCGAGTTCTAATTTTCTCCCACTAGTACTTCTTACGAAAAATTCCTTTTCTAGGAAGACGCCAGTACGAGTGACAAAAATTTGTGCTCTTCTGAGTGGTAGAAATAGTATTCTTTGGTCTCCTTCGGATACCCCACAAATATACACTTACAAGATTTTGGGCTTGTTCGAAGTCAATTTCTTAACATAAGCTTCACAACCCCAAGTCCTTAGATAAGACAAGTTAGACTTTTGTCCACTCCATAGTTCAAATGGAGTCTTATCGACAGACTTTGACGGCACACGGTTCAATACATGAGTTGCAGTCTCTAGGGCATAACCCAAGAATGATGCGTGCAACTCATCATGGACCTAACCATTTCAAGTAAGATCCTATTTCTCCTTTCAGATACACCATTATGTTGGGGTGTATACGGAGAGGTGAGTTTTGATACTATCCTACATTCCTTCTGGTATGTTTAACTCAACTTGCCACAGTTGGCATAGTTGTTATTTTAAGAATATCCTTGTGGTCTATCTTAAGAACATATTATTATGAAATGGTTCCATAAAGAATATTATTTATACTCAAGGACAACAATCCATTAGTAAAGTAATATTCTCACTTGTCCTCAGTGGACACAAAAATAACATTTCTAGAAACTGAAGAAAGATTATAATATTCCACAAGTTCCAAGAAACAAGCCCGTAGACAAAATCAGATGATAAGATCCTACAACTAATGTAGCATCACGTGTTGTATTTCCAACTGATAGGTTCACCTCTCCCTCGGTGAGCAAACTATTCAGCCGTAATCCCTGGACATCATAACTAATATGAGTACCACATCTTGTGTCAATGACGCAAGATGTTGACGGGAGAAGTTAATCTTAATCCAAAACATACCTGACAAAGAAGTAACATTCTTCTTCCTTTTTGCTAGGAAGGTTTTGCAATGTTTCCTCTAATGGTTGGGATTCCCACAGTGAGGACAAACGCCCTTCCTATCTACAACAGTTTCTTCCATCAACTTCTGAGCCTTTTCCTTCTCACTTGAGTTGGCTTCAACCAACATTAATGTCTCTGACATTTTCATGCCTAACTCAGTAGCCTTCAACATATCCAGAAGCTCGGAAAGGGTATTCTTCTTATCATCCTCAATGAAGTCATAGACAAATTGAGAGTAAGAATCTAGCAAAGACTGTAAGGTTAGGTCTATTGTTAAACCCTCATTAAGTCTACATCCCAAAATCTCAAGCCTGTTCATATACTTGATCAACTTGAGTATATCATTGCCAATCTTGGTATCCTCTTCCATCTTGCATCTATACAGTGACCGAGACACCATATGTTTCTCATTTCTTCGAAGAAAATGAAGAATAGAAGCTAAGTCCATTTTCTGGCACTGCTATCGCAGTAATGGTATCATTGATGCAAGCAAAATGTATCTTGTCATCTATGCTTTTGTATCATGTGTATGCTTCATATATATATACCCGGTCTAATAGATAGAACTATCAACAGACTCTGGTGACAAAGTATGCTCAATGATGTATAATCTATTGCTTGACTGAAGTATATTGCTTATACTTCCATACCGGTCAACGAAATTCTCACCATTCTATTTGTCTCCCAGTTCGACGATTTGTTGCAGTGATGATGGGATCATATTGCTCAATTTTTTTAAGTGAATCTACAAGTGCAGAATAAGTAAACGTTATTACAATGTTTATTATTATTATTATTTAATAAGGCCTTTTATTAAATAATTGCTCCCACTATTTTCCTCAAGCCAATAGCCCTTACTATTAACTCAAGAAAGCCCGTTGGTTTTCGTAGTGGACTGAGATCCCATCTAGCCTATTTCAAACATTCGCTTTGGCGAACAAGCCAAAATGAGTTGATTAGGTAGGCCAACAAACTTAATCCACATCAGTTGATAGCTCCCACTACCAACCTCAAATGTGAAACAAGCCAACAAGCCAATCACACAATACGATGACCGAAGCCATTGTCCTTAAGTGTGATTCTCAGTATTAGTAGAGTGGACACTACATGTCGCCACGTACACATAACAAGTGTACTTCTCTACTATGCCTATGACATGATTATCAAACTTCGCTTTGGCGAACAAGCAAAACATGTCATTTTAAGTCGACCCATCACCATTAAGGAAAACTCCAATGAACTTTAACCTCCCACTGGTAAAAGTGTACCCTTCGCTTTGGCGAACAAGATTCCAACAAACAGTGGTTTGATTAAAGACATGGTGATGGAAGGCATTTCAATTTTGACTTAATATACTTTAGTTGAGGGGTTTTTTTATTTTGTCTCACCAATTTTATCTTTCTTAGCATGTTATAGTCATAACATACACCCTTAGCATGCATACTAAGCGTAAAATAAATGTGTTGGTGCATAGCCTTAACTAAAACCGATTTCCTCAAGTCAAGAGGAATCGGTAGGTCAACCTAGGTTTAAAAGGAAATGGATTCTTCAAGTAATTTCGCCTCCTTCCCTTCCATCGCTTCTTCTTCTCGAACATTACACAACTTTCAAAAATAAAATTACATTTTACATTATTGAAAAGAAACCTCGAGTTACATTCGAGGGGAGTGAGATGAGAGAAAGAAGTTACATTAGAGGTTTAGAGAAAGGCAGGGCACGCAGGCCCTATTTTAAATTACGTAACCCAAAACAATTAAACTAGGTTCGTAGGCTTATGCACCAAGCACCATGCATATTCACAAACAAGAATCATGCATAAACAATCAAAATTTAATTTTGATTAGGTTGGTAAACTACAGTTACCCCTTGAATTTCGGCATTGCTTATTTAAGTCCAACAAGTTTTAAAATTTTCATTTTAGTCCCTTGTTATCGGGCCTCACTCAATTGGGCCTCTAGAATGTTTTTAACATGCAACAACATTTTTTAGAAAATTATGGATTAAAAATATCACACAACAATGCGATCACGGCCCAAAATTCAGCCCATTGCATCTTTGCGTGGGTTGTCCAAAAAAAAAATTCCAGATTTGGTGCATGTTTTAATGCGCACCAGATCAGGCCCTTGGCTGAAAAACCAAGTGCCATCTGAAGAGCACTTGGCCTCCACGAGGCAGCCCCAAAATAATAGCCAATCAACAGGACAACAGCGGCGCATTCACATGCGCCACTGCTACGTGCAGCAGCAACCTTGGTGTAATCACTAGGGGTGTTCGGTTCTAGGTACCCTGCATTTTTTGAAGGAACCAGAATCAGAACCAGAACCCGAACTCGAACCCGAACCTGAACCTGAACCTGAACCTGAACCTGAACCTAAACCGGAACCGGAACCGAAACCGATGGTTCCGGTTCCTAGGTACCTAAAACCTAAACCTGTAACAACGGTTTCGGTTTCAGTTTCGGTTTCGATTCCGATTCTAGGTACCCTGTAAAATTACGTGACCCCACAAAAGTTTTTAAAACCCTTAAAAACTTACAAATACCCCCCCACATGGAACTTGTTAACAAAAATAAAATTACAAATTATAAATTCAAAATTATAAACTTCATTACTTTGAAAAGATAGATTCTCAAAAGTTAAACAAACTTACTTTAAATGTTATGAAATATAAATATAAACATATTCACATTACTTTTTCTACAAAAGTTTTTATTAACCCCATACTCTTTAATTTTATTTTATATTAGTCTCGGTTCTCGGTTCCAGTTCCGGTTCCTAACTATAAGAATCGAAATGGGAACCGCAAAGTAACGGTTTCAAAAATTTTGAACCGAAACCTACCCGTTGACAAACGGTTCCAGGTAGGAACTAGAACCAAACCCCTGGTACCCGTCGGTTTCGGTTCCAATTGGTTCTTTTGAACACCCCTAGTAGTCGCACAAGGCTGCTGCTATGCCGTTTGCGGCGACACAGCCCAAGGCCACATGCTAGAGCATGTGGCCAGCACTCCTCCCCGTGCGACAGCGCGCAACAGTCGCACACAATTTGTGGAGCAGTAGCGTGCATTTGCGCGCTGCCACTACTGCTTCTTGTTGTTGTCGTGCGCGGCAGCACACAACAGCAACACGTCACCCTACAAGGCAGCATCCTCCTCAGATTGGAATCAAGTTTTATTTGATTTCGATCCCCCAAAAACATATGCAAAAAATAATCAGATTAGCAACACATCAACCGCAGTAGATTTTTAACACAAAAATCAGTTTTTTTACGCATCGTGCAATAACATAATCGATACATATTGAAATCAATTCAACCAAACGTTGAATAACAACGTAAAAGGTACAAGGAAGGCTCTAACATCACTGTTGGTCACTGATGGGGTTTGTACAGCGAAAATTAAAAATAAAATCCCCAACAACAACATTGAACCCAAGAACCTTATACCCGATTTACATTATTTACATATGAAATGATACTTAATATAAAATTTCTAGATTTCATACCGGCGTTTGGAGGCTCCTTCAATTGATACGAATCACTCCCACTCAAAGATAAGAGTGAACTCTCGGTATCCACATGAAGACAGGATGGCGATCGACTTGCAGTCTGAAGTGCTAGCAAGACACACAAGCAAAAAGGATGCATAATTTTTCCTTAAGAAAAATTCTCTTCTCCACCAAGTGAAAAACGTGAGAGAGAGTGAGGTGAGTGGCTTGGATTTAATTAATGTGTTCTATCATTTTATTGTAATTTTAAGTTGCCTTTTATATGCAACAAAAATTAAAACCGTAATCTAGTTAGGAATAAATTTATTCCATGACTAGGATAGTAAATCTTATTTACAAAACAAGGTAATAATCCACATGGCATCTTATTCAAATTCAAATATGATTTTCATATTCATATATTATCTTTATTAATATCATCAAATATTAATTTTGAATATATATTTAAATTCAAATATGAATTTCATATTTCATATATATTATCTTCACTTATATTAATATCATCAACTATTAATATTAAATAATATTTAAATATATGAATATATTTAAATACATAATCTCACTAATTTTAATTTCAATATGAAATTAAATATAGGCAATGACCTCAGAAAATTTAATTGCACTGTGAGATTACCAAAATGCCCTTTCATCTCAAAAGACGAAAATTTCCTTTCCATCATAAATGATGAAAATACCCTTTCTCATAAATTCATCCTTAATCTGTCTTTTATGTGTGTGGCCCAAATACTCCTCATCATATCGGTAGTCAGTAGTCTCACCATTGACACCAATCAATCATCTCACTAAACACAAACTAAAATTGGCCTCTAGCAAGGCATCATGGCCACTTGAAATATTTGGATTCAGCGAAACAGCTTGCCTATCAACGATATGGTTACCATGCAAACCGATCCTTTCATCATCTGTTATCTTATCGGGGCTAAGGTAAAGAAATAGTGTCAACCTCAGTTATCTTCGATATCTTTGTATTCAGTTACTGGACCAACGACTAGAATAATAATTGGATTGAACAACACTCAATCTCATTGTAGCCATAGCTTTAGTGTCTTGTCATTCACTGAATTGCGTCGTGAGATAACTTCTCCCATATCCGAGAGTGATAAATCTTTTGTTGATCCACCATAGTCTTGATACACTTCTCAATGCAGTCAATCACTACCGTATTGATAGCTTTGAATAGAACTACGTTAGGCTGGTGTCAAACTACACCAATCGATGCACAAGGTGTTCCAGTGATCTCAAGTCTAAGGATCACATGCACCACCATTCGTTAGAGAATTTATTCCATAGACACTAGGGTTACCATCTATATAGAATCCTCTAGTGGGTTTGTCCAGTGAACTTGCCTATAGCAAACACTCATGTGTCGTACCAGGTTGTCAGCAAACAACCTTGACAAGTGAGATCAGTCACTGTCTTTCGACAAGGTCTTTCAACAATATAATAACCTTACCGTATTATCTGTGTCCTTGGTCATAATAATACTGGGGCTATAGACATTTCTATAATGGCCATCATATGTGATCATAGGGTTCTCACTATCAAGATTTGAAACACTTGATACCCTCGTCACGGTTCTACCATCCTAAAGACATATATCAATACATGCAATTATGATTTACATGATATAGAAGAAAATTGTCTTTTATTGATTAATAAACATTATTTCAGAGAGTCAATTCTACAATAATTGATTGGCTCTAGGGCACCTACTCCAACACAAATACCCTACAACAAACTTGTACCTTAAATGTGCATGGGAAATTCAATTGTGCTTAAATGAAGAGAGGATGAAGTTATTAGTAGCATGACGGAACAAATGATCCCAAAATTTACAAAATATTGGATTCTTATAGCGTTGTGTTAACTATTACAACTATTCTTGACCCATGTCTTAAGTTTTAGTTTGTGGAGTATGCTTACAAAAAGGTTTATGATTTAATTACTGCCCAACAAAAGATGGAGGTTGTTAAGCATAACTTGCATAAGCTTTTTCAAGCTTACGAGGTTCAATGTTTCAAAGGAGTTCCCACCACACCTTCAGTTGTTTCTCCTGAGAGTGGTCATACTCTTAGTAGGCATATAGATCATACTTGTGTAAGTCACTATATTTTTTTATATTCTTGCGATTAATAAAGTATTGTTTATTGTTTAATTTTAACTTTTGCTACTTAACTATTTAAATGGTGCAGGATTTTGACAACTATGAAAGAGAAATCTGAATTGGATCTTTATTTTGAAGAGACCAGGTTTGATCGCATCAAACATTAGAATATGTATATCCTTGAGCATTGGAAGAACAATTGTGATATTTATCCAATACTTGCCATGATGGCTCGTGATATCATGAGTATACTGATAACATCCATTGCTTCGGAGTCCGCTTTTAGTATTGGCAGCAAAGTGCTCAACAAGTTTTGAAGCTCACTTCAACCAGAAAATGCACAATCTTTGATATGCACTCGGACTTGGCTATACAGATATGAAAATAAAGGTAACATGTTAACATAATATTTCATATGTTTTATTATTTACATTTATTAATATTTATAGTTGATAATTGTAGATGATGATCTCCTTCATGTGCCATTAACTAATATGGGGATTGCGGAATCAAGAGACTCTACTATCACCCTTATTGTGGAATGAATATGAGCTGACCAAGAATCTCTTTAGTTAAACAATGTCAAGTTAAATTTATGTTATGTTTTTATATTTGTGTTATTGTGTTTGGTATTTGTTTTTGTGTATTAGTGTTTATATATTTGTTTTCTATATGCTTGCTAGTCTTAAATTCATGAGAAATTGAACTGGTTGTGAACTTTTGTGGTGAATTTAATTGAATTTGGAGTGGTTGATTATGAGGTGTAACTGTAAAATATTAAAAGTACAAAAATTGTAGGGTAATTGCAAGAATTGAAAACTGGAATGAATAATGCGGGTACCCACATATCCACCCGTACCCGCACAAGGTAGGGTGCGAGTCCAATATTTTTGGACTGTTTAGATCGACCCACCCGTTTTGCTAGGTCTAGTCATTCCTATCCTCTATTAGCTTTCTCTCACCAGTCAAGCTGACAAACCCCTATTTCCTCATCTTATGGAAAATGTAAGTTTAGATCACAACTGCTGTAAAATGAGTATCAATCAGGTGCAATTTGGCCGCCAGAAGGCCTTTCTATGTAAATTATTTTTTTATCCATGCTTGTAAAAATTGGAGCAAGAGAGGTGATAGCATCTACTAGATTCTAAGCTTAGTTTTCTTGCAATCTTTTTGTTTTCCCTTCAGCTTGTGTTTTTTGTGCAGTTTTGCTTATTGGTGGTTTTGCAGTGTTCAATCCCCAGTTTACTTGCCTGTGCTTTGCTTTTGTTGCCTGTTCTTTGGGTCTATTGTGGCTTGTTTTCTTGGCTTTATAGATGTGTTTTGCTAGGCTCTTAGGATAGGATTGTTTTGGCCTTCTGGTTTTTTGCTTTTGCACCTCCTTGGGTCTGTAAAAGGGGTGTCTTTGCTGAGGGATTTACGTCCTCTTTTCTCTGTAATTCTTTATTCTTTTATAATTACCGGTTTTCACCAAAAATAAACCCTATTGTATGAATGTTTTTATGTATTTATATAGGTATGAATCTAGGTTTTTATTTATCGGTACACATGTATATAGGGTATATATGTAAGTATAGTATGTATGAATGTACCAATAAGTTAATGGGTAGTAATTTATTATTAATTTTGTGATTTATGATTAATTTAGAGTTAAATGTACAATTTTGTGAAATATATAAGGTTTTATATTTACGGATATTATGGGAATATTTAATTAAGATTATGGTTAAGGAGTCCTTTAACATGTTCTTTGATTATTTAATAAGAAGATAATAAAAGTCAAATAGTCAGAGGTAATTTATAATTACTCCCTCTACAGATGTGTCAAAAGCCAAAAAGCATTAATATGTCAAGATTTGGGTAGTTATCTGTAGTTTGGGGTTCAAAGGGTGGGACATGTAATTTCATAAAACCTAGAGTGGGAAATTGAATTTCGACCTTTAGAAAAATATGAGAATGCATGGGAATGAGTATAGGTATAGTCGTATAGAGGACGGGGATGAGAATAGGAATATGTGAAGGAATAAAATATGATTACATTTTATTTTTTTACTTACCCCAAAAAAAAATTGATTACATGTTTCTTTGTAACAATGAGTAGTGATGAAATGGAATAAAATTATGATTTTTGGATGAAAATGCCCGTAGTATTAAATTTTTATATACATATATTTTGTTAGACAATAAAATTCCTTAATAATATATTAAACAAATTAACCTAATAATTTAAAATATTTCATTAAATAATTAAATTAAAATACAATATTATAAATATAACTAAAATAATATCAATTTATTATATTTAATAAATATAAAAATATTATTTTTATTAAATAAAAAAATTCCGAACTGGTTAATGTCGATCAACATCTCCGGGCAACGACTTTTGGATGCACTTCTATTGTCAACCTAGGCACGTGTGCAACCACTGTTTGACGATTTATGGTTTGGGCAGGTTCCAACCGTCGATGACCACCGAAACAACGTCATGCGCGGTGGCCAACAAATTTGGTCATCGCACATGACTCCTCTTTGGTAATCGTTGACTTCAAACATCTACTTAGATCCATAGATCGTTGGCCGACATTCCTTTACGTGCCTGCAATAAGGACAAAAGTGAGATTTCGATGAAAAGTCACATCGACAATGATGAGATGTCGATGGACAATCAAAGACGACGATTGTGGTGGTCGATTGCTCGCGATAGTTGTGATGGCGATGGGGGTACAATGGTTATTTCAAATTTTAGATAATAGTTCAATTATTAAATGATATAATTAAAATATAAATAAATTGGCAAAAAAAAAATTTTGAAACAGGGGCAATGATGGAATTTTTGGTCATTCGATGCTGATGGAATACCCTTCCTCCCAAATTTGGAAGAAATGGGGTTCCCCCAGTTTTGGGTATGGGGCATTCCATATAACCCAAGTAAACGGTGGAATGAGAAACCCCCGTCCATTCCACCGTGTAAGAAGCAAAGTAAACACCCGTAAGTTTTTCAAGTTTGACACTTTTATTTTTAAATTATGAGTTAATGACTTTTTCCCACCCAAATAATGGTTTAATGATACTTTTTCATCTACAGACTTTTAAAAATATCACTTTTTCACCCAAAAAAATACACTTTTTGATTCATTGACAAACTTAAAGCAAACTCGATCTATTCTTTTGGAGCTTTTGAAGATTGGAGGCTGATGAGTTTTTTGATGATTGAAGGTTGGATTTTAGTGGTTGTGATTTGTTGGAATTTGACTTGGGAGGAGGGCTACGCAAACCCTAATTGCTCAATTACCGACGATTGGCGGGGTTAGCAGGAGTAAGGTTTAAAGGGTTTTGGTGAGTGATAAATGATAACTGAAGAAGATAATGATGATGGTGTGGAATCGCAACGATGTCGGAATCGACTAACGATTGATGGGGTAGACGAAAAAGTGTCATTAAATATACTATTATGGATGGAAAAATAGTATTTTAAAAATTTTGGAGTGAAAAAGTGTCATTAAGTAATTATTTGGGTGGGAAAAAGTCGTTTACTCTTAAATTATAAGCAGAAATGTGTTTACAAAATTATAATTCCACCCACTAAATCTCTGTAGTCATGTTGGTCCCACCTTTCATACAATGTAGACCGTCGGATCTCAACCCATCACCGATACACCAAAATTAAACACCACAGCCCAACAAAACCCACACACACTATAAAAACTACAACCCAAAAGCCCTAGCGCCTCCCTCTGCTCTTCATTTTAACCCCGCCGTTTCACAACCAAAACCCACAAACTAACAACAATGGTGTCGGGTTCCGGGATCTGCGTGAAGAGAGTGGTGGTGGACGCCAGGCACCACATGCTGGGCCGCCTGGCCTCCGTCCTGGCCAAGGAACTCCTGAATGGGCAGAAAGTTGTGGTCGTTAGATGCGAAGAGATTTGCATCTCCGGTGGGCTCGTGAGGCAGAAGATGAAATACATGAGGTTCTTGAGGAAGAGAATGAACACTAAGCCTTCTCATGGTCCTATTCACTTCAGGGCTCCGGCTAAGATCCTTTGGCGCACCATTCGTGGGTATGTTTATGGCTTCTTAATCTGGTGATGATTTGTGTGTTTGTGTGAAGTTTGGATTTTTAAGTGGGTAGGGAAGTGGGCTCGTTGGCATTTGTATGGTTTTCTGTGAAGTTTGGTTTGTTATGTTGGTAGGGAAGTGGGTTTGTTCAGATTTGTGTGAAATGTTTTATCTGGTTAGTTTATGGAGGCAAATGAACGTTTAATGGTATCATATTTTGGTTATAGCTCTTTTGGGCTTTCTGGCTTCTGGCTTGAATGAGCTTATTTTCTCGTTTGGCAAATGGGATATAAATTTTTGTTATATGATTTAATTGTTATTTATTGATTATATTCTTTACTACTTAGGTTAAGTAAAGTGTTTATTTTCTAATTAGATTAGGGTTTTAACTTTTTTCCAGTTGTTCAATCTAGTAATTTATGATAATGAGATACAACTTGTTACTTTTATCCATGGAGTTGGTGATTTGGTGAGCAATTTTGTTTGCTAATTACTGAAGTGGAAACTTTGGAAAATCCCAAAGTTTATTTTATCAGATGTGTGGGGTAATGAAAGAGTTGTTTTATATGGTAGTTAATTCTGTTTGATTTGGCTTTAGAATGATTCCTCACAAGACCAAACGTGGAGCTGCTGCCCTTGCTCGGTTTAAGGCTTATGAGGGAGTTCCACCTCCTTATGATAAGATGAAGAGGATGGTCATCCCTGATGCTCTCAAGTAAGTTTCTGCTTTGTTCTCATTAGGAAGTTATGGTTCCAAACCTCCTGAGAACTTGCGTACTAAATTTGGTTGCTTAAAATGCTAGGGTTTTGAGGCTTCAAAAGGGACACAAGTATTGCTTATTGGGCAGACTCTCATCAGAAGTTGGATGGAACCACTATGACACCATTAAGGTGAGACTTGCTACCCTATTTCACCATTTGGATTTGATTGCAGCATATAGTTATTCTTTGATTGGTTGGCTGTGACATGCTGTGATCTTTTATTCTCAATCCTTCACTTGTTTGGTATGTGGTTCAAACTTCGAAGTAGTACAATTACCCAATGCTTATGCTGATTGGAGCTTGTGCACAATGCTTGGCAGTTGCTATACATGAATGTTTAGTTTCTCAATAATTTAGGGTGCACAACTTGCAATTGAGCCAAATCCAAGAAAAATTGTTTGCATTTGTATGATTTTGTTGTGTTTTATATTTGGACAACCACCAAACTTGATAATAAAACTGGTTGAGTTGACCTGTCTATATAAATGTGTCTGTACTCGGTGCAATTAACCAATAATACAGCCCTTTATTTGTTCATCCTCTTAGTTTTATATTATATACTATTTTGCATGTATATGTATATTATATTTGTGGAAATAGGGAGAAGGTGAAAGTTCCTTATGATAAGCCGTACATAATCAGTTTTTGCATTCTACTTTTAGTTATATGGCCGTTTGGGGTAATATCTGTTAGAAGTTTCAGTTTCTTGGTTAAACTTGCTCCGAAATATGGTTTCTTGTATCTCTAACCCATAACTTTGATGATAACCCTTTGGGATGGCTGTCAATGAATATTGTAAATTATATTTGATGATATACTATATGCATAGTGTCATTTCGCTATGAAAACTCTGTGATAAAGTTTCTGCTTTGTTGAAAACGCTCTCGTTTTTTATGTTATCTGACTTTATGTTGTTCTGCTCTTTGTAGGAGCTTGAGAGGAAGAGAAAGGAGAGGGCTCAGGTAGCATATGAGAGGAAGAAGCAATTGAACAAACTGAGGGTCAAAGCAGAGAAGGTTGCTGAGGAGAAGCTTGGTCCCCAGTTAGAGATCATTGCTCCAATCAAGTATTGATAATTGATAACAATCATTGTTTTTGAAATGTCATATCTGAGAATGAGTTTGTTGCCGTAATATTTTTTCGTTTAGTTTGATACTTTGTGGGGTTATAGTTTCATTGTGGTAGTTTTGAGGTAGATACTATGATATGTATGCAACGTGCTTGTTCAAATTAGTTATTTATTGTTATCAAATTTCTCGATTTCCTGACTTATTTTAATATGGCACTTTAGCTGCTGCATTGCGATTCATAAAAACTATACCTGGCCTTCTACTTGTGAAGCTGGCAGTATCTCATTGCAATAAGCTGGGATATCACACAATCTGTTGTTAGGTTAGTTCCCATCATTGTTTTAAAAGTCAGACTGGACCCACTGTTTTAAAAACCGGATCGGACCGATCGGTCCAACCAGTTGGACCGATCGGTCCCATGTCCGGTTCGGTTTACTCTCAAAACCATTATAAGTATTGAACCATTTTAACTCGGATAAAAACCGGATAATATCAGTAAACCGTCGGTCCGAATAATATTAGTAAACCGTCGGTCCAATCGGACCGGCAGAAAAACCGGTCCACATATTAACAATCCCTAAATCCTAAGCGCATTCTCACTCCCCTTTCTCGTCTTCTTCAATCTTCGGTTCTTCTCTTTCAATCTTTCTCTGTTTTTCTCACGAAAATTTCTAAGTAAACACTTTGTTCTTTGCGAAAATTGTCATGATTTCGGCTCTGTCTTCTGTTCTCTCTGAAATCCCACCCAAATCGCATTTGAACTCTTTGAAATTGACGACGTCTTCCTCCCTCGTCGGAAATCGACGACGACAGCTCCGTTCCTCGCTAGAAATCGACGGCGATAGCTTCATTCGTTGACGATAGCTCCGTTCCTCGCTAGAAATCAACGGCGATAGCTTCATTCGTTGACGATAGCTCCATTCCTCGATCCAGGTACTCCATTCCTTGCTCCCTTTACATTTAAGTTAACACGCTTTACATTTTTCAATCTAAAGGCAAACCATAGCTAGAAGGTGTACAGCTATCGGGTTTTTTAGTCTGAAATTGTTAGGGTTCTTGTGTGTTGAATGAGCAATTGATTTAGGGCTTTTTACTGGGGTCTTTCTCGTTGTAATCTGGGCAGATTTGTGAGAGGGTTGCATTTCTTTCTGGAGGCTAGGATAGGTCTCTGATTTCTTGCAAGTTATAGAGAGTTATTGAGTGATTACGCTTGGGTTAAAGCATTGCTTTGTTTCGGCAGATTTAGTGTGTAATTCTTGGTGTTTGATTTCTTTGAATCTTGTTTGTGTTAGATTAATTTATGTGTTGGATTGATAGGTTAATTAAAAATAAAAGTTAATTAAATTTATTTTAAAAAGCGGCACAGGTTCAATCCAAGCGATTCTGGTTTTATTTGTGATCATGCACAAACGTTGTATTCATGCATCATTTGCTTTTTAAGTAGCAAACTCTCTCCCCTGAACCTAACAAAATGGTGATGGTTTTTCTCTCTTCTTTGTGATTGCATTTCTTTATTTCAATAAAAAAGGTAATATTAATCATTTTACATGTTAATTTCTTTTCTTATTTGTTGTTCCTAAAACATTGCAGCCTGTTGGGATGATATAAACTCATTGCCAAGTTACAAGATTTAGTTTTTTTATTTGATCTGAAAAACTTATCAGATCAAATAAAAAATATAAATCTTGACATCCTTGCAAGGTGCTTTTGGATTAAATTGTTATTTATTGATTAATTCTTTACTATTTAGGGTAAGCAAAGTGTTTATTTTCTAATTATTAGGGTTTAACTTTTTTCCAGTTGCTCAATCTAGTTTTATGATAATGAGATACAACTTGTTTGCTTTTCCTATGGAGTTGGTGTTTTGGTGAGCAATTTTGTTTGCTAAACTAGAGTGGAAACTTTGGAAAATCCCAAAGTTTTTTTATCAGATGGTGTGGAATGAAGAGTGTTGTTTTATATGGTAGTTAATTCTGTTTGATTTGGCTTTAGAATGATTCCTCACAAGACCAAACGTGGAGCTGCTGCCCTTGCTCGTTTGGCTTATGAGGGAGTTCCACTCCTTATGATAAGATGAAGAGGATGGTCATACTGATGCTCTCAAGTATTTCGTTGTTCTCATTAGGAAGTTATGGTTCCAAACCTCCTGAGAACTTGCGTACTAAATTGTGTTCTTAAATGCTAGGGTTTTGAGGCTTCAAAAGGGACACAAGTATTGCTTATTGGGCAGACTCTCATCAGAAGTTGATGGAACCACTATGACACCATTAAGGTGAGACTTGCTACCCTATTTCACCATTTGGATTTGATTGCAGCATATAGTTTCTTTGATTGGTTGGCTGTGACGCTGTGTCTTTATTCTCAATCCTCCACTTGTTTGGTATGTGGTTCAGACTTGAAGTATAACACTTAACCCATGGATCTGTAGTTTGGGGTTCAAAGGGTGGGAAAGTAATTTCGCAAAACCTAGAGTGGGAAATTGAATTTCGACCTTTAGAAAAATATGAGAATGCATGGGAATGAGTATACGTATAGAGGAATAGGAATAAGTGAAGGAATAAAATATGATTACATTTTTTTTTTTTTTTAACTTACCCCAAAAAAAATTTGATTACATGTTTCTTTGTAACAATGAGAAGTGATGGAATGGAATAAAATTATGATTTTTGGATGAAAATGCCCTTAGTATTAAATTTTTAAATACATATATTTTGTTAGACAATAAAATTCCTTAATAATATATTAAACAAATTAACCTAATAATTTAAAATATTTCATTAAATAATTAAATTGAAATACAATATTATAAATATAAGTAAAATAATATCATTTTATTATATTTAATAAATATAAAAATATTGTTTTTATTAAATAAAAAATTCCAAACTGGTTAATGTCGATCAACATCTCCAGGCAACAACTTTTGGACACACTTCTATTGTCACCCAAGGCACGTGTGGAACCACTGTTTGACGATTTATGGTTTGGGCAGGTTCCAACCATCGATGACCACCGAAACAACGTCATGCGCGATGGCCGACAAATTTGGTCATCGCACATGACTCCTCTTTGGTAAGAGTTGACTTCAAGCATCTACTTAGATCCATAGATCGTTGGCCGACATTCCTTTACGTGCCTGCAATAAGGACAAAAGTGAGATTCCGATGAAAAGTCACGTCAACAATGATGAGATGTCGATGGACAATCGAAGACGACGATTGTGGTGGTCGACTGCTCGCGATAGTTGTGATGGCGATGGGGGTACAATGGTTATTTCAAATTTTCGATAATAGTTCAATTATTAATATATTAATTTGATAATTATTAAATAATATAAATAAATTGGCAAAAAAAAAAAATTGAAACAGGGGCAATGATGGAATTTTTGGTCATTCCATGCTGATGGAATACCCTTCCTCCCAAATTTGGAAGGTATGGGGTTCCCCCAGTTTTGGGTTCGGGGCATTCCATATAACCCAAGTAAACGGTGGAATGAGAAACCCCTGTCCATTCCACCGTGTAAGAACTAAGAAGCAAAGTAAACACCCGTAAATTTTTCAAGTTTGACACTTATAGACCCTTATATCTTTAAATTATGAGTTAATGACTTTTTTCCACCCAAATAAATAAATAATGGTTTAATGATACTTTTCCATTTACAGACTTTTAAAAATATCACTTTTTCACCTAAAAAATACACTTTTTGATTCAGCAATAAACTTAGAGCAAACTCAATCTATTCTTTTGGAGCTTTTAAAGATTTGAGGCTGATGAGTCTTTTGGTGATTGTGATTGGTTGGAATTTGACTTCGGAGGGGGGTTACACAAAACCTAATTGCTCAATTGCTAACGATTGACGGGGTTAGCAGAAGTAAGGTTTAAGGGGTTTTGATGAGTGATAACTGAAAAAGCTAATGATGGTGGTGTGGAATCGCAACGATGTCAGAATCGGCCAACGATTGATGGGATCGATGAAAAAGTGTCATTAAATATACTTTTATGGATGGAAAAATAGTATTTTAAAAGTTTTGGAGTGAAAAAGTGTCATTAGGTAATTATTTGGGTGGGAAAAAATCGTTTACTCTTAAATTATAAGCAGAAAATGTGCTTACAGAATTATAATTCCACCCACCTAAATCTCTGTAGTCACGTTGGCCCCACCTTTCATACAATGTAGACCGTCGGATCTCAACCCATCACCGATACACCAAAATTAAACACCACAGCCCAACAAAACCCACAAACACTATAAAAACTACAACCCAAAAGCCCTAGCGCCTCCCTCTGCTCTTCATTTTAACCCCGCCGTTTCACAACCAAAACCCACAAACTAACAACAATGGTGTCGGGTTCCGGGATCTGCGTGAAGAGAGTGGTGGTGGACGCCAGGCACCACATGCTGGGCCGCCTGGCCTCCGTCCTGGCCAAGGAACTCCTGAATGGGCAGAAAGTTGTGGTCGTTAGATGCGAAGAGATTTGCATCTCCGGTGGGCTCGTGAGGCAGAAGATGAAATACATGAGGTTCTTGAGGAAGAGAATGAACACTAAGCCTTCTCATGGTCCTATTCACTTCAGGGCTCCGGCTAAGATCCTTTGGCGCACCATTCGTGGGTATGTTTATGGCTTCTTAATCTGGTGATGATTTGTGTGTTTGTGTGAAGTTTGGATTTTTAAGTGGGTAGGGAAGTGGGCTCGTTGGCATTTGTATGGTTTTCTGTGAAGTTTGGTTTGTTATGTTGGTAGGGAAGTGGGTTTGTTCAGATTTGTGTGAAATGTTTTGTCTGGTTAGTTTAGGGAGGCAAATGAACGTTTAATGGTATCATCTTTTGATTATAGCTCTTTTGGGCTCTCTGGCTTCTGGCTTGAATGAGCTTATTTTCTCGTCTGGCAAATGGGATATAAATTTTTGTTATATGATTTAATTGTTATTTATTGATTATATTCTTTACTATTTAGGGTAAGCAAAGTGTTTATTTTCTAATTAGATTAGGGTTTTAACTTTTTTCCAGTTGCTCAATCTAGTAATTTATGATAATGAGATACAACTTGTTGCTTTTATCTATGGAGTTGGTGATTTGGTGAGCAATTTTGTTTGCTAATTACTGAAGTGGAAACTTTGGAAAATCCCAAAGTTTATTTTATCAGATGTGTGGGGTAATGAAAGAGTTGTTTTATATGGTAGTTAATTCTGTTTGATTTGGCTTTAGAATGATTCCTCACAAGACCAAACGTGGAGCTGCTGCCCTTGCTCGGTTTAAGGCTTATGAGGGAGTTCCACCTCCTTATGATAAGATGAAGAGGATGGTCATCCCTGATGCTCTCAAGTAAGTTTCTGCTTTGTTCTCATTAGGAAGTTATGGTTCCAAACCTCCTGAGAACTTGCGTACTAAATTTGGTTGCTTAAAATGCTAGGGTTTTGAGGCTTCAAAAGGGACACAAGTATTGCTTATTGGGCAGACTCTCATCAGAAGTTGGATGGAACCACTATGACACCATTAAGGTGAGACTTGCTACCCTATTTCACCATTTGGATTTGATTGCAGCATATAGTTATTCTTTGATTGGTTGGCTGTGACATGCTGTGATCTTTTATTCTCAATCCTTCACTTGTTTGGTATGTGGTTCAAACTTCGAAGTAGTACAATTACCCAATGCTTATGCTGATTGGAGCTTGTGCACAATGCTTGGCAGTTGCTATGCATGAATGTTTAGTTTCTCAATAATTTAGGGTGCACAACTTGCAATTGAGCCAAATCCAAGAAAAATTGTTTGCATTTGTATGATTTTGTTGTGTTTTATATTTGGACAACCACCAAACTTGATAATAAAACTGGTTGAGTTGACCTGTCTATATAAATGTGTCTGTACTCGGTGCAATTAACCAATAATACAGCCCTTTATTTGTTCATCCTCTTAGTTTTATATTATATACTATTTTGCATGTATATGTATGTTATATTTGTGGAAATAGGGAGAAGGTGAAAGTTCCTTATGATAAGCCGTACATAATCAGTTTTTGCAGTGTACTTTTAGTTATATGGCCGTCTGGGGTAATATCTGTTAGAAGTTTCAGTTTCCCGGTTAAACTTGCTCCGAAATATGGTTTCTTGTATCTCTAACCCATAACTTTGATGATAACCCTTTCGGGATGGCTGTCAATGAATATTGTAAATTATATTTGATGATATACTATATGCATAGTGTCGTTTCGCTATGAAAACTCTGTGATAAAGTTTCTGCTTTGTTGAAAACGCTCTCGTTTTTTATGTTATCTGACTTTATGTTGTTCTGCTCTTTGTAGGAGCTTGAGAGGAAGAGAAAGGAGAGGGCTCAGGTAGCATATGAGAGGAAGAAGCAATTGAACAAACTGAGGGTCAAAGCAGAGAAGGTTGCTGAGGAGAAGCTTGGTCCCCAGTTAGAGATCATTGCTCCAATCAAGTATTGATAATTGATAACGATCATTGTTTTTGAAATGTCATATCTGAGAATGAGTTTGTTGCCGTAATATTTTTTCGTTTAGTTTGATACTTTGTGGGGTTATAGTTTCATTGTGGTAGTTTTGAGGTAGATACTATGATATGTATGCAACGTGCTTGTTCAAATTAGTTATTTATTGTTATCAAATTTCTCTATTTCCTGACTTATTTTAATATGGCACTTTAGCTGCTGCATTGCGATTCATAAAAACTATACCTGGCCTTCTACTTGTGAAGCTGGCAGTATCTCATTGCAATAAGCTGGGATATCACACAATCTGTTGTTAGGTTAGTTCCCATCATTGTTTTAAAAGTCAGACTGGACCCACTGTTTTAAAAACCGGATCGGACCGATCGGTCCAACCAGTTGGACCGATCGGTCCCATGTCCGGTTCGGTTTACTCTCAAAACCATTATAAGTATTGAACCATTTTAACTCGGATAAAAACCGGATAATATCAGTAAACCGTCGGTCCGAATAATATTAGTAAACCGTCGGTCCAATCGGACCGGCAGAAAAACCGGTCCACATATTAACAATCCCTAAATCCTAAGCGCATTCTCACTCCCCTTTCTCGTCTTCTTCAATCTTCGGTTCTTCTCTTTCAATCTTTCTCTGTTTTTCTCACGAAAATTTCTAAGTAAACACTTTGTTCTTTGCGAAAATTGTCATGATTTCGGCTCTGTCTTCTGTTCTCTCTGAAATCCCACCCAAATCGCATTTGAACTCTTTGAAATTGACGACGTCTTCCTCCCTCGTCGGAAATCGACGACGACAGCTCCGTTCCTCGCTAGAAATCGACGGCGATAGCTTCATTCGTTGACGATAGCTCCGTTCCTCGCTAGAAATCAACGGCGATAGCTTCATTCGTTGACGATAGCTCCATTCCTCGATCCAGGTACTCCATTCCTTGCTCCCTTTACATTTAAGTTAACACGCTTTACATTTTTCAATCTAAAGGCAAACCATAGCTAGAAGGTGTACAGCTATCGGGTTTTTTAGTCTGAAATTGTTAGGGTTCTTGTGTGTTGAATGAGCAATTGATTTAGGGCTTTTTACTGGGGTCTTTCTCGTTGTAATCTGGGCAGATTTGTGAGAGGGTTGCATTTCTTTCTGGAGGCTAGGATAGGTCTCTGATTTCTTGCAAGTTATAGAGAGTTATTGAGTGATTACGCTTGGGTTAAAGCATTGCTTTGTTTCGGCAGATTTAGTGTGTAATTCTTGGTGTTTGATTT
The DNA here is from genome assembly GCF_008641045.1 of Pistacia vera. Lineage (NCBI taxonomy): Eukaryota > Viridiplantae > Streptophyta > Magnoliopsida > Sapindales > Anacardiaceae > Pistacia > Pistacia vera. The sequence goes on from NW_022196413.1 coordinate 230,513, forward strand.
CTTTGAATCTTGTTTGTGTTAGATTAATTTATGTGTTGGATTGATAGGTTAATTAAAAATAAAAGTTAATTAAATTTATTTTAAAAAGCGGCACAGGTTCAATCCAAGCGATTCTGGTTTTATTTGTGATCATGCACAAACGTTGTATTCATGCATCATTTGCTTTTTAAGTAGCAAACTCTCTCCCCTGAACCTAACAAAATGGTGATGGTTTTTCTCTCTTCTTTGTGATTGCATTTCTTTATTTCAATAAAAAAGGTAATATTAATCATTTTACATGTTAATTTCTTTTCTTATTTGTTGTTCCTAAAACATTGCAGCCTGTTGGGATGATATAAACTCATTGCCAAGTTACAAGATTTAGTTTTTTTATTTGATCTGAAAAACTTATCAGATCAAATAAAAAATATAAATCTTGACATCCTTGCAAGGTGCTTTTTCCATCAATGGTATCTTCTAATCTTTTAGAACCCTTCTATTTTCATTGTTTTTAAATCTTCCCAACCGTTAACTGTAGTCAGTTGTATTCTATTATTTAATGCTTGATAAAATCTCTTTTACTATATTTCTTTATTTTGCTTCAGTCCTTTGACTATTCTGCTTCATCTTTATCAATATATTTCAGGTATTACATATTCACTTAGTTCTGTTGGTTACAATCTTGGANTGGTTTGGCCGAGTTTGACCACCACGCACTCCAACCCTACCAATCGTCGTGTTCTTCACAAGTCCCTAAATCCCCTCCTCCAATGCCTCCTCCTCTACCACCACCAAAGCCTTCACCTCCACCGATTTCAGAGAGTTCAGTTGCGATTTGGGTGGGATTTCAGAGAGAAATTTTCGTAGAGAACAGAGAAGAAGGTGATAAATTTTCGCAGAGAACAGAGACGAAGATGAGAAATTTTCGCAAAGAACAGAGAAGAAGCTGAAAAATTTTCGTGAGAAAAAGAGAAAGAGAAGAAGGTGAGAACAGAGAAGATGAAGCTGCGATGCGTATTAGGGATTTAGGGGTTTTTAAAATTCGACCGGTTTATCCGTCGGTCCGGTTGGACCGGCGGTTCACAGAATTTATCCGGTTTTGAAACGGTTTAAAGCGGCTCATTAATTATAGCGGTTTTGGTGTTGACTCGAACCGGGCACGTGACCGGTTCACGGTCCAACCGGTTGGACCGGCCGGTCCGGTCTGGTTTTTAAAACAGTGGTAACAAGCAAAGAAACAAACACCAGAACACCCATCCAACATCAATAGCTTTTTGGATTTTTCTTTGTGCTGGTGCCTGGGTCTGTTCCCCTCTTGGTTGAGAGTTTTCTGTGTGGGTTTGCTGGTTGTATTGGCTTTTCCCCTCAGCTTCTTCTTCTTTTGCATGTCTGGAGTCTTAAGTTCTGTAGCTCTCTGCTCTGGATTCATGCAGTTGTGGTGCTGATCTTTGCGTTTGTTGGGGGTTGCAATTCTTTGAGGATTTTTGCCATTGTGGTGTCCGGATTTGGGCGCTTTTCAGAGGTGCTGGAGTCTTCTCTACTGCGGCTCTCTGCTGTTGGAAGGTTGCAGTTGTGGCTTTCGGATTCCTTCGGTTTGGAGTTGCAATCCTTTGCTGGAGTTTGCTTTTGTGGTGCTGGTGTTGGGCTCTTTTTTTGGAGCTGTGTTTAGGGGTGCAGTCGAACCGAGTAGCTCGTGAGCTACTCGGATTCGACTCGTGACGAGCTCGGACTCGACTCGTCGGGGAACGAGTAGTTCACGAGTTCAAGCTCAACTTCAAGCTCGTGAAAACTGTCGAGCTTTTCGGGCTTGATTCGAACTGTTCGAAGAACTCGTTTCGTCATTCGAGCGGGAGAGCTCGTGAGATCGAGCTGTATTAATATTTGCCCTAAAGTCTGATCAAGTCATCCATTGGCCAAAAACAGACATTCAGCTATTCGCAAGATCTGAGACCACCATTGTCCAGCCTTCATTCAGCTACTACCGACCAGCGACTAGCTTCAGCTACTATCGTCCACCATCGTCTTCCCTTCTTCACTTCCTTGCTGCCACAAGGTACATTTTCCTGCTTCTTGACACCCAAAGTTGTCTCTTGCTGTGAGTCTCATGCTTTAAACTTGTTTAAGTTGATTACAAATTTCTTTGTTTTCCTCTCATCGTGGGTTTATGTTGACTTTGCTGTGTATTTGGAAATTGGAAGCTGGGTGATATGAGTTGCGTTAATTTTTGGAAGTTTGCAGAGAACTTGTTATGTGTTTGATGAAATGCCTCTAAGAGAAGAGTTTGATGGTTTTGATGAGATTTTGATAACTTTTAACAAGTTTGTGAATTGCTTCTAGTTTAGTTTGCGGCTATATGGCTTTCTTTAAAAAAAGTGTTCTGTGATGACTGCAATTCTATCACACGATGACTAGTTCAAATGGGATAATATTCTGACTTCAACACTAGTTTTAAATTGCTTCTAGTTTAGTTTGCGGCTATATGGAGATTTAATTGAAATAATATAATAAGATAAAACGATGAGAAAAGGTTTTAACTTGTCGGTGGAGGCAGACATTTTTCCATTCAATTTCTGCAAGTTTCCAATGAATAATTTAGGGTGATGAAGAGGGTAAACTCAGAAATGATTAGTAGTCAAAATTTTTATTCTGTCGTGGAAATTCTATTAATCCTTTCACATGTCAAGTTAAGGAAAACTACAACCAGTTAATACTGAGGTACAAGATCCAACGAAGTTTCATCTTCATCTAATTAGTTATTGCTAATGTCAGCAGTTCAGTTCAGTTCAGTGTACCCAGATGGAAGTCATTTTTAATATANCGGACATCTACACTTGAGATTTTTTTGAAAATGCAGAATTCGTTCATCTAAAATTTTTGGCATCCAAAACTGCAAAATTTGTCTTTCAACATCTGGCCCAACTAATGAGAGTCCGAATTTTAAAGAAACGCAGCCGTCTACACTTGAGAATTCTTTATAAATGAGTAATGCAACATCAATTTCAATTTACTTATGAAGTTTGTATACTTAGCATTACACAAATTACAAACTTAAACGCTAAGCCATAACTGAAACTACACAACACACATAATAATCAAATAAATGTACCAGAAACGAACCTTCAGTGGCTTTAGACTGTACGGCGCCAAAGGGGAGAACCTTCTCCGGAAAATTGGGCACAACGGGGAGCCTATTAAGATCCGTTTCAGTGGGCAGCATCCTGTAGCGAGGAGCGCTAACTCTACAATACCCACAAACAAAAACCCAACTTTAAATCATAATTTAAACTTATTTATACGTTAATTTTAATACAGTGTGAAAAAAAATTCAAATTCTTACGTTTGCGGGGAGGGGACGAGAGCGGAATTGAAGCCGTCATGGAAGGATTTGTCAGTGGGAACTGGAATTGAACCGCAGAGGAAACCCACTGGTTTGGGTTTTGCGATTTCTAAAGTTCCGACGCACTGAAGCTCTTTGGAGCTTGATACTGATGCTGGTTTTTCCATGGGAGTTTCTTGTTTCTGAAAGAAACAACAAGAATTTGATTTGATTCTTGTTTTTTAATATTTCTTTTTCGAATGTGCTGGAAAGAAGGAGTTAAATTATGGGCCGAATCGGATTCCTCTTGGGCCCAAAACCGAAAAGTTTGAGCTTTTAAAAATATGCTAGGATGTGTTTGGGGCATTATTAGGAGTATTAAAAAAAATGTAAAAACAACCGAGCGTAAAACTAAACTGGTAACTAAACCAAAAAACTGGTTAACCAAATAAATACTTTGGTTATGGCTCAAATAATTCAGAAAAGGGGATTTTAGGTTCAGTTTTTTGTTCGAGTAACAATGAAAACTGGTTAACCGAACCTTATTTTTTGAACGGGTTTATATATATATAATTAATAATAATAATCTCAATCCCTAAATTTGCACAATTTTTGTTGTTGTTTTGTATTGGGACTTATTTAGCTATTTTGTTGTTTTATTATGGATGTTTCGTTATAGACTTTTATTTTTGTTTAATTTCTGACTTTTATTTGCATCAATTTTTTTTAATGTATTGTTTGTTATGATCAATGGATATGTATGAATGTTTATGGATATGTATGAATGTTTAATTTTTATTTGGATGTGTATGGTTGATGTTTACAATTTAATTTAGGAAAAAATTAAAAAAAAAAAGCTTTATCCAATAAAAAGGGGAAAATCGATTCAAAACCAATTTTTCCCCCCCAAACCAGTTCGGTTTTGGTTTAGGAATTTTCCTGAACCGAAAAACCGGTTCGGTTCAAGAAAGCGGTTAACCGATTCAGTTAACAGCTTTTGAACCCCTAGGCATTATTTCTACCCTATCCTACCCAAAATACATATTTGTTTTCCTATTCAGAAAATCCAATTATATTATATTCAACAATTTTTAAACTCCCTAAGTTTATTAATTTAATTAAACATCCCCAATAATAAAAGTTTATAAATTGACAAAAACACTCCCACTCAACTACATATTCCCGGCAACCGACCACTGGTTGTCGACATTCACTACAACATTATAGACATATAGCTATGAAAATTAGCTGCAGAAAAGAAAACTGTAGCAAATACATATTTACAGCTACAAAAGTCAATATTTATAACTAATTGAAATAATTTTAGTGATAAGATTTCCTCCCTCGAAGCTAATATTCATCTCTTGCTTTAACTTATTAAAATCGTGGCAATAACTAGTCATTTAGCTACAATGTATTAGCTATGGTTCAATATTGTAGCTAATTAATGTATTTTGCTATAAACATTTAATTTACATGGCATATAGTATCATTATTAGCTACAAGTTTAACTATATAGCTATTATTTGTGAATTAGCTATAAAATATTGAAATTTATAGCTAATTAAGGTATTTAGCTATACAAATTTTATTTTCATGGTAGTAACAATATTATAGTATCATTATTAGCTACTAGTTTAAATATATAGCTAATATGTGTGTATTAGCTACAAATTATTTGAATTTGTAGCAAAATAAAGAATGTGAAAATTAATATACTACAATTCTTATAGTATGCAGCTATAGATATTCTAATTTATCCCATGAGTAATTATATTTATATTACTTGTGAATTACATCGTTTATAGTCAAATTAACATAGTGTATAACACAGCTAAGGTTAATAATAAACTATAACATTCAACCAATAGCTAACTTTAAAAGAACTCTTCCCAACTTATCAAGCTTAGTTTCAAACAATTTAAAATGCTGAGCAAAATATTAGACTCTCTTCCATAATGTACCCCTCTGCAGTAGAACCTTCTGGTCGACTTGTATTATGAACATAAGCTTCAATAGTCCAAGAACTATACAAATATTCTTCAACTAATTAATAACTTATTATACCACACATTAATAATAATAATAATAATAAAAAAGTAGGTAATGAAATAATTTAAACAAAATATTGCTATTTGTTTGGGCGTTTGATGCTCAGCTCGCTCCATGTACTCATCTACTACATGTTCACATCAGTAAAATCAATAAGTTGGAGATCAATTGCAAGTTCGTTCTAGAACAAGAAATAAATAATTCATTCGGAGGTAGTAATGGTAGGATTTAGTGGCTCTCATTCCTTATGATTTAATAAAGTTTAATAAATCATTCTCAAGGTATCAATTGCAATGATTTAAACCACTAGTGATTTAATTCTCAATATTCTTTGTATGTTTATAATAAGAATATAAATTTGCTTATAAAGTTGAACTTAGTGAATCACATAAGACTATGGTTGGCTCTTGTAACAACCCTATGTAAAGATTATATCTTATTCATCATTTATATTCAAATTATTTATCTTAAATATGTAGAATTAATTTTCTTTATAATTTATGTGATTTTTTTAAATGTGAATAATTTGATAAATAATTTATATACATTAATAATTATAAGATAATTAATAAGATAATTGTTTAACCTTAGGTATGGTGAACCTTATCATTATTTAATTGGGTTATGTCTATTGTTGTTTTTCAATTAAAATTATGTTTACACTTCGAATAAGATAAAGATTATATTTTTTCCCTCCTTAATTTTCATATTGCGCCTTTTTTTATTTTTTTGGTAAGGTTTTTTTTGAAAGTGTTTAATATAAAAACAAGGAGCAACGACTAAAACCTTGGAAGAATTCCCAGGCGAGATTCAGGCTTCAAGGTCAGTTTTTCTATTTCCTTCAATTAGGTTTTAATCCTTGATCCAACTTACCATAAATTAGGTTTTATTCCATCGAGCTTCTTGACACCCAAATTCGTAATTCAAATTACAAATGCACACTTCAAATCGATTAAATTTCTCTTGTCGTCCTAAACCTCAAAACCATCTTTTCGTTAAAACCCTACACAAGTAGCTGCTTCCGCACCTTAGATTCACATTCGAATTCTCACCATCTCCATTTAAAGACAAGAAACTCAGAAAAGAACCCAATTTCGTCGATTGTATAGGTAGGCAATTCTTTCCAAATCTAAAATTTTTTTTTTTCCCTCTCCTTTAGTGTTTCTAGTTACGTATTCTTCGTGGGTTTATGTTGACTTTGGTAGATATTGGAAATTGGAAGCGGGTGGTGATGAGTGCGTTAATTTTGGAAGTTTGCAGAGAACTTTTTATGTGTGTTGATGAAATGCTCTTGGAGAGAGTTTTGATGTGTATGATTTAGAAGTATAGTTTGAATCTTTAATACATTTTTTGGGTGTTTATTTATCTTTTAGTGGTTAGAACGAACTAAAGAGAATGAAATTCTTCGATAATTGAACCAGCAGATATGGGATTTTGATAACTTTTAACAAGTCAAAGTTAATAATGTACTTTATTTTTTTGGCTGTGGAAATATATGTTTTGGATAGAAAAGTAGGGGGCTGTAGAACTGATTGAATGATATTGACTGAGGAGTATTGAATTCTTAGTGCTAGAACAATTAGAGAGAGTTATTGATATTCTATGATTATTGTGTTTTCAAGCAGTTTCTGACTCTTTGGTTATAATTCTTGCTCTCGGTGATTTGAGTAATTTGTATGATTACTATTTTCAAAGAAACCCTATGATATAGGAAAATTTGAATTTCATGTAGAAGTGGGTTTTGCATAGGAGGGTTGCCCATATTATTTAGCTCTTTTCTTTGGTTAAGGGAAAATTGAGAGAGAAATAAAAATAAATAAATGGTGAAGTTTTATGTCTTCTGCAATTTTTTGCATAGAGAACAGGTTTTATAGTGGATGAAATATGTTGCATGATTTACGAGTTGACTATTTCCAAATAAAAGAGCTATGTGTTTTTGGTAGAAATTTTAGGTGAAACAATTACTGATAGACTAAATGTTCAAGAGTATCTACTGTATAATTTTGTAAGATAATTGCTTAGAGTTCTTCAGTGAAAGACTTCTTGGTATATGTTGTTCTTTTATTCTATTTTATTTCAGTTCTTTAAATGTAGTGGTAGACAAAGATCCAAGCAGGGCAGTTTCAATGTTCTGGGCTGCTGAAAATGCTGGGGACCAAGTTAATAGTGCTCTGAAAGGCATGGCAGTTGTGATGAAATAGTTTGATCGCATGAGGCAATTGAGGCGATCAAATCTTTCGTCATCTCTGCCGTTATGATTTCAGGAGTCTCTTGACAATGTTTTATCAAACTTTACAAAGTAAACTATCATTCTTTTCCCATATTTCTTTACATTTTACTAGCGCTTTTCTTTCGTTTTCTGATTAAGTAGTTGCTGCTGGAAGTATAAGACACTAGTGGAGGTTGGGTAAATCTGAGTGCTTTTGAATTGAGGCATATGTGTGTCATGTTTGATAAGATTTTTTTCCTTCCGTAATCTTCCATTTACATCAATTATTATCTGTAATTTATCGGAAAAGTATAATTCAGATTTAGGAGGAGGTTAAGGGATCTTCTAACACTTACCACTTTTTATCTGCTCCAAAGAAAATCTCGGTGAGACAGAAAAAAGTTAATTGATTGTTTTGTAACCTTTTACATCTAACCAAGATTTTTGAATCCATAAGCAAGTATTATCATTCAATATGAGATAGAATGAAAGTAGATGAAGAACTATTGAATGGTTTCTTAAAGCTTATGTGAGTAATATTTTGATGTCTTCACTATACTTCAAAGGATCCATGCTTTATATGAAGAAACTGAACAGGCTTAAAGATGTAGTATCTCACTGTAGGTTTGGATTTTAGGAAATTGTAAAGGCAAGGCATTAGTTTCTTTTTCCTAACTGTGAACGAGCAATGTGACTATTTAGGTATTGAAAATTTAATTGAATAGTGGAAAGATTAAGTTTGCAAATGCACACGAAGCTTTAGGGGTATGTGGAACTAAGAAGCATGAATTTACTTCTGTGACATGCAGCTGAATCAGCAGTGTCAATGAGGCTATGATAAATCTCACTATTCTTGTTTAACCCTTATGCAACTACTTCTGAAAAAAAAAAATCATGTTAATATTCAATATTTTATTTATGTTTGTGTTTGGCAGAGGTCTGGGAAAATTGTAGAAGCGTAGAAATGCTACGGTGCAAATTGAAAAAGATAGAAGAAAGGTATAGCTTTGGATATGATGAAGGGAGTTTGAAATGCGTGTCATCTGGACAGTAGCAACTTCACAGTTTCTCCACTTCCGTGTCGACAATAATTGGAGGAAACATATGTATCTTTTAAACCAAAGTGGAAGGTCTGGTTTTGCTATTACGATGAAGGAACATGGGCTAGTTCATGATGATATGAAACAAGTTCATGATGATATGTATCTTGCTGGTATGAAACAAGTACAACGACTGGGAAGGAAGCAATGAAAGGGTGGAAGAGGCAAAGAGGGAAGCAAATGAGAAATTAGAAGAAGTAAAAAGGCAAATGGAGGAGTGAACAGACAATGGGAAGAGAAGTTCATGATGATGCTTACAACTCAAGGTCAACAATCTTCAACAAATAACCAAATCCCTTATGATGAAATGTAAGTTATTTGAAAATTGCATATATACTATGAAAACCAATTTTCTTTACATTAATAATAAAGTGATATACAATGATTACATTAGTCTATAGATTAATTATTATAATATTATTTTTTTTCAAATTTGATATTGCAGGTTGGTGGAAATCTTAAATGGGCAAGAAAGGTTGTTATGACATTGAAGCATTCATATTTTGTTAAAAAAAAAATTAGTTGATAACATTTTAAATTACTGGATGGAGGATTTTATGAATAGACAATTATTTGGTTGAAAAATGACTTTATTAATGTTTTATTTTTATATTAGAATTTTTCTTAGACGTCATTTATTAATATAAAAATATTGCTATAAATTTGTAATATATTAAATTGATAATTATAGCAATATTTGTTACAATTAATTTTAATCGAAGCAATAAATTATAAATTTTGATAAAATTATTGTTCCATTACAAATAATTATAATATTTGTTTCAAATTAAAAGTATTCATAGCAAGCAATTTCAATATTTAGCTATTAACCTATTATGTCCATAGCATATATTTTCATATATAGAGATGATTTTTATATGTTCGTAGCAAATTTAATATTTAGCTACCAATTTACTACAATGTGACAAGTAATCTTTATTTAGCTAGAATTTAGTGGTTATTTAGCCAAATGTCTATATGTTTGCCACGAGTATATTTTGTAGCAGGAGTTTTCAAGCTTTAGTTATAAATTTATATTTATGTAGCTAAAATGCAAGCATAGTTATAAAATCTATTCGTCAGGCTATAAAGGCAAAGCTTTGCTACAAATTTATTACTGTTATAGCAAAAACAATTAAGTTTTTAATATTATTAATCTATACATAGCAAAAAAATATAAACTGTTAGCTACGTAGTAAAAAAGTTACATGGCTAACTTTTAGCTGCGCCACTTCTAGCTACGATAAGCTACAAAAACATGCATTTGTAGCTAAACCATTTAGCTACACAAATTCATACTTTTAGCTACAATGAATGCTATAGATAAAAATGCGTAATGTTGTAGTGATTAATGGGTGGTGAGGGTGTTTTTGTTAATTTTAAATATTTTATTGTAGAGAGTGTTTAACTAAATTAACAAATAAGGAGATATAAAATAATCTTACAAACACATTTTCAAATTCAAATCTACCTGTAATAAAACTCAACTCAACTTGTTCAAAAATACTACTCAAAATAATAAAACAAACACTAACTTTTAAGCCAACCTTTTTTTTAATTATTTTGATAAGTTCAACCTTAAAGAAAATAATTAAAACCTTTAACTCTTATATAAAAATAATTTTAAATCTTCATAATCATTAAAATATTTTATATTATTTCAAATATTTGTTTTTTGATAAAAATATATTATTAGAAAAATAAAAAAAATGAATTTAAGATAAATAAATAAATTTCAAAATCGAAATGGGAAAAAGGGGTGTGAATAAAAAACTTAATTTGACTTAGAGAGTTATTTTTTTGTATTAAATAGGGTTTAAAATTATTTTTTTAATATAAATAAGATGTATTTAAAAGGAGATTTTTTTTTTCTTTTTTCTTTTTTTTTTTTGCAATGAGAATTATCATATTACAAACATTATATAACTATAAGATTTTCATTGTTTCTCAATATTTTTTAATTGAAGTTATATTTAATTGTTCTTTTAGTCACACATTAATTTATTATTTTCTTTTTCTTTATATTGTTGGTAGTCATTCTAATCCCAATAGTTGTATGTTTCTCAATATCATGTTAAAGGGGTTACTCATAAGGATTTAAAAAAAAAAAAAAAAACTTATTATTCTCTCTTTTATTTGTTTTTCTTATTTTTTTGTGTGTTATAGTGATAATGCCATGACCTTAAAAAATTTCACTACCTTTCATAATAATTTCTCAGGGGGAACAACTTAAACATACCCAAGGTTTTCAGTAATGACAAGTTGGTACCCAAAAAGTTTGAGAAAGACAAATAGATACTTTCCGTCCTGTACTGTTATAGATTTCCGTTTTATAATAGTGAAAAGACTGGAATGGCCTTTGAAGTTTGACATCTTAGTTTTTTATAATTACATAAATACCCACATCATTATGGTGAATTACATTATGCCCTCATGTTATTATGAGTTAGTGAAATGACCATTTTATCCCTATGAGTTTGTAAAAAATGAGACACAACAAGTGACCAATTTATCCCTGTTTTTGTAGAAGCAGTATCAATATACTCATTTGTGGTTGAAAATTGAAATTTTTCATAATTTAAAAGAAAGCATTCATAATTAACATCAATTCAGTACATGATATTCAGTATCAATTAAGTCTTCATGGTTTAAACAGAAACCATGAATTCAGTACATGAAAATGTGATATACAACTGAAACTTCAAACTTCAAATCAGGTTTGAAAAACTGAGCAGTTTCCAGATGCACACCCATAGCTACAAAAATAGGCACAAAATTGTCCTCTTCTCCATCCTGCAAATCCATAAATGCACACTTATAGTTGCAAAAACAGGCACAATTGCAATGTAATAAACTGCAGATAAATACTCTTGTCTGTACAAACATCATCATTGCAAATCCACTACAATGGAAATGCATCATGCAAACTGGATTCCTTAAAAAGAGACATGAGAACATTGAAAATTTTGTAAAGATAAAATCATGTTCCAGCATTCTACTACAGTTAAACCAGCGGCAGGGGTCTGAATAAAGAGACTAGTCCTTCCTTAGTTTCATGTATTCACGGAGAAGCCCTTCTTGATTTAGGACAACAATTTCCAACAATTTATGTTTTTTTGAAAGAAACATAAACTAAAAAAAAAAAAAAATCAGATGTGATACCCTTCTAATACTCAACCCCAAACAATGAAATTGCAGTAACCCTTTTAGATAAGAACCCATACAATAATAACAATCAGCAACCAATAAACCAGAGCAATAAGCCAAGAAACCCAAAAAAATATAGCAACCAACAACCAATAAATCACCCAACCAGAAAGCCAATATAAGGATAATAAACAACAAAATGCAACCCAACGACACAGATAAAGAGCAGCAAAGCAAAACTCAGACAAAAAGAGATAAAAACAATGTAAGACTTCAAATATCCTCCCCTATTTTCCACTCTTCACTTTTCTGAATATCCTCCCCAATTCTCACTGGCTCCTTTTTATCCCATTCAGAATCTCTCTATGACAGAATTCCCACCTATCCCACATAATTCTTCCTCAACATTCACACGCCTAGGAACACTTGTGCCCAACTGCAAATAATCCTCTACTACCCATTCCAAAACATCAGGTGTTTCATCAGATTCCCATAATTCAACTGCTAATAATCTTGCACATGAACATATCACATTACAGGCCAACTAAATAATAATACACACCTATTCTTCTTAGTTGTTGTGTTAGAGGTCCAGGTGGCAAAAAAACATTTAGTTGACTAAGCAACATGTTCGAAACACTGAACAAAGTATAGAAACAATGGGTTAGAATAAGATAATCAAAGTACCAAAAAAAAAAAAAAAAAAAGTGATAGAAACAAAAACAACCTACTGCTATAGTAAACAACAGAACTTCCCCATTGCATTATTGACTTGGTTGACCTATTAAGAGAAGTAAGAATAACATTAGCGAAGGTAAAAAGTAATTGACATAAATATTATATGGTTTAAAATAGTTGTAAGTACCCCTTGAACTTGAAGTTTGGCACAAGTTTGCTACAAATCGAGCTCCTGAAGAGGGTGCAGTCATTGTAGACACAAAGGTTCGCTGCAAATAAAAAAATAGAAATCAGTATTACAAGAGAAAATATGATGAAATTGACATTTTTTCTATTACCTTCTGCTTCTTCCTTTTATTTGCATTTGTTGGGTTTTTTTTGCAGGACCTTTTTTATGCCGTAAGACACTGCATACACTACACCTAAGTGTAGAGACCCTTTTAGATTTTGGCTCTTCATTTGGATATCTTCTTCTTGATTTCGAAGGTCTGCTAATCTTGGGCTGCTTGTATGGTGGCCAAATATATTCATCACTAACCTCTGGCCAACTAGTCTTGTCGGGAACAGGGTGGACCATGTATGCATAAGTTTGCAGGTACGTCAGAATTCTAAGCTTTGGATCAACATAATGTTCATAGTTGGAAATGTTCTTGTGTAACAAACAGGCAATAGCATGAATACAAGGAATTCCTGATAGTTGCCACATCCCACAATCACACAGTTGCTTACCCAAAACCAAAACATGAGTTTTACATTCTCATCATCTACTTCAAACTCATCAAATCCAAGGTACTAGACTTTCACATTTCTAGCTGCCTCAATCATCTTGTTTATCTTTCTGTGAACTACTGGTGGAAGAGGTGTAATCCACTTTGTACTAGCTTTCAATTTACACTATAACCGTTTCATTTCCCTACATCGATAAAGTTCTAGTAGACTTAGTATAGGAAGTTCCCTGTCTTCACCAAGCCATGAGTTGAAGCACTTACTCATGTTGTTAGTTATGTGATCTAACTTTGTTGTTGTGTCAAATGCATGTTTGGACCATTGGTCTAGTTCATTTTCAAGCAACCATTTGTTTGCACCCTCATCTACATCCTTGACACTTCTCATGGCCTTAACAAAATCTGGTTTGTTTGCAGCCTTACTCACTGCCCAAAACAATTTCCTCATGTGAACCCCAGGAATTTTTTTTCTGAAGTTTGCGTACACATGCCGAGCACAAAATTGACTCCTCGTATTTAGCCACTTTACTTCTAGTGCATTTAGAATACCCTTCTGCCTGTCACACATGAATGTAACATGCTCTAAATCACCCAAAAAATCATGCAATAGTCCAAGGAAGAAGCCCCATGAGTCATTATTCTCCGCCTCACAAACACATATTGCCAAAGGGAATATCCCACTATTTGTATCCATAGAGACTGCTGATAGAAGTACCCCACCATAGTGACCTTTCAAATGACACCCATCAATTCCTATGAAATGCCTACACCCCTCCAAAAATCCTCTTTTTTGAGCAACAAAACTTACAAAAAATCTCTTGAATCTAGGACTTTATGGGACTATTTCTCTAATTGTAAGATTGTCTGGGTCTTCTTCTCTAACCAACCTAAGTTCTATCATGGATCCAGGGTTGGTGACCTGAAGAATGTGGCTGTACTTGAACAACCAGGCAAAAGACTCAACATGTTGTTTTTGGGTCATTCTGGTGGCCAACCTCCTATCCCTATACAACTTCCTTTTATGTATCTCCAAAAAATGCACCATTCCTAATTCAACATCTAAGGGCTTAACACAACTCCCCTTGTGTGACTGAATGAATCCCCTCATCTTCTTAGCAATCCTTGAGGCAGAGGCCTTCAGGTTGTTATATACTCTAAGGCATGTGTGGTTGGTTTCATATTTTCTAATTTGCCACGATTGTTTGTCAACTATTAAGGTTGCATATAGATGGGCAGCCCTCTTCTTTACATACTGCTTTGATCCTCCGCTTGTCATTATGCACCCTTCTCACTACGAACCCTCTCTGAATTATGTAGTCCTTGAAAATTTCACTAAATGGATTTTATTTTTGTAAACCTGCCCCACCTCAAATTTAATTTTCCATCTGCCCCATATTGAAACTCACTTGCCTTCATATGCCTACTCATCCTACTCACTGCATCCTTATCCTACTCACTGTATCCTCATCCTCACTAGACCCCCCATGAAATCGTCACTGTTTTTCTCGTAATCAAACAGATACCCTCTAGTTTCAGCCCCTACCTCTTCCTTATTATCACTAGTTTCAGCCTTTTCCTCTCTTCCATCACCTCTATCATTATCACCAGCCTCACCATCAACATTCCCAACTACAGCAGCAAATCCATTACTTCATTCATCATCATTGGAGGCATCACTCCAATGGAAGTAATCCTCACAATACTCTTTGGGGGGGGGGGGGGGGGGGGAATTTTTGTTTGAGTGTCATTAGGTTTAGTATGGTTGGGTTCTGGCAAAGGCTGCAATGGTTCCACACACTGTACAGGTAAAGCTTCAACATACAACCTAATGTCCTTTAACCCCTCGGACCCATATTGCTGGAAAAGGAATGCCACATCCTCATCAATATCTATTAAACATTTCTCCCCTGACAATGGTAAAGTAGATTCCACCTTAAACTTCTCATTAAGATTAAGTTGAATTGCCTCATTTTCTTCTACAACACATTTTTTCATATCCTTTATCAATACTATGTAGCTAAATTCATCAAGGTCCACATTCCGCATCTCACAATCAATACCGAACAACTGAAATTTCAAATTAAATAGTTGTGGCTCCATCCTACAAATAAACTGGGCAGAATCAATAAACTGGAATTTATGTTTTATTAAGTAATGAAAAACATGCAAATAACAGTTACTTTAATTAAATTAAACCTTTTTTTATTATTGAATAATTAACTAAAATTTAACCTACTTTCAGATTTGCAGTGGATTTTTAAATTAACTAATTAAGTTGATGAGAATATAAAACACCATTTAAATACAATTTTAATGGATTTTAAATTTTATAAGAGTATTAAGTATGACCATCAAAACCTTCCCATACTTTAGCATTGAGTACAAATCTAGCTCAGAATCAACTATAACTTATCAAGTCACAACTTCATTTTGTTTAATTTTTTTTTTTTTTTCAATTCTTTGGTTCTATTTATCAAACAACTATAAACATAGAGCTGAAAATTGCAAAAAAGTAAAAAAGAAAAATAAATTAAATTAAACTCATATATAGTACATGGCAGTGAGTAAAACAAAATAAAGCAATAAAACATATAGCTGATGAACTTGCTTCTTAAGTGATTGAATTTTAAAAAGAAGATATATTTGCAAGAGGCTCTCAAGATGGAGTTGCTTGATTTAAAGACAAAAATATTATTTAATACAAAAAAGTTTTTGTGAGGCTTAAATGAAACCACTCTAAAATTGGGATAATCTCTCTAAATCTTCATCCCAATGATGCGAAATTTGCCCTTTACTCACTTGTATTGGGCTCTTGAGTGATTTCACCATTTTTTTCAAATGGGTTGAAAAGTAGACCCTAATCCAACCCTTTAGTTATTAGCCAGACACCCATAACAATACAGAACATTGAGCTGAATTTATCAATTTATATTTGAGTATGTTCACCTTGTTGATCCTCTTCTGTCATTTTATTTACCTCTGTTTAATTACAGTGATACCATCAATTCACCTTCATGTAAAGGAGGTTGTTGAAAAAAAAAAATCAATAATAAATTAGTCTATTTGTAATTTTTCTTCTGAAAATCCTATCATTTCATATATGTCTGTAATTTTAATATATATAATAATAGAACTTATACTAGATTAAAATACATTTTTTATCCCTATTTTTTTAGTATAATGTTGCATATACATGACAAGAGAGTGCAAGAATATTAAAAAAAGAAGAGAACGTGAGAATAGTAGGGATAAACTACCTTCATCTATTATAAATTCCAGAGGCTACTCCCCATCAATTCCCTCTTTCTCAAAGATAGTTCCATCTTCTAGCCTAGCCGTGTATCTGACTACAACATTGAAGAGTTTAAGATAGAATGAATATAGTTTTAATTCCATTATTCATACATCAATTTACTTATTGAGTAGCACCTTCATCTGCAATGATAGTGCCTTCCCCCTCTCTCAAGATCTTCTTAAATACCTTGGAATCACCATAAACATCAATCACAAGCTTGAAGGACACCAACTCTAGATCAACATGCAGAACAGAATTTGGTGGCATCATATGGAATCCATCATTAGCATCCTTGCCCTGCTCTCCAAAAGCATCTGCAAATTTTCTAAGATTATGTGCATGACTTTCAAAATAGAGAACAAACTTCTAGTACTAAATCTTAGAGTAAATAATCAAAGCTTGATAAGATTTAGGCATAAGTGTCACCAAAGAAATCTTTCCATAACACAAAGGCAAAAGTTAGAATCAATATCAGAAACATGTACACCATAATACTTAAGCACTACTGAACCACACTACAAATTTGCAAAGTCAAGAGTTAAGAATATAAAATAAAAACTATAAAATGAAAGAGAATGAAGATAGAGACAGAACAGTAGGACACCAATCCAAACTACCGAGGTTTTTCATAATTAGACATTAAATACAAAAGAAAATAAGAATAAGATAGTCTATTCACACTCCTAATAATCAATTCAAGCAAACCAGCCCCACCGTTTGGCTGGATTTTATTCATTACACACTCCAGCATATAATCAACTCTTTTAAGAACAAACCCTAAACAAAGAAACAAACAAAAAACCTTAAAAACAACCAAACATGTAAAACCAAGAACATTCATTACACACTGCTACATACAATGAGATTGGTACATGGCGTTGTTAACCGGGTGGTCAACCCATAAACTTACAAGCCTCTGCACATACAAAGTACTCTTTCCCGCCAATAGCATTGCACACCAGTTTTCCAACCGATATACCATACCTCATTAACAAAATGTAGTATCAAATATCACAAAAGAATGACATCATATAATCAACTTTGTTAAAAACAAAAATCTAATTGTCGCTTCATCCTGCAACCCAAAAATATATAAGACAAGCTATTCACACTCCCAATAATCAATTCAAGCAAACCAGCCCCACCGTTTGGCTGGATTTTATACATTACACACTCCAGCATATAATCAACTCTTTTAAGAACAAACCCTAAACCAAACAAACAAACAAAAAACCTTAAAAACAACCAAACATGCAAAACCAAGAACATTCATTACACATTGTCATCAACCTTAGTTCAGTCATCCTTCATCGTCATCATTACCCCACGACCCTAAACCAAACAAACAAAAAAAAACTTTAAAAACAACCAAACATGCAAGTAAGAAAAATGAAGAACAAATAAGAAAATTCAAAAACTTAGAAGTGCACTAAAATAAGAAAAAACCGAAGAACAAACAAGAAAACCAAGAAGAAACTTTCGATTAACGCTTCAGTTTTCATTGTTTAGTCGTCGTCGATGATTTATACTGTTAATAACGCCAGCCTTAGTTCAATCGTCCTCCACCATCGTTGTTACCCCATGATTCTCTCCTTTAGACGTCGTCAATCATCTTCGTTTAGGATTCATTGTCATTCAGTGAACTTACTCTGCCACTATCGTCAGTTTTAACTCCTACATTGTCGTGGGTTTCCATTTTACTATCGTCGATGATGGTCTCCAAACAATGGCAGCAGCTTCGTTCAAAAGCTTCTTTCAGAGAGTTAGAGACAAATGAGAAAGAGAGTTAGAGACAAATGAGAAGGAAACGAAGAGGCAAGTCAAAAGTTTTGCTTTATTTTGGTTTATTTGATTTTTTGCAAAGTCAACTTAATGGGACAAGTGTCAATCTCTAAAGTGAATCTTCCAAAAGAAGTTTTGCTCTAGATATCGAGGTGATAATTTGAAAGTTAAAAGTTTGATGGTTGTACAAAATTACTGTATTGCCCTTTATGAAACAGAAATCACTAACGGTACAGAACAGAAAGTACTTATTTGTCGATTCTAAACCTTTTGGGTACCCATTTGTCGTTACGAAAAACCTTGGGTACTTGTAAGTCGTTCGACCTAATTTCTCATATACAACATCTTGCTTTTGCTTGATGTCAAAATTAGGTTTACATTTGGAGTTACTTAGAGTCTGTTTGAAATAAAATTTAAATAAATTTTTTGTATTTTTTACACAAGGGATAAAAAAAATCTTATAAAAATATGTTTTGTAAAATTAAGTTGAAATGTTTTTGAAAAAAGTTTTTGGATACACTCCTAAAAACTAGTATTAAATTGAAAAACCATTAAAAACTGTTTCATGGTTTTTAATCTAAAAACAGTTTTTTAATATTATATCAAACACATTTTTCAAAAATTGAAAATATTTAGACACAACTAAAAAATCCAAATCATATTTTAAATTAATTCTGTATCATAAATCAAACGGACCCAAATTTTTTGTCACAGAACTGATGATGAAGTTTCTGTATTATATAGAAATTGATTTTACTACAAATTAGGTTTATAACCCGCATATCACAAAAGTCAATGTTATACTAATAACAGTATACTATCTGTTCATAAACAAAATTGTAAATATTTAATAGGGTTAATAACAATAATCCTCCTTAAGTATAATTAAATACAAAATTCCCCCTATGGCTAGAGAAATAATTAATAGAAATTCCCCTATCATTAATTTTTTGGTATTAAAATAAATGATAAAGAGGTAATATCGCAAATATCTATTAACTCATTACGTTGTAAATGTTAATCACTCATTAACGGCTGACAAAGAGCTAAAAAAATGTTGTTATTTCTAAAATTTGAGGAAAAAATTTGTTATTTGATTAAACCTTAAATAATACCTTATTTAATATTTATCGTAAACTATCTAAATTCCATAAATTCTAACTTCTCTTCTTATTTTCTATTGAATAAAGCATTAATATATCAATTTTGTGATGAAATTTTGGGTTCAAATAACTTTCATCACAATTTTGCAAATTTTAGGTTACTAGCAGTGTTCTAAAACCTAACTCAGGGTGTCACTCAGCCAACGGGCCGGATCCCAGGTTGACTAGTCCAACCAGTTAAACCAATGATCTTATCGGTGATCCATCAATTTTGAAATCTTGTAAACACCCTAATAAATATCATCAATTCCTACAGGTTTGAAATCCAGCAAACACACCTCTGTGATCTAATAGCATAGTTAGGGTTTTGGTTTTTCAGGCTAAATTTTGACTGATTCCAGCGTCCAAAATTCAATCTCACACCACCACCTAAACCACTAATCTCCACCCTACAAAACTCCTCTAACCTCGAAACTTGGTAGCCCCTTGTTCGCCAGCCTTGACTCATGTATATCGCCATAATTAGGTTGATTTTTTTGACTGATTCTGGCAGTCGAAATTCAATCAAACACCACCACATAAACCAATAACCTACACTCTACAAAACTCCTTTAACCCTAGCGCTTGGTAGCTGTAAAACCCCCCTCCAGTCAGGTATCCTCTGAATATCCCTCAATAAGAATCTTGGAGATACATGTTTGGAGAACGAGTTGTATTTAGAAAAACTTATGTAAGGATAATAATAATAATATCCAAAACATTTATATAAGATGTCACGCACAATCCAAACTTATAATTCCAAAAACTTTAAGAATTTATCCGGAAATTACACAATCAAAACATATTTATAAGGTAGAAGCTTCCAAAGGTGTTTCACAAACATTTATCATTTACATTATTTACATCAAGATAAAAACATCAAGATGATAATAAATCATCTCCCCTCACGTGTAGCCCCGTTGTCTCTAGCATCCTTCACTTCTAACACCACCAAACACACCTCTGTGATCTAATCGCATAGTTTGGGTTTTGGTTTTTCCGGCTAAATTCTGACTGATTCCAGTGTCCAAAATTCAATCTGACACCACCACCTAAACCACTAATCTCCACCCTACAAAACGCCTCTAACCTCGAAACTTGATAGCCCCTTGTTCACCAGCCTTGACTCGTGTATATCGCCATAATTAGGTTAATTTTTTCAACTGATTCTGGTAGCCGAAATTCAATTAGACAACACCACGTGAACCAATAACCTCCACTCTACAAAACTCCTTTAACCCTAGCGCTTGGTAGCTATAAAACCCCCCTCTAGTTAGGTATCCTCTGAATATCCCTCAATGAGAATCTTGGGGATATATGTTTGGAGAACGAGTTGTATTTAGAAAAACCTATGTAAGGATAATAATAATAATATCCAAAACATTCATATAAGATGTCATGCACGATCCAAACTTATAATTCCAAAAACTATAAGAATTTATCTGGAAATTACACAATCAAAATATATTTATAAGGTGGAAGCTTCCAAAGGTTTCACAAACATTTATCATTTACATCAAGATAAAAACATCAAGATGACAATAAATCATCTCCTCTCACGTGTAGCCCCGCTGTCTCTAGCATCCTTCGCTTTTGGTCTACTTGCAAAGCAATGAAAGGGTGAGCACTAATCGCTCAGTAAGGAATGATACATTTCATTCTAAATGTGCTATTTGACCTTCATTTAAACATATTTGTTAACACACCACTTATCTTTTACATCTAGGTATACTTCCCCTTTTTTTTCTTCTAATTCATATGTTTTTCATCATTTTATCCCATAACTCTATAAACATCAATGCATACACATACAAATAAGTATGTAAACATAGTACACACACATTACATGTCATGATATAACATCTAAATATCATCTAACATGAGTATAAATCATCTCATGATGTAAATAACATCATAACTCAGGTAATGCAACTAAATGCATATAAAGCATTTAATGTGTAGCCGATCAAACTTTTCTTAACATCTTAAGCACTTCATATCACCTAGCCTCAAATTCATCTAGAGCTCATATCATCGAGAGGCATGCTTACGCTTTATTTAGCATCTAAAGCATATATTCATCTTTCCTCAACTAGTATAAAAGGATAAGCTTACACATTTTCCATCATGTCTATATGCATCTCTAACATCTTATGGCATGTAAATACATATTTTAGTGAGCTTAATACTTTTTATTCATCTATGGATTATTATTCCATTTACATTACCTCTTGCTCATATTCATCATCTTAAAACATGTATTACATTGCATCTTCATGCCATTTCATAACATTAATCATGCATTGATATCATGACCATGTATATCTTCCAAAGATCATCTAACTAATGGGTAAACATTAGTAAATGGCTTAATCACGTCAAATCAATTCATAATCATAAGAATTAATTATGTTAAATCTTAAACTTTAATAACTAGAAGCTTATACTTCAGGCCATTTTCCATCCATTTCCTAAACGAATTGGCTTTTGGCCTAAAATAAAAGTTGTAGGGCTATGTTTTAAATTTCTAGTGATTTAAGAATCATCTCATTTAGATTTTTATAACTCAAGTTATGGTTGAAATACTGAAGCACGTTTAACATAACCCCTAAGCTTATCAAATCTGAATTTTTCATATTAAACTATGCCACACCAATTCCTATTGACAATTAACCAATAGGTCAACTTATGGATCAAATAAACCTCCCCTTAATAGTCTTTAACATCTTAAAGGAAGTGTAAAATCTCATTCCCATAATCATCCATTATAATTGTTATAACATTGTAAGCTAATGCAAACAACACATCAACACTTCTAATAGCAACCATTCAACACCATGTGGCCTCCAACACTACAATTTTTGCCACAATCAACATCCACACTTCATTTTCTTCAATCAAACATAACAACTCATAAAACATAAATAGCAATAACTTCATGTATAATGAATTCAAGGCAATAAATAGAATAAATGAGTTCAATACTCTTGCCATCAACTAATTCTATGGCTTAAAGCCTTAATTTAAGGTTTCATAAAAATCTACAAACCCTAGCATAATCCCTAAAGTCAAAGGAGGTTCTTTCTTTCCTTTTTAAAGAATTCCTCCAACAAATCCTTTGCCTTTGTCTTTTTTCACACCTTAATCATACATATATAACATTATAACTCAACATCTACTTCAAATCTTCAAATCACATCAAAACTAAGGTTTTTAATCCCTACCTTAAACCCTTCAACTTGAAGATCTAAGGCTTCTATCTTGTTCTCCTTGAAAAATTATTCAAAACTCCTTTAAAACTTAGAGAGAGAAAGCTTGTTTCATGGAAGATTTGAGAGAAAATTGAAGAAAGGTTGAAGAAATGCTATCTCCCTTGGCTTGAACAAATTTCCTCTCATTTATAGGAAAATATTTCATTAATTTTCCAAAATTATGCTATTGGCCCAATTATTTTAATTGTATAACTCATAAGTCATTAATTCTTCATATAAGGGCATTTTGGTCATTTCGTACTAAACATAATTATTACTTAATTAATGCCATTAAATGAAATTAAGCCTACTCATCCTTGACTTTTTCAATATTTATCCATAGGCAAAATGACTATTTTGCCCCTAATACCTTTCTATGGATAATTGATTCATACTGTTTCAAATGAATTGACTATTTTGCCCTTAGTTAGATTTTATGCTTTTTAACATAAAATTAACATCTAAATTACTATTTTGAGTTAGGAACATACCTTTGACATCTTGGGTATTACATTTCCTCCCCCCTTACAATAATTTCGTCCTCGAAATTATAGAAATAGCTCCGAGTATCGAGTTCTCATATCTTGCTCCATTTCCCAAGTAGCTTCTTCTATCTTCTGATTCCTCCAAAGCACTTTAACTAGTGGAATTTGCTTGTTTCTAAGCTCTTTTACCTTTCTGTCAAGGATTTGAACTAGGCGTTCCTCATAAGCCAAATTATCCTGTAATTCCACTTCCTTCATCTGAAGCACATGTGAAGGATCACTAACATACTTACACAACAAAGAGACATGAAAAAAATTATGAACTATTTCCATGCTCATTGGTAGCGAAAGTCTATAAGCTACTTTGCCTACCCTTTCCAATACTTCAAAGGGAGCAAGCTTGCCCTTCTTTCCAAATCTCATAATATGTTTATAAGGCGCAACTTTTACAAAAACTTTGTCACCCACTTGGAATTCCACTTCTTTTCTTTTTAGGTCGGCATAGCTCTTCTATCAATCTTGGGCTTGCTTCATTCTTTCTCTAATAAGCTTAACATCTTCAATCATTTTTTTGGGTCATCTCTGGTCCAACTGCTTGAATCAAGAAGTTTTTTTCTCCAATATCATCCTAGTACAAAGGGGATCTGCACCTTCTTCCATATAATGCTTCATATGGGGCCATTTGGATAGTGGATTGGTAGCTGTTATTATAGGCAAATTCTATTAGTGGAAGTATATCACTCTATTTTGCCTTGTGATCCATACAACAAGCTCTAAGCATGTCTTCAATCACCTAGTTAGTCTTTTCAGTTTGGCCATTAGTTTGAGGATGATAAGCCATACAGAAGGCTAACCTTGTACCCAATGCTCTCTGCATTCCAACCTAAAAAGCTGATATGAACCTGGTATCTCTGTTTGACACAATCATCTTGGGTACTCCATGTAATCTCACAATCTCTCTGACATATAATTGCCCCAATCGAAATGCATCTATCTTATCCGTCATAGGTAAAAAAATGAGTTGTCTTAGTGAATCTATCAACCACCACCCATATTGCATTATATCCTTGCTAAACTTTAGGAAGTCCTATAATGAAGTCCATTAAGATATCCTCCCATTTCCATTTAGAAATCTCTAAGGGTTGGAGTAATCTTGATGGTCTTTGATGCTCTGCCTTTACTTGTTTACATATTAAACATCTGACAACATAATCGGCAATGTCTTTTTTCAAACCTGACCACCAATAGCTTTTCTTTGCATCTTGATACATCTTTACACTCCTAGGGTGGGCTGTATAAAGTGTATTGTGTGCCTCACTAAGGATTTTATTCCTTAGTTCTTCATCTTGAGGTACACATATTCTATCTCTAAACATCAGTGCCCCATTGACTATTTTAAAGTCTGTCTCTTTACCCTCTATTATCTGTTGGCATATCACCTTGTAGGCATCATCTTTACCCTATTTCACCTTGATCTCCACCACCAAAGTGGGTTTGCTCTCCATTTGGGCCAATCCTCATTTGATCACAATTTCAACTCCTTCTTGGAGGATTTCTTGTTGTAATTGTCCCTGTACAGTAATCTGAGATAAAGAGACTTTTCTACTAGGGGCATCAGCTACTTTACCTGGATGGTATCTGATGTCATAGTCATAGTCTATCACCAATTCTAACCATCTCCTCTATCTCATATTCAACTCTTTCTGGGTGAAGAAATACTTCAAACTCTTATGGTAAGAGTATATGTTGCATTTCACTCCATACAAGTAGTGTCGCCATATCTTTAAAACAAAAACCACTGCTGCTAATTCCAAGTCATAGGTAGGATATCTGCTCTCATAGTCTTTCAATTGTCTGGAGGCATAAGCAATGACTTTCCCTTGTTGCATCAACTCTACCCCAAACCATTGTGGGAGGCATTAACATAAATATCATAATCAATGTCTACTTCTGGCAATGTAAGAATTGGAGTTGTAGTTAATCTTTCCTTCAACTCCTGAAAGCTCTGCTCACATGCCTCTGTCCATTCAAATGGTATTTCTTTCTTGGTGAGAGCTGTAAGTGGTCTAGCTATCTTTGTAAAGCATTCCATGAACTTCCGATAGTACCCTACTAAGCCCAGAAAACTTCTAACCTCTTTCACTGTCTTTGGCCTCTGCCACTCGAGCACCGCATCTACTTTACCAGGATCCACTGATACACCGTCTTTAGATATCACATGACACAAAAAGGTAACCTGATCCAACCAAAACTCACATTTTGAAAATTTGGCATACAGTTGCTTTTCTCATAATCTTTGTGACACAAATCTCAAGTGTTTGGCATGTTCTTTAAAGTCTTGGAATAAACCAGGATATCATCAATAAACACCACTATGAACTTGTCAATGACATCATGGAAAACTCTATTTATCAAGTCAATAAAAATTGCAGGTGCATTAGTCAATCCGAATGGCATCACAACAAATTCATAATGCCCATACCTTGTTTGGAAAGTTGTTATTGGTATATCTTCCTTAGGCACTCTAACCTGATGGTATCCTAACCTTAGATCAATTTTAGAAAACATTGAGGCACATTTCAATTGGTCGAACAAATCATCTATCCTGGGCAATGGGTACTTATTCTTTACCGTTACTTTATTCAGTTCACAATAATCTATACACATCCTCATAGACCCATCTTTCTTTTTCACAAATAGAATTGGAGCACCCCATGGGGAATGACTTAGCCTGATAAAGCCCTTGTCTAACAACTCTTGTAACTGCTTCTTCAATTCTTGGAGCTTAGTTGGGGCCATGCAATAAGGAGCCTTTGAAATACGGGCTATACCGGGGGGCTAGTTCTATACTAAACTCCACTTCCCTCTCTTGAGGTAAACCTGACAATTCATCTGGAAACACATCAATGAATTCATTTACCACAAGTACCTCATGTACACTTGGGCTCGAAGTCTCTCCCTTATTTACTACATGTGCAATGTACCCAAAACACCCTTTTTTCAACATCTTCCTAGCTTTTACTACACTAATCATCATGCTAATTGGGTGCCCTTCTCCAAAAATGAAGTTATCCCCATAGTCTAGATTAAACTTGACTTTTTTCCTATGACAGTCTATCTCTGCTCCATATCTACTAAAAAAGTCCATCCCGAGAATGATGTCAAAGTATGACATATTGAAGACAATCAAATCTATCATCATATCTCGGCCTCTAATAGTCACTAACTCCCTAATTAAAACTTCATTGGTCACTACACCATCACCATCAGGCAATTCAATCCTAATGGCTTGTTCTACTCTAATAGGCATTAACCCTAATCTCTTAATCATACCATAAGAGATGAAAGAATGTGTAACACTAGAATCAATCAAGGCATACAAGGGAGTATCATGGAATAATAACTGGCCAGTGACTGTTGAAGGCCTGGCATCTACCTGCATTTGGGCCACATTATATACCTTGGCTGTTGTGCCTCCAACTACGAGTACTGAAGTTGTAGAACCAATGAGACAATCTCTAGCAATATGATCTAACTGACGGCATCTGAAATAAATATTGGTCCGCACTAAACATTCACTGCTGTGTCTCCTCTTACATTTCTTACAGTAACTGATCTCACATTTCCTTTGCTGGCCCTTTTTCTTCATGTCCTTTCCATAGGCTTTAGGTGGGACTCCTTTCTTGCCTTTACCCTTATCGTCCTTGCCAATAACTTGTTTTGTACTACAGGATTGGCCAATTTGAGAGGACTACTTGCCACTATTGGGGGAAGAGCTAATATGGTCTCCTTCCTTAAGTACACCTCTACTCTGATGGCTCTGGCAAGTGCTTCACTATACATTTGGGAAGGCTGATGACCTGACATAACATCTTTGGCGATAGTGGGATGAAGTCCACCTACAAATCTCTTCAATCGGGTATGTGGTGTACTGACCAATGTGGGTGCAAACTTAGCCAAGGAGTTAAACTTGATTGAATACTCTTTGACTGTCATATTTCCTTGTTGTAGACTAGTAAACTATTGTATTTTAGAAGATATCATGTCTGTCGTCTGTACCTGCTCCTCAAACAATTCCTTGAACCCTGACCAAGTGAGAGTGGTGGTATCTTGAGTCTGCTCTATAAGCTCCCACCATGTCATAGCATCTCTTCTCAATAGGTACATAGCATACCAGATCTTCTCTTGATCTGCCATAAGAAATAAAGCAGTAGGTTTCTCCACCAACTTAATCCATTGTTCTGCTACTACTGGATCATTAGTGCTGCTAAATTCTGGAGGCTGATGTTTACTCGAGAGGCCATAAATCAGTTCAATTTGCTTTAGAGGAACCATTGCTTATAAGGTACTCGTCCCTATTGCTTGACTTGGTACCACATTGGTCATCACTATTATCACTGGAGTACTCGTACTTTCCGATGGGGTTCTCCTTAAAGCTCTTAACAACCTCTTGGATCATACACTCCAATGTTGCAACATCTAAACCCGGAGTGCTTGAAGTAGCAGCTACTGGGTTAGGAGCTTCAGGTGTAGTGGGAACATCTTGTGCATTCGAAGCATCACAGCGACCTGGATCTGTTCTCCTTGTTTTCCTCATATTTATTCTCTATCACAGTAACACATATAATGTTAATCATCTAAATCAATCCTTACATAAAATCAGGTAAACATACTTACAACGATTGGACAACTAGAGTAGCAGAACTTTACATGAGGGATACTATCATCAACTCTCATAAATGCATGACTCCGCAATAGAAAACATCTTAAAACATCCCTTTTTAAAGTAACAAAATACTTGCTTTGATACAAAATATAAAACCCCCCTCTAGTCAGGTATCTTCTAAATATCCCTCAATGAGAATCTCAGGGATACATGTCGAGAGAACGAGTTGTATTTAGAAAAACCCTGTGTAAGGATAATAATAATAATATCCAAAACATTCATATAAGATGTCACACATGATCCAACTTATAAATTCTTAAAGTTTTTGAAATTATGAGTTTGGATCCTTTGTGACATCTTATATGAATGGTTTGGATATTATTATTATTATCCTTACACAGGGTTTTTCTAAATACAACTCGTTCTCCAGACATGTATCCCTGGGATTCTCATTAAGGAATATTAAGAGGATACATGACTGGAGGGGGGTTTTACAGTAGCCCTCCGTTCACTGGCAGTGACTAGTGTATTGGGTTGAATTTTTTCGGTCAAATTTCTACTCATTTTGACGCCCAAAATTCAATCCGACATCACCACCTAAACCACCAGCCTCCACTTTACAAAACCCCTATAACCTCGACACTTGGTAGTCCCTTGTTCATCAGTAATCAAGTTAGAGATTTTGGGAATAATTGAAAGTGGTAACTCGACCCGAAGAAGGTCCTAGGTCTCTATTTGACTAGTTAAACTAGCCAGGCCGGGTTTCAGAACAGAGGTAACTAGTTTTTATTTAGCAAAATAAAGAAATATATATTTAAATACCTATGAATATATGTTAAGCTAGCTATTATAATCGCCATATATAATGGCTAGCTACAAATATTAAATAAATTATATGGTACTAAATTCCAATTCCTTTTGACCAACTTAATTAATAGTTTCATAACAATTTTGGAAACACACATTTTGCATAATTACTTAGTGTATAACAAATTGAAACTTATCTAAAAATATATATATAAATACATGTTAAATTAGCAATTAGTCACCATAAAGCTAAACTTAACTAGAAGGATTAAATAAAGCAATGATTTAATAATCAATCTTGAGTGAAACCTGTCAAAGTGGTTGGGTCTAGACTCAACCGGCTGAACTAGTCTGATTGACGAGTCGGATCAATGACATTAGCATGTCCAGAGTTTTGAAATCCAGCAAACACACCCATGAGAAATTCCATTAGTCACTACAGGTTTCAAATCCAGCAAACACACCCTTGAGCAATTATCATCAGTCCTTACAGGTTTAAAATCCAGCAAACATACCTTTCTGATCAAACCAAATATAAATCGATGGTCGAATGGTTGGTGACGGTGACACACCAAATGCAAATGTCACTCATCCTTTGAGCCATTTGCCAGCAAATCTGCTCGAGATCTAGTCGAAATCGAACCATTTTTCGCAAAAAACACCACTACATTCGATTGCCAATGCATGCCAAATATTCTTGTTTTCAGCATCAACAACCACTCCCATCACCACTAAAGCACTCCCCTTAGCCTCCTAACATAAATATATCTGACCCCGCCATTATTCACCCGCCAATCGCCGACAACAGCCTGATGTTGTGGCTGTGCGACTTTTGTGTTTTCTTGTCATTTAAATCACTGTAAATCACCTTTGTTGCCACCTTTTGAATACTAGAACTTCCTCTCCAAAACCCCAAATAGTCCCACCACTGTCTACTCACTGATTTTTGCCCTCCTTTCTAGGGTTTGCTTCATTGTGAATTTGGAGTTTTAACAGTGGATAGGGGTGACCTAGCCCGAGAAGGCCCCATGTCCTGGTCTGATCGATCGCACAGGCCAGGTCGAGTTTTAAAACATTGAAATAAAGTATATGGTATTGAAATTTCTCTTCTTTATACCTACTTAATTAATGGTTTCATTACAATTTCGCAAATACACATTCTTGTGTAATTAGTTTTTGTTTAACAATTAAAAACTTATCTAAAAACATATAAAAAAATACACTTTAAGTTAACAACTAGACACCATAACAGCTAGACACAATTAGAAAGATTAAATAAAGTATATGGTAATTAAATTCCTCTTCTTTTTTACCTATTTGGTTAATGGATTCATCACAATATCATAGGCATGTGTAGGAATTTAGGATAGAATCAGAACCAATGGGTACTCGAAGGTTCCAATTCTAGTTCCTACCCAGAACCAATCCTCACAAGGTCGATTCTGATTCTCAAATATTTGAACAATTTCTAGCATTGCAGGAACTGGGAACCAAGGTTTGGCTACCTTTGTAGGAATCAGTTTGGAATCAAGACTGAAATAAAATATAATTAAAAAAATGGGGATTGTTCTATAATTTTACATATAAAATATCAAATATGATTTAGGGTTTAAAAACTAGCAAACACACCCATGAGAAATTACCTTTAGTCCCTGCAGGTTTGAAATCCAACAAACACACCTTTGTGATCTAGCCAAATGAAAATCAACGGTCGAATGGTTGGCGGTAGTGACACACCAAATGCAAATCTCACTCATCCTTTAAGCCATTTCCCAGCAAATCTACCCGAGATCTAGTCAAAATCGAATCAGTTGTTGCATAAAACACCACTGTATGCGACTACTAATGCATGCCAAATATTTCTGTTTTCAGCGTCGACAATCACTCACATCACCATTAAAGCACTTCCCTCAACCTTTTGACAAAATTCCATCTACTCCTCCACTATTGGCCTCGCCAATCGCCGATAAAAGCTTACTGTTGTGGTCATGCGACTTTTACATTTTTTGATCGTTTAGCTCACTGTAAATAACCTTTGTTGCCACCTTTTAAATCACCAGAACTTCCTCTCGAAAACCCCAAATAGCCTTGCCACTGTATACTCGCCAATCGTCACCCTCTTTTCGATGGTTTGCTTCTTCGTGAATTTGGAGTTTTAACAGTGGTTAAGGGTAACTTGGCCTGAAGAAGGCCCCAAGTTTTGGTTTGATTGGTCGTACCGGCTGGGCTAGGCCGAGTCGAGTTTTAAAACATTGAAATAAAGTATTGTATTGAAATTTCTCTTCTTTATACCTACTTAATTAATAGTTTCATTACGATTTTGCAAGTACACATTCTTATGTAATTAGTTTTTGTTTAACAATGTAAAAATTATCTAAAAACATATATAAAAATACAATTTAAGTCAATGACTAGACACCATAACAGCTAGACACAATTAGAAAGATTAATAAAGTATATAGTAATTAGATTCCTTTTCTTTTTTACCTTTTTAATGGATTCATCATAGTATCACTAGGACTGTGTAGGAATTTAGGGTGGAATCGGAACCGATGGGTGCCCAAGGTTCCTATTCCAATTCCTACTCGGAACTAGCCCTCACAAGGTCAATTCCGGTTCTCAAAAATTTGAACCGGTTCCAACATTGTAGGAACTGGGAACCAGGGTCTAGCTACCTTCATAAGAATTAGTTTGGAACCGAGACTGAAATAAAATATAATTAAAAAATGGGGGCTGTTTTATAATTTTACATATAAAAAATCAAATATGATTTAGGGTTTTGTAATTTAGAAAAAATACGCTTCTTTCGTTCATCCATTCATCCACTCCAGTCTGCCTCTCATCGAATCTCTGGTGCCATTCTCTTCCATCTCTCCAAAGAAACAAATCCATTCAATGTTTATCTCTATCTCTTATTCGTGGAATGTACTTTCTTTATATTTTATTTTCCAATGATTTGAATGTGTTGTTGAGATTTGTCAAAACAACGAGAAGTAAGAGAGCCTTCAAGAAGTTCGCACAAGGGTCTATAAAAGCTGAGAATATGATGCTGAACTAATGAGAAAAATGATAATAATAATGTTAATAAATTAATAAAAGTATACAACATGAATTTTTAAAGTGGTTCGAATTTGCACTTTACGTCCACTATTATCTTATTGCTTTTCTTGTGTATTTTTTTGTGTGTACAAAGGCTATTTGCTCTCAAATTAGGCAATTGTTTTTAACTATTGAAGGAAATGAAGTTCCAGATCCCCTCTTTGGGGTGAGGGGCCTTTTTTTATAATGTTACATAGGTGAACTTGCTCATGAAGTAACCCTTTCATGGCGTGACATGTAGCCTATCAAATCGCCCTTCTTGGAAACTTAATGGTGAAGTACCCAATTATTTATGAGGTGACACGCGACCTGGATGGCAACTCAACCTTAAATCTTAAATCTTAATGTTGAAGCAACATATCTTACCCTTACAACTAAAGTAATCCTTTTATAGTGTGACATGTGTCCTGGACAGATGCATAGCCATGGGACATGTGGCGAGAATTTATGCTCAAGTTGCATAGTCATAGGACACGTGGCATAAATTCATGCCTCATAAATTTACCATATAACATAATGATAGGGTTTGACATGGAAAAAGGCAATGGTGATAAGAGCTTGAAAACACACTTTTAATTGGTGATTTATGGGGATAATTTATGAGATAGTTGGTCGAAAATGTTTTATTTAGTTTAATTATTTCGTAATTATCTTTTATGAGATCACAGATATGTTTTGAGTGTTTTCAGGTTAATTGAGCTAAAAAGATATTCGGATGAAGAATAATGTGAGTGATGGAATTTTGGACGTGAGCAAACAAACGGTTTGAGAATCGGAGTTGAAACAAGAAAGTTATGAGTTTTGAAGATGAAATGCAAAAAATCTGAAAATTACTTAACTATTGAGCATACTTCAGTGTTTTGAGGATATCTGAAGCTATAGACATTGTTTGGTGATGATTCTTGAGGGATTGGAAAGCCGACGGAAGCATCTACAATTCATATGATGATTACTTCTCCAAATTCAGAAAGCTTCAAATGTGAAAAGAGGCATATTTGTGTGCCATGGCACAACATGACCCATGTATGTCGCGGCAAGGTTGGTTTTGGAAAATAAGGAACTTGACGATTTGAGCACATGCTGCGGCACGACAACGCTTTCCTATTTCTACTTGGAACGTTTTACGATTTTATACAATTTTGTGAGTCCCAGTCTAAATAGAATTATTTGTAATACAACTCTAATACCCTAGTTATATAAATAAGTGTCTTTAGTCGTCCTTAAGGATGGAGGGAGAGTTAGAGAAGAGGCTAGCTGCTTGAAGACCAAAGCAACAAGTTTTGGAGCTTGGATTCATCAATTAGGGAAGTTCTTGTTTATTTCTATTCGGAAATCATGTTTATTCTTTCAATAATAATGACTGTTTTATTGATGATAATTATGAACTAATTTAGTTTTCTAGGGCTAGGATGTAGCCCAATTTTTATGAATATGTGTTGATGTATGTTGTTAAATTTTATTAAGTAATTTTTCTAGGTTTTATTATTGTGCTTTATGCTTTTAATTCTCAAGAGCCCAAGAGTTGAATGAATCATGAACTAAATTGAGATCGAGAGATGATATCTAGTTTGTTAAAGGTAATAAAACTATAGATTGAGAGAACACTAGAGATAAATTATTGCGATCTATAAGGTTTTGGTAAATTCCATAGAATATAATAATCTTGTTAATACTTATATCTAATTTAGAGATATTTTGGGTTAGTAATTAAAAGTTAATTTGATAATTGTTTGAGAGAAAATTATTATAATGTTAGCAAATTTGGTCTGTAGAATAAACTTAACAATAATTTTCAATGCATAAGAATAGAGTTTGTGTGAAATCTATGTCCTAGTTGAAGTCATCTTGCGTTACAATCATAGTTTTTGTTTAAACCTTTATTTTCCAGATATTTAATTTGTTTTCATTGTTTAATTTAGGTTAGAATTCTTCACAAGATTTCCATTAATCAAATAGTAATAAGATAATCAATTTTGGTAGTTGGTAATAATAATTCTTTAGGATTCGATATCTAAATTTACTCATTACTACTTGTACGATTCCGTACGCTTTGTGAATAATCTTGTCAAATGGCCATGGTACTAAGGTGATTTACATGTTAAATGAAACAATGTGATGATTATTGATTTCCATTAAAATCTTATTCTCTATGTTGACTTTTGCTGGTGCTCTTGGTGGTTTTCAGCTGGCGTTTTGACTTTTCAATTTTTTTAGGCTGGTGGTGGTGGATGTGGGTGTAAATTAAGAAATTGAATTTTGTTGTTTGAATAAATTGGTTGGTGGTGGTGGAGTGGACTGGAGGAAATTATTGTCGGAAATAAGTACAGGTATTATTTTCAAACTTGTAAAAGCAATATGAAGGACAATTCTTATTATGTTCGGCTGAGAAACTGGTTCTTCTAAAATTGTGTAGCAAATTTTGGATTTCAATTGGGTTGAGATGTTGCAAATATAATTACTATATATTGTTTAAAAATATTGTTAATTTTTAATCAAATATTAATTTCATAATATAAAATAAAATAAAAAATCAAAACATGTAGTTACTCTTTACCATATAGACTAAAATCTAATTAAAGAAAAATAATATTTTGAATTATCATAGTTTATCAAAATTGTACCAATCTGGAGTTGGAAAATAAAATATGTTATTTTTGTAAACAAACTGCAGGGTATATTTGTAATCTATGTAAACATATGGGGGTGTATTTGTATTTTTCATAGGGTTTATTTGTCATTTTTGTAACTAATAGGGGTGTATTAATTTTCTCAGGTACTCAAAACCGGAACCAGAACAGAAACTTGAGCTTCAGGTTCCGGTTCTAGCCTTTTTTTTTTTTTTTTTTTTTTTTACAATGAAAATTAAAAATGGTCTTAAAACATATATATAAATACATATTAAGTTAGCAACTAGTCATAACCATAATAGCTAGACTTGGTTGAAAGTTTAAACAAAGTATAAAATATCAAAATTCCACTTTCCTTTTTACTTACTTAATTTAGCTTCACCACAGTTTTGCAAATAAAAATTTGTGTAATTACTTTGTGTTTAACAAATTAAAAATTATCTAAAGCGTATAATATAAATACATGTTAAGTTAGCGACTAATCACCACCATAACAGCTAGACCTAACGAAGAGGATTAATAAAGTACATGGTACTAAAGTTTTTCATCATAATTTTGCAAATGCCTATTTTTGTGCAAAACGTTAAAAATTATCTAAAAACGTGTTTTCCAAACACATGTTAAGTTAATGACTAGTCACAGCTAAACCTAGCTAAAACATAAAGTATACGGTATCAAAATTCCTCTTCTTCTTTACCAACTTAAGTAATAGCTTTATCACAATTTTGCAAATAAAAATTTTCTAGTGTATAAAAGAATAAAAATTATCTAAAACGTACATATAAATACATGTTAGATTAGAAACCAATCATACCTTAATAGCTTCATGTAACCAGAAAGATTAAATAAAGTACATGATACTAAATTTCTATTTCGCAATTTTGCAAATATCAATTCTTGTGTATAAGAAATTAAAAATTATCTAAAAAACAACACATTAAGTTAATGACTATTCACAAAATAGTTAAGAAAATTAACTTCTCCAATGATTAGTTGAAATGCACATAAATTGAATGTAGTACTAAAATTTCGCTTCTTTTTTACCAACTTAATTTAGCTTGATTACAATTTTTTAAATGAATGTATGAAATTTAGCAATTTGGGACACCTATAAAGAGAAAGTGGGAATCGTGGTCCAACAAGGGATAGACAAACTTTCCTTTCACTTTTCCACTCCCCAGCAATTCTTATCTCCAAATTTATTGTGGAACCTTTAACAATAACTTTCAAATGGATAAAAATTATTTATTGATAAAAAATTAAAAGTTCTTTAACAACATCCTTATAATAAATATTATTTGGTTTCTATAAATAAATTAAAGACCAAAATTAAATACCCTTTGACCTACTTTTTCACAAATCACTTTATCTGAACCAACACTTTTTTGGAATGGGTAAGTGAGACTTACTTTTGTCTACAAATTAAAAAGAAAAAAAAAATATATATATATATATTTTTTGACATGAGGAAAATTTTTATTAATAAAAAGAAACGTCAAAATTTTTATGTCGAGCGAAAGACTTTATCCATGTTTAGGTTTGGACCACTTGGTCAATTATTCATTGTAAAACATTTCTATTACATAATCGGTTAATTGAGAGAATTTCTATTGTTATTTAAAATAATTTTTTCTATAGAAATATAATTAAAAAGAAAAAGAAAAAAAATACATTATCAAGATATAAAGGGGAACATGATCTAATACAAAGAATAAAAAAAGGACAATGATCTAATACAAAGATTATCTTAAGAAAATTAATTTATAATTGAGCATGTTTATGGACGGTTAACAAAAGAGAAGTTTTGAATAATTAGGGATGGAGAATCCTACCAAAAAAGATATGAAGAATATAAACACTCATACTCCCAACAGAATCCCACCAACAAAAATATAATTGTGATTTTTGCAAGACAAATTATCAACGGTTAATAGTGATTTGATTTGATTTTAAATTATAATTATCTTCTCAGATTAAAGATTATATCATTATACTCCATTAATTTACAATTTAAACAACTGTACTTCAGATAAGAACAAACTAATTGCTTCAGATATTTTTTAAAATTATTTAAGGTAAAGTTTATACAACCCTTAAAAGAATATTCTATATATATATAAAGAGAGAGAATAAAACTTTTTATAGTCATAATAGTAAGATCAAACTAATGCATAATATTCTAATTTTATAATTCATGTTTTAGTAGTATATATTAAGATTTTTATTCATTATTTTAGTAGTCATTTTTGCAATTAGACAAAAATAGAAAAAAAATAATCATGAAGATGATAATACAGAAATACAAGAATTTTGGTGCCAAAAAGGCCCGAACATACTTAAGAAGTTAGAAATATTTTAATTTTAATAAGAAGGTGTCAATGCTCACGAGTTATTATATACCCGCAAGTGAAAATATTTGGTAACAACTCTAAAGCATAAATCATTGTCTTAAACAACTTTAGATAAATATTTTATTTTATTTTAAACCTTTAATATAAGAGAACATATATATTTTTTTGCAATATACAAATAAGACAACTTTTTTAAAACGAGAATTAAAAAATTATAAATTATTACATGAGTTTATTCTTATTTATAACTATCTGAAGTTATAACTAAATTTTGTTATGACTAGAATATCATTATAGCGGGGTTTATATATATATTGTTTGTTAAAATATCTAGAATTAAAATTACATATATATACAATTTTTTTAAAAAAAAATTGTAATTTATGTAAGGTTAGGTTATACACTCCAATTATAATTGAGAAATTAGATAATTAATTGGTTCATGTCTATAATTTTATTAACGATCCAATATAACATATTAAAACTTGTATTCAATGAAAAATACATTAAAATGAACTTAGTCTTGATATCTAAGATTTAACTTTTGAAATTAAAAATATAATTACTTATTTAACAATAAAATTTATATCATATTAACAACCACATTAATTGGAATACAAAAAATGTTTCAAATTCATATTTACTAATTAATTAAACTTAAGCAATTTAAACTTTAAAGGAATCAAGCAAAAAGCATCTTAAAACAGATGTAAACATTGAAGAATATAAAATTATAGAATGAATTATTTAAATTTTAAAGAATTGGGATTAGAAAACAAAAGTCAAATTTTACTTTAACTAAGATTATGTAATAAAATTTAAAATTTAATAATTATTTATTAAGAAAATGGGTGTCATGAGTAGATTTGGAATTCACATATCCCCACTCAATATTTCATTAATATATATTTTGGATTTATTTTCCCCAAAAAAAGTTACTACAAAAGCACTTCTAATAGCAACATTACAAGTGCAAAGAAAGTGTGGGTACTAGAAGCACTTTTCTTTTTATTTTCTTTTATTTATTTTTTTAATTTCACTAAAATAATAAAATTAATAATTAAAAATTAAAAAGGAAGAGAACAAAACGAAGTGGGAAAGACAGGAGAGAGTGTTGTGTTTTGCAAGTGGATATCACGTGCGAGAGTCATCGCGTGGTCGACACGTGTCACCGCCCTCAAAGTGGGACTCCCAGTTCAAGAGGCTTGCTTTGCTATGAGAGGACCACCACTATCCCGGTCTGTGACAGTCCAATAAGGAAGTGAAGGCAGTTGAAAACGTAAAGCAGTATGTCACAGTCAACAAAGTAGAGCTGCTACGATAGCAAAATCTTCGTGAAGGATCATGTTAAAGCATAGTGGTGACGTGTCTGCACTGGAAGGTAGTACCGGGGAAAGCCACAATCCCGGTAATTGCTTATGTTTGACAAAACACTTTCTCTAAGTATTGAAAGAAGGGAACCGCTATCTTATATGTCTTATATACTCGGTGACGTTGCCCTCACAAGACGGTAATGTTACAATCACGACCGATTTAATAGAAATTGTATGTTTTGAATTTAGTCAACACAAAGTTGTACGTGAATTTTAAATACCATTTTTCATTCAAAACTTGTTCAAAACATTTTTAGTTTAAACCTAATTTACAAGTTTTTTGCTCAAGTTTGAAATATACATTCTTTAGTGTAAGTATGTATTTGAATTTAAAGCACACATTCTTCGTTCGAAACATCTTTACTTTAGGTTTAATTAGCATGAATTTGTTTTTGGGTTTCACGTAATGAACATCACTTAAGCAATATTGTAGGCTTATAAATTGGTCAAGACTCTAATTCAACACAAATGTGCGATTGACAATTTATCCTTATATAATAAACGACACGTAGTGAGACTTTCAAATATAATATTATCATTTTTTTTATATTAATAATCACTACTAAATCTATTTAAATCATCATCTTTAGTTCATCAATAATCACTAATACCTAGTAATGTTAAAAGTTGATATACATATCACACTGTTTCATTTAAATGGTTTACTAATCACTATATAAACACTGAATGATCTTTAATAAAAATAAATAAATAAATGCAGCCAAAAGTTTAATTAAGAATTTTGAAATTCATCATATACACATTTATAACTTTCTATAAGGTTTTATAAGATAAGAAACCAACAAAATTAAGTATAATTATAAAGAGGTTTCTGTTGAATTTAGGGAAGACTAGTAAAAATATCGAAAATTAGGGAGTGGTTTCTAACGAAATCAAAGTTTTCCCAATTAAGTTCTATCAAAATTTCTATAAAAAAGATGAATAAAATTTGATTGAAACACAAAATAATACATATATAGGAGCCCTTTAAATTTCATCTGCTGTTTTATCAATCCAAAACAAATAAGCTGTTCACACAAGTATAAAGTTTAAATGTGTGACATAAATATTAAAGAATTATGATCAATTATTTATACATTGCTATATGATTGTTATACAATTATAAATTAAAAATAAAATAATGCGAAAATTAGTCAATATTCATAAAATAATACATAATTAATTGGTTAAAAAAGAAAACCCAATTAATTGATTAATATTCATAAAATAAGTAAATTGATTATATAGCATTAATAGGTAGTGGAATACAATATATGAAACAAAATACAGTATCAAGTTTGAACCGTATAACAAAACATGGACATAACGAATAAAATCTTGATATGATAAAGATTTTACATTAATATACAGTGATTAATGATGAACAGCCAGCCAGCCTGAACCTCCTACCAACGTCAATAACTACAGTCTACAGTTACAGAAGTGGTAGTTAAATTAACTTGCAGTCTTCTGATTTTCTCATCTGAATCTGAACTCCTTATTAAATAAACATCTCTCTATTCTCAATGCTTATTTAATTTAAATTATAACGAAAACATTATATATATATACATATTTCTTTTGTTGGGGATGGATAATGATAATNAACGAATAAAATCTTGATATGATAAAGATTTTACATTAATATACAGTGATTAATGATGAACAGCTAGCCAGCCTGAACCTCCTACCAACGTCAATAACTACAGTCTACAGTTGCAGAAGTGGTAGTAAAATCAACTTGCAGTCTTCTGATTTTCTCATCTG
This sequence comes from Pistacia vera, assembly GCF_008641045.1. Taxonomy (NCBI): domain Eukaryota; kingdom Viridiplantae; phylum Streptophyta; class Magnoliopsida; order Sapindales; family Anacardiaceae; genus Pistacia; species Pistacia vera. The sequence continues at coordinate 270,364 of NW_022196413.1, forward strand.
AATCTGAACTCCTTATTAAATAAATATCTCTCTATTCTCAATGCTTATTTAATTTAAATTATAACGAAAACATTATATATATACATATATACATATTTCTTTTGTTGGGGATGGATAATGATCATAAAGGGAATTGGTATTCAATGAACTGAAGATATCGGTCAAGTACTGCAATAATGGCTGTGGCCAGCTCCCCCACAACACACAGAACTCTTTTACTTAAATATCTTCTTGTAGTTGTAGTTGCTGGCTGTTGCTGTTGTTGTTGTTCATCGAAAATCCCAAAAGTGGTAGTAATTGCCCTCTAACTCTGCTACCGGCTTCTCATTCCAAAGTGCTTTCTTTGTTATACATGTATTTTCTGAGTTGTTAAAAATTCGATGACAAATTCTGTACAATGTTTACGTGTGTACTATCTAATTAATGTTTCTACACATACTTCTTTTGTAACATAAATTATAATATTTCGTATTATAAGATGCACAAATATCTAACATTTTCTGGACCAAACAGATTCAAAATATTTTTGGTTATCTGATAGTTTTCCTTGGTGAGAGCAGATTAAGGGTTTTACTGATGTGAACTCTTTGACGCTCAACTCAGTTTACCGGAATAGAGTAATTAAGACAGTGAAAGAGTGTAAGAAACAAAGAGAGAGAGAGAGAGAGAGATTTTGGTTAAAAAGATGGTGATGAACCTGGAAACGGAGGAGGGAGAGGGTTTTCTTATACAATAATTCCCATTGATCTTTTACCATAATTCCCTTTGATTAAATAAATTAATTTTTTAGGGTCCCAGTTATCGAATCTAAAAGTAACATTATATATTAGCTTATGGTTAATTAATGAAAATGCTGACTTTAAATTACCTATCATTAATGAAAAATATTTTAAAAAAGGATAAAACAAAAATTATGTAAAAACATTTGAAAGGTAAAAAAATAAACATATTTTATTCAATCTTTGTGAAATCGATTAATATGCAAAAATATTCATGAAAAATACTGATATATTTAAAATTGAAACAAATAAACTAGAAGTGAATATAATTTTAAGTTTGAAAAATATATTAAGCAATTTGGAATCCTCTTTTTACCCACTATACACACATTCATGCATGTATAATTATACGTGTATATGAAAACTTTATGTCTGTCTCTCTTTTTCTTTCTCCTCCTTTCCTTTTCCTAAGAAAGATAGAAAGAGAAAAAAAGATATAGAGAAATGTGAACGGCCCTTAACAAAGCACTTTCCATGAACCCTCCTTCAGAAGTTGCCAACTGTCACTCCTTACGGCCACGTTGCTCTTTTTGCTGTGGGCATTTTCCTTTGACGTGGCATCCACTCCCCACCATTTTACCCTAAATAAATACCCCTTTACGCTTCTCTACTTTTGGTCTCTCTTCATTCGTTTCATTTAATTTCCCCACAATCAAAAGTTACACTCTCCCCCCCATCTCTCTCTCACTCTCTTTCCCTTTCCCTCATTTTCTCTTCATTATTTTCCTTCACTTTCCCTCCATAACATGCCTAGTTTCGCTGCTGTTCAACCTCCTTCCGGAGATTCAACCGACGGCTCTGATCATCCCTCCCTGCGTCCTCGAGATTCGCGTGATCAGCTCCCTTCTTTAATGTCTTCTTGTTACCCCATCACTCTCCAGGTAGACTTTTTACTTTAGTTCAGGACTGTCTCTCTCACAGCTATAAATGTGTTTCAAACTTTCAATCACCGAGTCAAGAGGGAGACGACTTGACTCGAGGATGTTTTTGATAGTTTTTAAAAGTACTGGGTTTACATAAAAATAGAATTGAACTAATTTTGACAATAATTTTTTTTGGTTCATGCAGTTCATTGACGTTTCTTACCGGTTAAAGATGGAGAACAAAGCGAAAGGGAACAGCATCAGACGCATGATTAACCATGGACCCGCACCGTCTGATCAAAGATCGACGGATAATATTCAAGAGAGAATAATTTTAAACGGAGTCACAGGCATAGTTTCCCCCGGCGAAATCCTGGCCATTCTTGGTCCATCCGGAAGCGGAAAATCGACGCTTCTGAATGTACTGGCAGGGAGACTACAAGGACACAGCTTCACCGGAACAATCCTCGCCAATAACAAAAAACCAACCAAACACATCTCGAAACGCACCGGATTTGTCACCCAAGACGACATCCTTTACCCCCACCTCACCGTTCGTGAAACCCTAATCTTCTGCTCCCTCCTCCGTCTGCCAAAAACACTGACAAAGAAAGAAAAAACTTCAATAGCTGAGTCAGTCATCACCGAGTTAGGCTTAACGAAATGCCAAAACACGATAATTGGAAACAGTTTTATACGGGGCGTGTCCGGCGGAGAAAGAAAGCGAGTAAGTATAGCTCACGAGATGTTAATAAACCCAAGCCTGCTGATTCTCGACGAGCCCACGTCGGGTTTGGACGCGACGGCGGCGCACAGGCTGGTATCGACGTTGGGGTCGCTGGCTCAGAGAGGAAAAACGATAATAACCTCCATGCATCAACCGTCGAGCCGACTTTTTCAGATGTTTAACTCAGTGCTGGTGCTGAGCGAGGGGAGGTGTTTGTATTTTGGTAAAGCTAGTGAAGCTATGGGATATTTTGAGTCAGTTGGATACTCGCCGTCTTTTCCCATGAATCCCGCTGATTTTCTCCTTGATCTCGCTAATGGTACGTAAGCTTTAAACAATTTGATTACTTTTCTCTTCGTTCTCGTTTTAATTTATCGCTTTGGGGAATAAAATGAAAATTTCGAAACCTGATTGACTATTTTGAAACAATAAGTTGTCGTTCTCCATAACCTTATGAACACTTTAAAATTTTCTGGGCCATACTTTTATGATAAAGTTTGTGCCCTCCTCATGCTGCATTACTATTATTATTACTATATGTGTATTTCATATTTTAACTTTTTTAACCTAAAGTTTTGTAATAATGAAATTCCTTACCATTATAAGCTTCTTTTGATGCTAACTCACCAATTAAAAATCATATTAATGTTTGAATAAAATGTGTATTTGATAAGATACGTACTGGGTTTGATGTGTTTTTTGAATCGTGGAGTTCTGCTTTAGTTTTAGTGGAAAATTATTATGTTTATTCTTGTACACGTGTCTTGTTTTCTTAGTTTTGACCTTTTCATTATACTATGAGACTCATAAGTCTTTCTGTTTAGAATTTCTCGAATTATTTTATTATTTATTTTTTCGGCTTTTGACCACACCTAGATCTATTTAAAATAAAAGAATTTAATTGAGTTTTTAAATAATTTGGATACGAAAATAAATTAACCGTTTGTTAAATTAAATAAAGGTGTACAAGGAAAGCTAGATTTTTGGATCTTCGGGTGTTGGGAACTGGGAGTAATTTATTATTATATATTAAGGTAGATTTAGAACCATATTCTGTGTTAAAAGCATTACCAAATTTCCTATGTGTTACGGGTTTTTAATGTTTTATTGAATGAAGTATGGATCCCAATAGTATATGATCTTATAATAAATTAAATTATTTCTGAAGATATCATGTATACTATATAGTATGGATAGTGGACCCTTTCTATCATATCCTTTTCTACAGGAATTTATAACATATGATCTTAATTATGGGCTATAGGGATCACATCAATTAAAGTTTTGGTATGATGTATCAATATATCATGATAATAATCAATCGACCAGAACAAAATTGAATTAAATGTTTGCACAATTTTAGTTGACTTATCTGTATTATGTACTCACAAAGTCATGGAAATCTTTTTCATGAATACTGAACATCCTTACATTTATACCATGAAGTCCTTTCTGCATTTTCTGTGGATGCTATGCATGCTTACTTAATTTAATTTTGAGAGATTATTAGGGTTTAATTAAAGAATTTAGGATCTAGTTTAGATTCAGAATTACCACCTAAGTGGGTAGTGACAAATAGATAATTTAATAATATAAACATAAAATAATGTTTCATCCCTCTAAGAAGAAACCAAATAATTTTGTGCATGAAATTGCTTGACAACCTTGATTTGATTCGACAATTATAATGATGTGGAAAACTCTTTGAATAGGAATATAATTTGGTAGGACTAGCACAGTTGCATTTTGCATTATTTAAGTGTGGAATTTGATTTAATCAAATTCCACACTTAAATAATGCAAAATGCAACTGTTCTAGTCTGTAGATGAAGTGCATTTTGACTAGATGGACCTTTGTACTCTGGTTTAAGCCAAAACTTTAATGAAGATTATTAAAATCAACAAAGGAAAGATTAATCTATTTCTCTTTAATTTTTTTTAATTAACTCCTTTAATCTATTCTTGGACACCATGATTATTCTAATTAATATATATATGGATATTAAGTATTGAATGACTGGTGACGACATTGATAGCGTGAGAAAGCATCTTTTAATTAGTTATATATAATAATTTTAGAGTAAGAGCATTTGGATGGTGGCACATCGCATCTTTGTCTCTTGATAATTGGAGTCACTACTCACTTGTCCTCCCTCATATTATTTATATTAATTCATATATATAGTTTATATAATGTTCTTTGTATAGCCTGGCTAATATATATATAAAGATATGATTGTGCCACATGCCTAATTAAAGATCGATTTTATTAAGAGTAATTTTTTCAAATTGTTTTCTTCATTTTGGTCTACATATTGTCCCACATCATCGTCAGTCCAATTTGAAGTTTTTTCTTTACTTTCTCCCTTTTTCCTTCACTTTTGGTCAATTTTCTTCCTCAAATGAAATGTGAAGAAGAGCACATGTGTAGGGAGCCATTGATTTTATCTATCTTCTTCCCTATTCAAAGTCATTAAAGTGTTCTTCTTCTTCTTTTCATATTGTTCGTGGGTTTATTGAAAATTTTCAAAATTCAAAGAAGAAATAGTAATAAAAATTATAAAGTAAGTGGTGGCCAAAATAGATAGTGGAAGAGCTTCCACCAAAGGCTTTAGTGGACCCCACCTTTGCCACCAACATCGGTCAGCTTTTTTTTTTTTTTTTTTTCGGCTGTGATATCAATTTCTTTATCTCTATTCTCTTTACTACTCATTAGTATTGGTTTCTAAGATGTCACTAACTTCATCACTAATCTAATTAATCCACTCTTAACCCATTTCTTAATCTGATTTGCTTAACCTCTTTAATCTAACCTACACTGAATTTAATAAACCCCACCCCACTATTCCCTGTAAACCAATAACTTATTCATATTAGGGTTAGATATTATGTTTCAGTATTATTATTTTGCTCTTTACCTTTTCCTCCAAATTAAAGCAACTCCACTAACTATGCCTTCTCGTCGATCTAATTGCCTTTTCTCTTTTTTGATTTGGATATGTGTGTGTTCAATATAATTCTAAAAATCTTTCTGATACGTGTTCTATAAAGCTCTCTTAATTACCTTAATCTCTATCTTAACTATGCTTTTGAGTTGTTAATATGCTAATTAATTTCTTATTAGTTGCGTCTTCCATTTTATTTCTCCCCCTCCTCGTGCTTCTTCTTTTTAGACCTTAACACTAGTGTTAATTAAATTAAATTATATCATATACAGTCCATTGAAAAATCCTCCCTTCCTTTAGTTTTAGTAGACATTTTTAAAGCTTTATCAGACATTAAAAATTTAGAGGTCATATTCACAAAGACCCTAATGTCTTATCCTCATTGACCCCACGTTTGCATTATTTACATGAGATTTGAATTGATGTTAATCAAATAATTAGAAAGGATTAATTAATTATAGTTTAATCTTTGAATTAACTTGTGTAATCTTTGAATTGATTTTCAGGTGTGTCTCATATTGATGGAGTAAGCGAAAGAGATAAGCCAAATGTGAAGCTGTCCCTCGTTAATTCTTACAACAGTGTATTGGCTCCAAAGGTGAAAGCTCTGTGCATGGAAGCGGCAAATACTCAATCTAAAGAAGCAAATTTTGTTAGCAGCAGCCATTCTTCATCTAGAGATCAACATTGGAATAATAGTTACACGTTTGGCATTTCGAATTGGCTGAATCAATTCACCATTCTCCTCCAGAGAAGCTTGAAAGAACGTAAACATGAATCTTTCGACGCTCTACGAGTTTTCCAAGTGATATCGGCTTCATTATTAGCAGGATTGATGTGGTGGCATTCTGACTACCGAAACATTCAAGATCGCCTCGGTCTCTTCTACTTCATTTCGATATTCTGGGGAGTTTTGCCTTCGTTTAACTCGGTTTTCGCCTTCCCTCAAGAACGCGCAATCTTTATGAAAGAAAGGGCGTCCGGTATGTACACTCTTTCTTCGTACTTCATGTCCCGAATCGTCGGTGACTTGCCCATGGACCTCATTCTCCCCGTCGTTTTCCTCATTGTGACCTACTGGATGACTGGACTAAAACCCGAATGCGGAGCTTTTCTGCTAACTCTTTTGGTTCTTCTCGGATATGTGCTCGTCTCTCAGGGGCTTGGCCTCGCTTTAGGTGCGATTATCATGGACGCGAAACAGGCGTCAACCATTGTCACTGTCACAATGCTAGCGTTTGTTCTCACAGGAGGGTATTACGTTCACAAAATGCCCTCTTGCATGGCGTGGATAAAGTACATTTCGACCACGTATTACACTTATAGGCTGCTGATCGATGTTCAATATGGCGACGGCAGGAAAATTTCAGCTCAATTGGGCTGCTCATTACGCCATAGATCGATAGGCGGGGCCGACGGGGGCATCGAAAATGCAAATTGCAAGTTTGTTGAAGAGGATATTGTGGGGCAAATTAGCCCTGCGGTGAGTGTTGGAGTGTTGTTTTTGATGTTCGTGGGATATAGATTACTGGCTTACCTTGCATTAAGGCGACTTTGATTAATTGAAGGAGATTGGATAAGGTGGGTCTTGCTGAGGGTAATTGGTAATAATAGGGGAATTGATTTAGATTCACACTAACTCATGTAATTCAAACCATGGTAAGATGGTTTAATTCGGAGATTAAATGTAAAACGAACAAGTTCATTATTGTTTAAATGCAAATTAAAGTCAATATTACACTTCATCAACCTGTCGATAGTTACATAATTACAAGTTAATGGGTGTTTAAATGCTAAGTTGGATGAGATGGCTTTAGTGGACTCATTGAAATGAATCAACAAGCCCCCAAACGAAAATGATAGAAGCGAGAGTGTATGGGCTTCTTTAATTCTAGATTTGGGTTATCTTGTACGGACCCCAACCTAAAGAAAATTTACCTCAATATGCCTCCTAACACATGTTGTCGTTTAATAGGAATATTTTAGGTTATGATAAAAGGCTAAGAGGAAGATTTGAAAAAGAAAACTTTCTTCAAAGGTTGAAATCTTTTAACCTCAAATTATTGGGAATTCAGAATCTCCTGATGAAATGTCTTATGATGACGAACCTTAAACGAAGTTCCTGCATTTCATTACATTTGGAAAGTATGAATTGATTAATATTAGGTATTCTTCTCTATCAAATTCAAAAACCAAATAAGATGATTTTTATGGCCACTGCCGCACTTATCAATGTGTGTTTGTAAGATAACCAAAAGAAAGCAAGCGAAATTTAAGGATGAATAGTGCTTAATAGACACCCTTAATTTGTTCATTAATCCTAATTTAAAAAAAAAAAAAAAAAAAAAGACATCAACATATATGATTTTTTAACAAATTGAGTCATAAATATATGCTACATTTGAAGCGATGGAGAATAAAAGGACTGAAAAAAACCTAAATCAAAGAAGTTTTAACAAATTATTTTCTAGTTAGTTTGCTCATCATATATTATGTAGTGAAATATTAAAAAAAAAAAACATATATATATATTAAGTTCAGGTAGTAATTATGAATTTCAGCCATCAACTGTGCATTTGTTAATGTTTAGTTTTGGAGAGAAAAGGGGGAAAAACCTGCATTTATTAAAAATAAAAGGCAATTTTTGAATGAATAGGAATGTTTTTAGATGTTAAGTTAGCCTTTAAATTCTCAATTTAAATAAGGGTCACTCAATTTTTAAAAACTAATAATATTTTATTTGAAAACTTTTACCCAAATGAATTACTAGCCCTTTCTTTGAGATATGCTATGGTTTGACTAATTTTCATTTGTTTAATTTCTTGTTTGATTAAATATAATTGACCTTTAATTAGCTCAATTCTTGTGAGACGGAAGAACAAATACAAGATTATATTATTTTTCTTGAAAAAATATTCGCATTAAAACTTTTTGTCCTTGTCCATTTTGAAACTGATGAAGACATTTAATATAAAAATGGTCAAGGATATATGATATATCGTGGAGAATAAGTACAAAACACATTAAAGAAAAAGCATGAAATAAAATAGGAAGTAATCACGGGACTACAAAAACATTGATGGAAAAGCCAAAGTTGAAGCTTCTAAATAAACCTTAGCCAAAGTGTTAAATGAAGAATTTCGATGATTGATTCATTGACATGTTAAAATAGATTGCCTTTTAGCCAAACATTTATGTTATGGTTGAATTTCAAATTCAACGATTATTACGTCGGCACCATAAAAAAAAATTGTCTCTCAATAACTCTATGAATTCTGATAATATCGTTGAATACATTGTCGAACGCAACAATGACACTTTTTCTTTTTTTTTTCTTAATAATGAAAAAAGGTGATACAATTATTGATCTAATGAGTTTAATATTTTGTAAATAACTTAAGAAGTGAAAGAAAAAGAAAGAAAAGAGGTATGAGAGTAATTTGGAAAAAAAGAATAATAAGAATTAAGAAGTATAAATAATTATTTGGTATTTTTCTTATGACACTTAAATGAGGAGGGAGGGGGGCCAATTTAGAAATTTAATCACTTGAATCGCCATCTACCCATTTTACCTAAATAATTTATGATCATTAATACATTACAATTAGTTATGCCAATAAATTTAATGTATTAATGTTTATAAATTTCACATAAATAATTTATATAAAAAAGCATAAAGTTCTACTAGTTAATCTTTAATTCAAAAAACTATATGTTAATTTTGATAAAAAAAAAAATATTTAGCAAAAAGCCAATATATTTATGTTAAAATATTTTTTTGCTAAAGAAATTAAATAATGACATAAGATTAGAATGCATCTTCTAGATATTACATAATAATTATTTAACATTTTAAAAAGGTTATAAAATTATTATTATTTGTCCCTTTCAAAAGTGCTATCAAATTTAAGAATGCACTGAATTTAGAAAACATAAATACAATAACAATGATGCATCCTCTTCATAGTTGTGGTCCTTGCGAAAAATAAATACAAGAAACAAAAGTATTTTTCAATAATAGTAAAAAAACAGAAATTACTCACGAGCCTACAAAAATAATTGATTTGAAAGCAAAAGAGGAAGCTTCCAAATTTAAATATCTTTGCATGTGAATCTCATCAATAAATCAAATAAATAATAATTTATTGTCCTTTCATTCTATTTCTTTTGTGGGTTATCCAGTTCGAATTATAATTAATTGGTGAAAATATAATTAATTGTTTTAGTTATTAAAAAATTAATTTGTTGATATACTCATTTAACTTGGTAAATATTGGTTAAAACCTTATGAATCATTTAAACAACAAATATAATTATTGTGTATCACACTTATTTATATTAATTATAGTTAGTTTTGGTAAGAGATTAATCAATTTAATTGATTTTAAGAACCTAATTCGAGTAAACAACAAAGCCGTCACATATTATTGATCACGTGCAACTCCATCCTTTTGTTCTTATCATGAGACTACTGTTAAGTGTCAGTGTGTATAGTAATCCCGTGCCAAGCTTGATTAAATAAAGGGAGAATTTTTGTAAAGTGGAATTAGAAGACTATGAAGGTTAAATTTGGTATTAAACTTTGCCACTTTTTTTTTAATAATATGAGAGGCAAATATGTATTGATATAACATACTTTTATCGAGGGATTGTATTATAATACTTATAAAAAAATTAATTATATATATATATCATGTTATAATATAACCAATCAATAAAAATAAATAAGCATGTTTCGCTCATATTAATATAACATACTTTGATGCATAAATTATATTATAATACAATACAAACCCATAGTGTGGATTCAAACCTTTCATATTTGAATTTACTCTCTTTCTCTCTCTTTAGATATTTGACCTATTGAAAGAAAGTACTATATAGAGCATAATTTTATGTGGACATTTGACAATTAATGGAAACTATAAATCAATATTGGATTACCAAATATATATATATTTTTAATTTATGTGATTATTGTTTATTGAATGTGATTAAAAATTCATAAAGAATTTTAGCTAGAGTGAATCACTTTACTAGTAATGGTATGCATAATTTATATTAGATCACTTAACTAATAATTCATAATACATTTGGTATAATATTTCAAATGTATTCACAGAAAACAAGTTTAAATAATGAAAATAAAATAATTTCATTCGCAAAGGTTTGAATATAAAATACAAATCTGTAATATAATAAGTTGAATATAAAAGAACATTATCGTAGAAAAAAAAGTACATGGCAGATGGCCTTAAAAAAGAAAACCTTTATGTTTTCCTTCTGATTTTATTTATTTTTTAGAATTATGTATATATTAAAAAAAAAAAAAATTCTAAAGTCAATAGCACATTTTCTTTAAAAAATATATTTAATGTTAACTCTATTGAGTGGGCTTTACTAAACTTCGTAACGTGGATAAATTAAGGCCTCCACGGCCGAAATAATTAACTTTAAAGAAACCAATTGCTTTGACCGAATAATAACACTAAAAAATATATATTAAAGTTATTAACTGACTACTAACCAACAAAGTCCCAAGCCTAAAAACTAATTAATTAAATGTTTCATGTGACAATGGTCCAACTTCTTGTTCTTGAATAAATCCCAAATAATTAATTAATAATTGGGTCCGAGATTGGTCATTTAATATTATAATTAACATGGAAAATTTCGAAAACAATTAACAACTTAAATTAAATGCAAAATTAAGTTTACGTACCAAAAAACATAAGTTATGAACAAACATGGAATAAGACTTTGAAAAAAATTCTTGTATGTTTTACGATCTTAAAAGAAAAAAAATATATAAAATACCACAAAGATATTTGTGATCTATAAGAAAGCAGAAAATTAAATAATTATAGCTTATTAAGAAGTTGTTATAAATAATTAATTATTTTAAACTAATGCGACACGGTTATGGTGATGCAAAAATGACGTAGAAAAAGAAAAATAGAACTTGGATCCAGTGTAAAAAATATTGATTTTTACTTGGTAAAATCGATGGTGGTCAAAGTTGCACTGCACAAAAACGTGCAAAGATTATTATTACTTATAATTAGACGAGCTCGATCGATGAGCTTTTACTATTCTTGCACATTGAATCATTACCCAGCTCACATATTGAATTAAGTCAAATGAAAAATATCATATTAACAATATAAAAGATTCAAGTGTCACAACAATCATTAAATGAATTAATAAGGTAGTATTTTATCATAATAAACTTACTTTAATTACAAATATAATTAGTATAATGTCACAGAATATTGTAAAAATAAAATAAGAAAATTACCATTTGCAATTAAGTATTTGTAAAGTATAATTTTTTTTTTTTTTTTTTTTTTGTTAAAGAGATTAATTAAATTTTTAAATATTAGAATTATAATTTATTAGATAATTTTAGTTTATGTGTGAGTAGAAGGAAATAAAGTACACATAGTTTGCCTTCTTCTAGCAATTTTACATTTACTTTGTGTTGGCTTCCTTGTCTTAACTCATTGCTAGTCAACTATATTATTTTATTTTTTAAGATTTAACTCCAAAACAGTCCTATAATTATCCTCAATTTTCACATATAATAAGGAAATACTATCCAATGAAACGAGATTTTGATATAAAGTTTAATTAATATACTTTCAAAATAGTTTTTGCTACTACTCTCAAAATGTGTAAAATATAATTCATATATTTGAATCGTATTTTAACTTTTGAAAATTATCCACTCAAACCTAAGAGTTGACTTGACGGTTAAGATGTTTGTTTTTTTTCTTAAGTTCTTGAGTTTAAACTTAGGTCACTATCACAATAATACCTTCTGTTTGTAAGGTGAATAGTTTCGAGGATTAGTTGATGTGCACGCGAAGTTAATTCGAACATCCCAGTTATCCAAAAAAAACAAAAAATTACTCAGTCATCACAACCAGCCAGAAAGTAAATTAAAGTTATAGTAGATCAATCAATTACTATTATCTGATTTTACATTTTATTGAGAAGTCATCTTAATGCTCTAAATAAACAGCACCGGCAGCAACAAGCAAGTAGTAATCAGAGATTCAGAATCCAAATTTAATTGGGGACAAAAAATAAGCTATCTGTCAGTAAACAATCCTTATTCTGATCCAGAACCGAGTTCTACTCTAGTGCTGAGTCAGCTCAGCTCTCAACTCCAGTGAATCTGATGTTCCCAACAACTCCCCATAGCGTCCATCATCTTTCAAACATGCCCTTTTCAATTATCACCATTCACCACTACCATTTTTAATTTCCCATTTTACCCTTTTTTAATTTCCCATTTCATCTCTCCCTTCCACTTTACATCATCAATACCATGGGGTCCCTTTGTTATTTTATCATATCTTTTTTTTTCAACGTCCCAAAACTAATGAGTTTTAACTTCACCTCCCTCTTATCTCTTTTGTATAAATAGAAAACATTCAAGAAACAAAAAAAAATTCAAGTCCTTTCTTCTCTTTTTCTTCTTCTTCCTTCAAGTCTAAAGCTATGAATTATCGACTAGTCATAGCGCTCGTGCTCAAATAGTCGCCAAAAGTTGTGACAATATATCCGATGAAGAAAAACCCCCCTTCTCTCGACGAACGCCTTCGTTTTCATCTTCATCCTCTTCATCTTCATTTGAATCGTCCCGTATTTTCCGACATTCTCCTCTTAGTCCGGCCCCCGCTTAGATTTTCGGAGGTGCCATTTTCTTGGGAACACTTACCGGGATTCCCAAGAAATTGATAACAATAACAACAACAATAACAGCCTTCTCAACAAGAAGGATCTTTCTTGAAACAACTCCCTCTATCCTCCACTCACACTCAAAAGTTGCATTTCGACCCCGATATCGGAGTGAAGAAGAAATTCACTCCAATGGCGATCACAGCTTCAGAAAGGATCCCTTCGTAGCTGCATTGGTTGAATGTTCGAAAGACGACGACGACGACGACTTGACAAGCAGCAAGTTGTTCTGGAAGGGGGGAAAGTGACAGAAGTATAAGTGACAGGTTTGGATTTGTAAATCTTTACACTTCTTGTAAAAGAACTTGTGCAGTTTCAGAATACATAGTTATCTTCCGAGGTCTGGGAACATCTTATGATCTAATTCATCACCGCCGCTCACGCTGAATTGAATTGAATTTCAGCGTGGATCGTTACTACTACTACTACTACAACTACTACTGTAACTCATCGGAGGCTGGTGATGAATTCTGGGTTTGTAAATTAAGAGAAAAAATAAATTATATTTCAGTTTTTTTTTTTTTTTAAATTAAGGAGTCCCAGTTCTGAAATTTATATTGTAATATGTTAATATATGAATAGGATGCAATGGTGGCCTGTTTTGTTAATTTAAATTGAATGATTTCTTTTTTTCTAAATTTTAATTATGATTTTATTACTTAATTTAGGGTTTGAGTTGTTAGTTTGCTTGCTGTATTTCATGTGAGTAATGAGAGCATTAGTGAGCAATACCCCATGTGGGAGCAATATAATTTGGACCACACATGTAACGACAAGTTATATATATTATATTTTATTAATTTTTTTGAATTGTGAGTTTAATTTATTTAACATATATTTCTAAATTTACAATTTAATATATAGTTTTGTATGGGGAAAATTGAAAGTTGTTGAGCTACGCTGTTGTTTTATCGATTTTGACTCCAATTTCAACTCATTTCTAATTGCAAATTTTAATTTATTTTTTTTTAATGTAAATTAGGGTTTCTCTTATTGACTTTTATGCTACTTTCCAAGAGACTTCGACTGATTTTTTAATACATATATATTTTTTTTTTTTTTTATAATTAATGGGATCACAACTAAGCTAAGACCCATTTGGGATTTCTTAAAGCTTTGAATTAATATATATAAGATTCCAATTGAAGTGTTTATTGTATCGATTCAAATAACTTATTTATTAATTAGACAGATTAGTTAATTGTGTTTCTCTTTGACCTTCTTATTTAAAAAAAAGGCAAAAAAACCACTGATTTATATTTAATTATAATTAATAGACACATTAATTTTTTAACCATCTCTAAATTGCAGATGAAATTAACTCATTAATCTATATATAACACGTATTAAAATTAATTTATTTTTGTGGGGTCAACTAAAGAAACTTTTATACAAGTTTATAGGCTTTATAATTTTTCTTTTAAGCCAGTGGAATTAGGGACCCAAAAACTTAATAAATAGCTTCAACTAAAGAGATTCTCCTGGAGCTACCAAAAATCTTAATTTAATTCAATTAAATTTACAATCAAAATTCATCACAAAACTTTATGATATAAAAAAGAAAAATTTATAATAAGTACGCATCCAATGGACCGACCTCATAATTGAATTTGACATTCTTATATTAGAAGCAAAGGAGAAAGCCCCACATAAAGGAATTAAAATTATATTCATGGGCTATTTTTATTTGTTTTTGTCTAGTTTCAGTCACCCAGTTCTGAAAGAAGCGGATGATATTATGAGCAACAGGTCCACCATTAATGCCTCAGCTACCAAGTTTTTCCAACTTTATGTAACTGGAATCACATATAATCAAATTGTTAGTGGTGAGAAATTAATTAAAATCCTAAAATCATGGAAATTCAAAGTCTTTAGAGTGATTTATTACTATTTATTTATTTATATATATGTGTGTGTGACAAAGTGGGATATCATATCATATTATTAAATTTTTGAATCTCATAATGATCTAATTTTTTTTTTAATTGTCATAATAATCACCATTATAGTTGATAAATGTTTTAGTTAATTAAGATAATAAAGTATAAATCTATTGTTCACTTATCCTTAAGTTTGTTTGTAATATATTTAGGAATGTGAACCATACATTCCCTACCAGATTTTTATTTTAATAATGAAGAAGCAAAAGACTATATGTTGGGTTAAAATTTTGCTATTTAAAATCATGAATTTTATAGCAATTTTTGTCTCCATGCAATAATTCAAGGAGCCCTACAAAACTTTGAGTTAGAGGGTGGATACATATAACTTTTGTCTTTAATAGTAAACTTTAAATCGGCAGTCTTTCCAGAAGACATTTTGACTCTTCAAAAGATTACACTTGTCACAGGTTAAAAACTATAACCATTAATATAGACAGAACCTTATTTTCTTAAACCATTAGCCATGAACACTTTAAACAGATTTTCTTATTCTTTGTTATTTTTTGATTATTACTGCATATTCATTGTCGCATTGCCTCATCGCTAATCCATCAAAATCATGCATACATCTTACATGGTTCTAGTATTATCAATCACGAACCTCCAATTGTTGTTGATTTTCACCTCAACAATATCTAAATAGCTTTGTGACATACATATATTGTTATATACTATCTTATTACCACATCGCACCATACATTTGCTCTCTTTATAAATATATATACACTCTTCAATGAATATCATATGCTTATTTCTTAAATTTCTTAAATTGATATATGCTTCATCTATTTCTAATAATCAAGAACCTTCTTTATGTTTTCCTTGGATGAATTGATTATTAANGACATTTTGACTCTTCAAAAGATTACACTTGTCACAGGTTAAAAACTATAACCATTAATATAGACAGAACCTTATTTTCTTAAACCATTAGCCATGAACACTTTAAACAGATTTTCTTATTCTTTGTTATTTTTTGATTATTACTGCATATTCATTGTCGCATTGCCTCATCGCTAATCCATCAAAATCATGCATACATCTTACATGGTTCTAGTATTATCAATCACGAACCTCCAATTGTTGTTGATTTTCACCTCAACAATATCTAAATAGCTTTGTGACATACATATATTGTTATATACTATCTTATTACCACATCGCACCATACATTTGCTCTCTTTATAAATATATATACACTCTTCAATGAATATCCACATAAAGGGCATCAAAATCATATGCTTATTTCTTAAATTTATATATGCTTCATCTATTTCTAATAATCAAGAACCTTCTTTATGTTTTCCTTGGATGAATTGATTATTAATCTAAGTTGGGGGAGTGTGCGAAGTGGGGGACAAAAAAGGCAGAATATCCGTATTGAAGATCGAAAACGATGATTTTTAACTTTAACAAAATTCATTAATATTTTTTTTATAAACTTCTTCTTGTTGCCCTTAATAATTAGATGCTTCATCATCGTGCTTCTTACTTCTCTTGGTTGTACATCACTACATTATTGATTAATGTATCGTACTATATATTATAATTTAATTATTTCAAAATTTCAACTATAAAGATTTTATATACCAACTTATTTAGGTAAGATTCTCTCCTATAAATCATTTACCCCATTTGCTATACATAAATTATGTTGTTAGATTATTATATGATTTTCATTTTATTTGCTTTTTATCGTGTGAAAATTTTAAAGTGTGGATATTTCTTTTAAAAGTATAAAATTTCACAAGGTTTAATACACTATTTGCGTCAAGGTTAAAATTTTAGTATTATGATGTAGCCCATTTGTGAATATATTTTATAATTAGATTATTTAATGTCATCTTACACCACCAAAAAAAAAAAAATAATAATAATAATAATAATAATAAATAAATAAATGTTGTCTATAGACGAGCCATATCTTGACACAAGAAACTTCATTAGAAAAGTTTTCACTAACGCGAGTTTGGTTTTGTTACACAACATGGATTATTGTATTATGGTTTTTTTTTTTTTTTTTGGGTGAGCGAGGGTGTTTGAGTCAATTTACACCTCAACTAAACCTCTCAGGTCCTAAAGTTAATAATAAAATAAACCTCGAATAGTTATCCTTATTTAGCAACCGAGGAAAATCAAACTCAAGGTCTTTTGAGTTATACACTTAAAAGTCTTTATTTGACCAATCGGCTACCCGAATGTGGTTTTAATGTATTATGTTTGCGATGTTGTTATTCTCTTTTTTGACAACTTTTTTACATTGGACAATAGTGAAATTCTTGCACTGTTATATGCTTTCATCATGTAAAATTTTTACTGTGTGGATGTTTACATTTTTTTATTTTTTTTAATCTTGAATTCTGTTTTACGACACTGATAAATTCTATAATACAAAACTTTTCAATTTTGCAATACAAAAATGTTGACTAAATTTTTGTTACTTATTGTTTATTGACACTAATAAATCGTTTAGCAATCCTATCTAGCGAGATTTTCATTTTAAAAACTTTATCAGATAAGAACCATCTCTTCCATCATAGCCACACAAATGAAAGTAAACTTATTAAATTAATTTAACATAAGGAGAAGAAATTAAGTTATGTATATATGTAGAAAAATATTCATATTGGGACCATATGTTATATTTTATGACTATGTTAAATGGAGTTGCTTGATACGAAAGATATAAAGCATATGGTGAGAGAAACAGAGCACATTTAGTCTCAAAAGGCCTGTCCATTAGGTGGACCTTTAATAAATTTTCTTGTCAAGTATTAATTATAGAAAGAGTTGAAATTTTGACTTTTTAATTTGAATATTTTCTGGCTAGATATACACCTCAAGCTATGTGTCAATTTTATAGATGTTCCCCCTGTTTTAAGCTTGGAATCACACTATTAAAATACTCAAATTTCATTTATATTTACGAGTTTTAAGAGAGTTTTGTAATCTCATATCTTCATAGTGGATTGATTTATCTAACGTTAAGAATGCATATTTTATAAATGAATTGTGAGTGTTTGTCTCTTGGCATCGAGATTCATAAGCAACTTATATTAGAGTAGGCAGCATCTAGTGATCTCTTAGGAAACAATTTTGCTGACACCCCTAATTAATTATTTGTATAAGGATCGGTTTGCCTGTAGACACTACTCATTAAATTATTTTTTGAAATTTGCATATAATCTATTATAATGTTAAGGACAACTGTGTAGCCATCTTCTTACATTTCCCTGGAATACGAGTTTCTGTTTGAGAAGTGAATCTCAAGCGTCGAGCTTACAATTTTTTATATGAGACAAATCTTGTTGCTAAAGACAAATATTGTCCCGGAGAGACATTTATGACTTATTTTAAGTATCCAATTTAATTATGCATCTAAACATTTCTTATATGTATGAATTTTGTCAATATGATTATTTGCATTTTCTTAAAGTGTAGACCAAAATTAAAACGGACAGCTTAGTATTTACATTTTGTTAAGTTGTCAATTAATCTCCGTTGTTACGAAATCTTGCAACAATTAGAGATGACCGATTAACCTTGATGAAATTGGAAAAGATGGCCGCGTGATTAAGAATAATCAACAAGTAAAATGAAAGTAGAAACGTGAAAAGATTTTTAAAGAGGTTCGGTCAGTAGAAACGTGAAAAGATTTTTAAAGAGGTTCGGTCAGTTAAACTCTTTAAGCTTACATCATCTATTATCTTATTAATGTTTTTGTGATTACAAGAATAAGCTCTAGCTCCAAAATTACTAACCCCTTTACAATGAGTTTGAGGGGGTTTATATATTGCTAGGTTGATAAGGTTACAAAAGTGATTTTTGGGATAATAGTGTGCAAGGAAGTTAATCCCATTATTTTTGTTGTAGCCATCATGCCGAGATTATAGGGAGTTCCTTGATTTTAGAGGATAACATCTATCTAAGGAGATTTGTCTGATCGTTATCTCACAAGTCACTCTGAGCTACAGCTCTCTCCAAGCTGTTGTTTGGACATTTTTGCACAACAATCTCTAACCTTTGATCTATACTTTTAAAAGAAAATAAATGTCTAAACTAGAGAAATAATTACTATTTATATAAACCCCTATGGAGTAGTCAATATGTATTCAGATTACAATAAATGAAAAAAGAATTCGAGATGGTTCTAAACCTACGCATTTTAAGTTCAAACTCAACTTACAATCCAAAACACTCTAACCATGACTTGTAGTATTCAGATTTTTTTCTTAGTTCTTGCACCCCTTCAATATGTATGTTGTATATACACCCAATCGATAAAAATATGTTACATCAGTACACAGTGAAACATACACATTTCAAAATAGAGTGGATTATATATGTCACAACAGTATAAAAAACTCATGGGTGTAAATCATAGAATTTTACATAGTAGCGCTAGAATTGATCTAAAATGGGTAAATTGGACACGATTATCTTGACCACGTAACATCGAATTGAATGAGGCAGTTGAAGAAACTGCTTAATTTGTGGATGAATGGCTGAAGCTAAAGCGATTTTAACCACAAAATCAAACACAATCTTGGGAAAATAATGGTGGGTAGATGAAGACAAATATATATGAATGTGAATTAATTAACATGCAATAAATCTGGAAATGACATCCCATCCATTAAATCATATAGCATGTTTGTCATTATTTGTAGAGTTTGGGTTGATGTTACAACCAAGCAAGAGCGAGACACGTATCAATATTCATTCAATTTGTTACCATTCATTCTATTCTATACTTTGATTTTTCTTCAATTAATTAATTTAATTACAAATTATGAATCGTTTATCAATTTATCTATGTATGGACTATGGATATTCTTAATTACGAAAAGGATTATCAAATTAATTACACACCCCACCATTTAGTTAAACCTAATTATTCAATTAAGTTCATGGATCAAGACATTCTCTGACTTTTTGAAAATCATAATAATTTAACTTTCTTTTATATTCATGGAATTATATCAATTGGATTGTAGCCTAGTTTAAGAAATTTAGACGATATTATTGAAATTATGAAAAGGTAATAACTAATGATGTGTGGATGAGTAATAATAAAAAATGTACGAGTGATGAAATTAAATTGGATGGCACTATTACTCCAAACCATCTTGTCAAATATTAATTGTTTGGTAAGTTGGTACGTTTTCAAAATATGCTAGCATTAAAGTATTTGTCGTTGAATTAATTTGCTTCACATGGTGCCATGGTCGGGGAATTTGTTTTAAGTGAAATTGAAATAGAAATAGAAATGGAAAGCAAGCTGATCTTGACATGATATATATTAAAAAAAAAAAAAAAAAAACCACCATGTATCCACTTATATTATACATATATATACACACACAGAGTATTATTGTTGAATAATACCAAAAAAAAAAATCCACCGAATTTTCCATTACTCATTCTTAATCTACCATGACGTCCATGACCATGACAATTACTTCTCTATAAAAGAGATTGAGAGCGATAATGTTAATTTTTGAGACTGAAAAATCTACTTCCTACAGCTTAATTCGAGAGTATAGAGCAATGGTATATATTAAAACATTTATTAGGTGATAGAGATCCTTAATTTGAATGGAATATGAGGTGGATAGCCATCTATTTGGGACCCAAATGAAAATCCCTTTCTCGATAACTATCCTTGTTGAGTCTCCTTTGTGATCTTGGCTAACCAAACATTCCATTGATGAATTAAGGCTTGTTTACCCTACAAAAATTTCGGTGGGTTGACAGCATATTAAATTGTTGATAAAGGCGAATAACTAATTATGTGTACTAATTATGTTAAAGATCAACTTTCTTTGCTATAAGATAATATCCTGATTTTGTGAGTAATTGGTCTATAAAGATATACACTCAAACTATATAATTCTTCAATAACTTTTCCATGACTCATGTACGGTGTCTTCTCTACATAATTATATTCTTATATATATGGTATTCTATTTTGAATGTGACAAGCTGTATACATATGAAAATATGAGTAAACGTCTTTTTTTCCTACCTAAGGTTTTCCTTAATGACACTTTCTCACCCAAAAAGTTTCCAAATACCATTTTCCCACCCAAAGTTTATATTTTGTTAATACCTAAAATACATTTCACTTTCTCAACCAACTTTCAGCAAGTTACCAGGAGCCAGGATAAGAGGGGTTTTGTAGAGTGGAGGTCGGTGGATTAAATGGTGGTGACCGATTAAATATTCACTATCAGTATCAGCAAAAAATTAGCTAATAATAGAAAACTCTAGCTTTGTGGTGGTTGACAATCGACGAAAAATCAGGTATCAGAATGAGAAATGTTTGTAGAGAGGAGATTGGAGGTTCAAATGGTGATGATGCAGATAATTTTCACTGTCGGAATCGACTTTGGTTGAGTGGAAAAGTGGTATTTTGAAACTTTTTGGGTGGAAAAAAACTGTTTACTCATGAAAATATTACCCAACTTGTTTTCGTTAGACTCTTCCTTTTTACGATTAAACGGTTGTATAAATTGATTGGTGAAGATCATTAACTTGTCTATATATATATATAACTCATGAGCATAAGTTGTTGTCACCCATAAATATACAAATACATATACTTACATAATTTTCTAATTACTGTATTAAGTACAAGAATCGCCCCACCTCACATTATGGGTACCACCAAACTGTTGTCTTTGAAATTTCCCTTTATCAAATAAAAGATTGAATAATGAGAAACACATTTTTAGAAAAGAAGTCAACTTCCACTTCCACACCTGATCTGATAAGCATGGATCTAATTTATTAGAAAATGATCGCTCATAAATGATAAGTACATATTTTATTTTGGTCTTTACAAAATATATGATGTCGGTGCATGCATATATTGTATAACATATATACCTTTAATATCTCACATAAGGATAATTTTATCTCTTTATTTCTAAATAAATCTTACAAAAATTTATGTATAAAATGATGTGATAAAATATAATAAAAGAGTAAATATAACGAGTTAAATTATCAATATTTTCCTATTTGTGTTAAATTTATCTTCTATCTTTGTTTAAAAATCGTGATTTTAATTTTATAGCTTAAAAAAAAAAAAAAAAAAACAAACTGATGTTATTCTTAATTTTGGGTTTTGGTATAAGAACAATAGTTACCTTTAATTTTATCGCCTTCAATTTTCGAAGTCAAACATTAAAGTAAATAGAGAAAAACAACTTATGCTCATATGTTTACGGCAATTTCAATGATTTTAAGGAATTTTCTATGCATTTATGATTAGAAATGTGAAATCGGAAGGTTAGATGAACATTTAATTGAATGAAAACGTAATTGAAGTATAGTATGCAACATACAAGAGTGCTTTAAAATGATTTAGAAAATCATCTTTACTGTGAAAAAGGTGATTCAGGACAGTTTTAAACTGAAGTGTCTTAAAAAATTATAAGACAATTAAAAGACGTTTTCTATTTTGAACTTAATTGAATTCTCTTCTACATATTTAATGTCAAATAAGATAGCCGAATTTGTTTGGTCGGGCAACTTTGAGTAATGAGTAATCTCATATATATTCAAGTTTACCATAGCTTAGTTCAATGAAATCTCTTGTGGGAAATGCAACTGTTTGCTGATTCCTTTATTCTATTTATTTTAATGATTATACTTCAACCAACAAGAAGAGTTCCTTTTTTGTTGGTCATGACTCATAAGAGATCTTTGATCGAGTAAACTTGTTTTTTAATGAACTGGTTCGTATTTCGTCTAAGCTCTCTCCAACTAGCCCAAAGCGAAAATTTTCTGAAATTACTAGAAATCTCTCAACAGAATCTGCAATTTTTTCCGGTGGCAGCTATAACATGGCACTCAATTTCACAATTACCATCAGGAACATGAAATTGACAATTACCTGAATTTCTTGGTAAGAATTTGTTTAAGCTTTTCCTCTATGGCCTTCACCGATGCCCTCGACTAATTATTCCCCCTAATTTAAGTCCATTCCAATTCATAGATATAAAACTAAAGAATTTTTGCCTTTGCAACTGTCAAGCTTGACTTTCCAAATACTTTAGAAACAAACAAGCATACTCTTTTCAGTGACTTGCCCGCTCTCTTATAGAACGCTAACCTCATCTTCTAAAGCTTTCTAGCTTCGCACTGGAATCCATGGCTAGATATAGTGTTGTTTGGATGAACGGATTTCAAAACTTTGTATATTCTCCAAACCATGCATCCTATGACTATCGTGTCTCAGACTCAGAGTATATATCTAAGTCTTCTTCTCTTCCCATTTGTTTAGAATCTGATAGAAAAAATTATTATGATAATATCTCTATGTTACTTTGAAATTTCAATTCATAAGAATGGACAATAGAGCTGAAATGGTGTATTAGACCATATCTCATGAATATAGGGACTTTTTCACGTACTAACATAATTTATACAATAATTTATTTTAATTGATATCTATGTATTATTTAAATCAATAATAGATATATATATAAACTTAAAACAATAGCTTAGTATATTTAATGATTAATGATGTATCGATATAGGACATATATTCCTATATCTATTAGGATTTTTATTTTATGATTTCTTGTTCTAATACTACTAAATTTTTTTGTTTCATTATAATTCCTGACGTTTGCTATCCTGCCAACATTATCAACGATATTTTCTTGTATATTTTTCGTGATTCATACTCATTTTTAACAACAATCACTTAAACCCACCAATAACACCCTAAACCCTAACAAAAGCACCGCAAAAACCCTAGTCTATCCAATCAATTTAATCAAATCAAGATGCCTGATTCAGGGAGGTACTTAAAAAGTACTAACTAGTAGCATTGAGGCCCATTACCTCCGTAACCGGCCTCTACTCTGCATCAAGAAAGTTGATGACGAAAATCACTCTACTCGGTGCGCCGCAGATTCAACGTGGAAGAGACAGATACTCAACCACCACCATCTATCCTTCTAATGAGAGTAATTGCCGTGTTTGTGGGTAAACAAAGAGCTTGAGGAAGAGGAGAAGATGCAGCAAACTGTCTTTAAATTAAATAGAACAACTTTATTTTTTTATTTAAACTGTATTTATATGAATGATTTTTTTTAAACACTTTGTATTAAGTTAATTCTCCTACCTACAAACATAACACAATTGATAGTATCTTAATTTTGTGTGTTCATAACATAATTTTAATGTGACTTCCACTTTTCCAAAATTTCATCATTGAAACAATTTATAATATTAAGAAAAACATAAACCATTATTTTTTTATTGTTAAATATAAAGTAAAAAATAAAAACAAAATTACCTATATTGAATTTGAATGATGAGTAGGGACAAAAAGATGGAATAAAAATAAAAAATTACATCTTATTATTAACACTTATTTTAAGTCTATTACTACAATTATTAAAATATTTTAATAAAAAGTGAAAGACCTGTTATGAAGAGTTAATGAAACGGTCAAACCTGCTTTTAACAAATATGCTATATTGTGTGATGTATCTATTCACTATTCATTTGGGAGTAAATGAAATAAGTGTGGCTTCAACATTAATTTTATACATTTTTTTATTCTCCATTTATATATTTTTGTTTAAGGTAAACTTATATAAACCACCGCAAAACTCAAATTCTATCATGGATCGCAACCAAATCAAAAAGGTAATTGATAAGCATGAGCAATTATATTGTTTGTTCCATTTCTCCGTCCCTGTGGCCTCTATAGCCACCCTTTACACCAACAAGAAGACTGCCGATGTTAATATGTGAGAGTGTTTCCATCCACCCAAACCATCTGATCAGGGTAATTTTGGTGAACCAACTGTTACCACTAAATGGGTGAGGAGGCAGAGGCTGAGGGTAGGGTGGCTTGGGGAGTCCTGGCTTTTGCCTTGTTGGTTAACAACTTGCTTTTCCGGTTACGGTTCGATAACGACCGTGCTTACACCTCCGCTGGCTGGAGTCTTGAGGATCATAAAAAACGTCATCAATTAAAGTTTTTTTTGTAATATATATATATATTATTAAGTGGGAAGTGGTGGTAATGACGAACGGGGTAGAGAAGAATGAAAAACTTATCAAAATTGCTTCTTGATTTTCTATTTTCTTGATTGGAGCTCGATGTTTACACTTTACAGTTCAAATGGATCCAGTAATTATTATTATAACCCATTAATTATTGAATTTTGTTAAGATTATCAACAGAATTTAGAAATACACATCTAAGTTGAGGTACGCGTAAACTGATCCAGTATCGGATGGATCCAACCTAGTTTTGAGTGGGTCATGGCCCACCCTTAATTTAAAAAAAATAATAATATATACAATTTTTAGATTTTGGCTCACTAAACAAAATATAAATAGATAAAATATAATGTGTAATTAATTTTATTTTGCCCACTCTAACAGATATTATGGATTGTTACCACAGACACTCCAGTCACCAAAAAAAAAAAAAAAAAAAAAAAGATATAGAGAAATTTATTAACATTTTGAAAAAAATTATTTATTCAGTTCTTTTTAGCTTATTTTAAATGTTGAAATTTCAAAAATATCTTTATTCTATTATATAAATTTGACTCAATTTGTTCTTGTATATTGAACTCATTTTTGGTAAATTCTATAGTATTTCTCTTCTTATATTATTTTGAAGTTTGAACTTCTAACGAATTGCATCAACACCACTCTATTACCATATCAAAATTGTAAACATACAATGAAGATGTATGACAATAATATTATTATATGTTAATTTCTCGATTGATCGAAATATTGGAAGAATATTATGTTAAATTTTAAAAAATGAAATAAATAATAAAAAAATTACATCTTATTAATAACGCCTTTTTAAAATCATTATTAATTAAAACGTGAAATGACCTATTATGAAACCCAAACCAAATATGCAATATTCTGTGATGTATCATTTTGGTTAGATTGTGGAAGTAAACGAAATAAGTGTGAATTTTTATACATTTTTATTCTCCATTATATATTTTCATGTAATGTAAACAGTAAACTTATATAAAAAAACCACACCAAAACTCAAATTCTATCAATGGATCCCAACCGAATCAGAAAGATAATTAATAAGCAAGAAGAATTATATCGTTTGGCCCATTACTTCATCTCTGCGGCCTCCGCAGCCGCCTTTATATGATGATGGTACCGCCTAAACCCTCTCATAGGGTAATTGTGGCAAACCAATGGCTACGGCTGTTGTGGTGAAGAGGCAAGAGGCTGAGGGTAAAGTGGCTTGTGGGGTCCTGGCTTTTACCTTGTTGGTTAACAAAGTGCTTTCGCCGGTTAGGGTTCCGATAACAACCGTGCTTACACCTCCGGTGGCTGGAGTCTTGAGGATCATCAAAAAGGTCCTCAAATGATTTTTTTTTTTTTTTTTTTTTTTTTTTTATTTATGTGGGGATTGGTGGTAATGAAGAAAGGATGGAGAAGGATTAGGAGTTGGAAAACTTATTAAAATTGCTTCTTGGTTTTCTATTTTCTTCCATAAGCCATATTCAAAGAAGTTGTATCAAACGTACATGAAGATGTTGACGTTTTCTTTGGATGATATCTTCCCGGAATCATAGAATGAGCTGATAAATCTAAAAATAAGTAGAAAAACTTAAAATGAATTAATGATGTATCGATATAGGACATATATTCCTATATCTATTAGGATTTTATATTTTATGATTTCTTGTTCTAATACTACTAAATTTTTTTTGTTTCATTATAATTCCTGAACGTTTGCTATCCTGCCAACAATTATCAACGATATTTTCTTGTATATTTTTCCTTGGGATTCATACTTCAATTTTTAACAACAATCACTTTAAACCCACCAATAACACCCTAAACCCTAACAAAAGCACCGCAAAAACCCTAGTTTCCTATCTCAATCAATTTAATCAAATCAAGATGCCTGATTCAGGGAGGTACTTAAAAAGTACTAACTAGTAGCATTTGAGGCCCATTACCTCCGTAACCGGCCTCTACTCTGCCATCAAGAAAGTTGATGACGAAAATCAATCTTAGCTCGGTGGCGCCTCCCGGATTCAACGTGGAAGAGACAGATACTCAACCACCACCATCTATACTCTCTAATGAGAGTAATTGCTGTGTTTGTTGTAAGCTTGACGGAAGAGGAGAAGATGCAGCAAACTGTCTTTAAAATTAAATAGAACAGTATAATTTTATTTTATTTTAAACTGTATTTATATGAATGATTTTTTTAAAGACATTATATAATATGATTTGCTTACAAAATAATGTAGAGAAAGCTAGCTTTTCAAAATTAACACTCTTTAATTACTAATTAATATTATTGTAAAGATATGTTAATTTCTCGATTGATTAAAATATTTATCAGATATTATAGTTGAAAGTTAAGAGTGGAGAGATTAATGTGATAATAAACACTTTGTATTTCAATTAATTCTCCTACCTACAAATATAACACAATTAAATATATATCTTAATTTTGATGTTCATAACATAATTTTAATGTGACTTCCACTTTTCCAAAATTTCATCATTGAAACAATTTATAAATATTAAGAAAACATAAACCATTTTTTTTTTATTATTGTTAAACTTAATAAATTTATAAAGTAAAAAATTAAAAAAAAAAATACCTATATTGAATTTGAATATGATGAGTAGGAGATAAAAAGATGAGAATAAAAAATAAAAAATTACATCTTATTAATTAACCCTTTTTTTTTAAATCTTTATGACTACAATTATTAAAATATTTTTAATTAAAAAGTGAAATGACCTGTTATGAAGAGTTAATAAAACGGTCAAACCTGCTTTTAACAAATATGCTATATTGTGTGATGTATCTATTCACTATTCACTTTGGGAGTAAATGAAATAAGTGTGGCTTCAACATTAATTTTTATACATTTTTTTATTCTCCATTATATATATTTTTGTTTAAGGTAAACTTATATAAAACCACCGCAAAACTCAAATTCTATCAATGGATCGCAACCAAATCAAAAAGGTAATTGATAAGCATGAGCAATTATATTGTTTGTTCCATTTCTCCGTCCCTGTGGCCTCTATAGCCACCCTTTACACCAACAAGAAGACTGCCGATGTTAAATATGTGAGAGTGTTCCATCCACCCAAACCATCTGATCAGGGTAATTTTGGTGAACCAACTGTTACCACTAAATGGGTGAGGAGGCCAGAGGCTGAGGGTAGGGTGGCTTGGGGAGTCCTGGCTTTTGCCTTGTTGATTAACAACTTGCTTTCGCCGGTTAGGGTTTTGATAACGACCGTGCTTACACCTCCGCTGGCTGGAGTCTTGAGGATCATAAAAAACGTCATCAAATTAAAGTTTTTTTTTTTTAATATATATATATATTTATTTAAGTGGGAAGTGGTGGTAATGACGAACGGGTAGAGAAGTTGAAAAACTTATCAAAATTGCTTCTTGATTTTCTATTTTCTTGATTGGAGCTAGATGTTTACACTTTACAGTTCAAATGGATCCAGTAATTATTATTATTATACCCATTAATTATTTGAATTTTGTTAAGATTATTCAACAAGAATTTAGAAATACACTCAAGTTGAGGTACGCGTAAACTGATCCAGTATCAGGGATGGATCCAACCTAGTTTTGAGTGGGTCATGGCCCACCTTAATTTAAAAAAAATAATAATATATACAATTTTAGATTTTGGCTCACTAACAAAATATAAATAGATAAAATATAATGTGTAATTAATTTTTATTTTGCCCCACTCTAACAGATATTATGGATCTGTTACCACAGACACTCCAGTCACCAAAAAAAAAAAAAAAAAAAAAAAGATATAGAGAAATTTATTAACATTTTGAAAAAAATTATTTATTCAGTTCTTTTTAGCTTATTTTAAATGTTGAAATTTCAAAAATATCTTTATTCTATTATATAAATTTGACTCAATTTGTTCTTGTATATTGAACTCATTTTTGGTAAATTCTATAGTATTTCTCTTCTTATATTATTTTGAAGTTTGAACTTCTAACGAATTGCATCAACACCACTCTATTACCATATCAAAATTGTAAACATACAATGAAGATGTATGACAATAATATTATTATATGTTAATTTCTCGATTGATCGAAATATTGGAAGAATATTATGTTAAATTTTAAAAAATGAAATAAATAATAAAAAAATTACATCTTATTAATAACACTTTTTAAAAATCATTATTAAAATATTATTAATTAAAAAGTGAAATGACCTGTTATGAAACCCAAACCAAATATGCAATATTCTGTGATGTATCTATTTTGGTTAGATTGTGGAAGTAAACGAAATAAGTGTGAATTTTTATATATTTTTATTCTCCATTATATATTTTCATGTAATGTAAACAGTAAACTTATATAAAAAAACCACACCAAAACTCAAATTCTATCAATGGATCCCAACCGAATCAGAAAGATAATTAATAAGCAAGAAGAATTATATCGTTTGGCCCATTACTTCATCTCTGCGGCCTCCGCAGCCGCCTTTATATGATGATGGTACCGCCTAAACCCTCTCATAGGGTAATTGTGGCAAACCAATGGCTACGGCTGTTGTGGTGAAGAGGCAAGAGGCTGAGGGTAAAGTGGCTTGTGGAGTCCTGGCTTTTACCTTGTTGGTTAACAAAGTGCTTTCGCCGGTTAGGGTTCTGATAACAACCGTGCTTACACCTCCGGTGGCTGGAGTCTTGAGGATCATCAAAAAGGTCCTCAAATGATTTTTTATTTTTATTTATGTGGGAATTGGTGGTAATGAAGAAAGGATGGAGAAGGATTAGGAGTTGGAAAACTTATTAAAATTGCTTCTTGGTTTTCTATTTTCTTCCAGAGGCCATATTCAAAGAAGTTGTATCAAACGTACATGAAGATGTTGACATTTTATTTGGATGATATCTTCCCGGAATCATAGAATGAGCTGATAAATCTAAAAATAAGTAGAAAAACTTAAAAGAATGTTTTTTTATGAATTTTGTGTTTTTGTTTTTGTTTTTTTTTGAGAATATTGAAAATGATTAGAAAATGCAAAAAATAAAAACACGTTTGATATATTTGTTTGAAAACAATATTTGGAAATGCAAAAAATGAAAATACATTCGTCATATTTATTTAAAATGAAAGTTTTTATTTTTACATACACATATATATATATTGGTGCTTACAGAGTTACAGTATCTCTCAATTCCTATGTTTCTCTCTTTTTCTTATTTTGCAATTCCTTTAAAATGGTAACAAATGGTCCCCTAAGATTTCAAAATTAACATCTAATACCCTTTAATTTTGAAGATTTATACATAGCTCTCTTTTTACTTGTAAAACATACTGTTTTGCTTGAAATATCTTCGACATAATGTCAGAATAGGCAAATGACTCAGAATGGTATATTTGTTTTCTTTTAGTTCATTTTATGTAGACCTAGCAAAAGAGGGCTCGGACCCTTTGGTAAATGGGTACCCGCACCTAACGGGTGGGTACAGGTATCCCTCTAAAATGTCTGTTTCAAAGCTACCCGTACTCAGCCCGCCCGTGAAATTTGCGGGTGGGTCAAGTAATACCCGTAGGTACCCGCAATTGAATTTTTTTTTAAAAAAAAAAGAATTTAAAATACAATTTATTAACAAACCCTAAAGTCTAAACGCAACTCAGTCAGACTACACACTTAGCTCTCTCACACAGCACACTCACAGCTCACTCACGCAGCCACAGTTACAGCTTACTCTGGCCGACGAATGGCAGCTCCTAAACCCAGGCCGCCGCCAACAACAAAACAGCAACAGCTGCATCTCTCCTCTCACTGTCATTCTACTCTGACGCAACTCTCAGCTCAGTCTCAACTCTCTTTTTCTCACTCACGTTGACGAACGACAACTCCCAAATCCAGGCCGCCGTTGATGAAATAGCAGCAGCTGCAACTCTCCTCTCACTGTCATTCTGCTCTGACGCGACTCTCAACTTAGTCTCAACTCTCTCGCGCTCACTCACGCCGACGAACGGCAACTCCCAAACCCAAGTCGTCGCTGACGAAACAACAGCTGTTACAGCTCTCCTCTCACGCTCATTCTGCTCTGACGCGACTCTCAGCTCAGTCTGAACTCTCTCACCCTATCATGCCGACGAACGACAACTCCCAAACCTAGGCCAACGATGAAACAACTTTTGCTCTCCTCTCACTCTCATTCTCTCTCACTCTGACGTCGCCTAACTCTCAGCAGTAGCAGTCACTCTCAAAGGTAAACGCTTTCACCAAGTTGGCAAACACTTTGGGCAAACAAGACAATACATTTAACTACCATTATTTGCACTGTGAGCATTGAGTTTTGATGCATTATTTGCATTGTGAGCATTGAGTTTTTTGTATGATTTCGAGTTTCTATTAATGTTAGACATCATTATTTGCATTGTGAGCATTGAGTTATTGTAGTACAGTTTTTAAATTATATAAGGTAATATTTTAACTTATATTTCACATGTTTTACTATTTTAGTTTGTTAATATATTACAATAGTTAACTTACATTTTGTTAATTGTAGAAGATAAAATTGAGGATGCTCAGCTTGTTGTGCCATTAAGCCAAGCGCCAGCAGAGAAGGAGATTACAGAATCAAGGGCGGCTTCTAACACCGTCAATGTGTGATAAACTTTGTTTGTTTAGTGTTTGGTTGAACAATTCTATATGTTTAATTGTTTAGTGTTTACTATGTATGTATGTTGAATGTTGAACAATTTTATATGTTTAGTGTTAACTAATTAGTAATTATTAATTACTATGTATGCTTAGTGTTTACTAATTCTATATGTGTAGTGTTTACTAATTAGTAATTACTATGTATGTTTAGTGTTTAGGGTTTACTAATTTTATATGGTGAAGTTTGATATAAATATGAAAAATATTGATAATGAATTAATGATGTTTGGTGAAATCTAATCAAATTTAATTTAATCATCCATTTATTTAATCAAATTAACCAAGTTATGAAAGCTTAATATATGAATTTTATACCAAATTTTTAAATTAATACAATCTACATCTTCAAGTGTGCAATTTGAATAACAAAAAACAGTGAAAAAATAACAAAAACCTGCAAAAAAAAATTACTGAAAATGCCATTATATGCGGGTGACCCACGAGTCAACCCATACCCGCACAGGCGGGTACGGGTCATGCATATATCGACCCATAGAAAAATTCGACCCTTGGACCTGTGTCCGTTTTACCTGTGACCTGTGTCTACCCAACCCGTACCTGCTCAGCCCACCTGTTTGTTAGGTCCAATTTTATGGTAATTTAAACGTATTTGTAGTCATGAATTTTATTGATAACTTTTATTTGAAGATTTAACTATATTTCAATTAGTGTAAATTTGTGAAGTAAATTAAATATAGCCCTGTTCATTGACAAAATCTCTAGATTTTGCTAACATTTGAACAACAAAAATTGATTCCATAATATTATTGATCATTAACATAATAATTTCCTTATCAGGTTGATTAATAGTTTGTTTTTGAAGAGAAATATTTGATCAATCCTAAGCTTTTGGTCTATTATAAAGATCTTATGCTTTTAAATGATATAAAATACCCCCTCAAATTAATAGTTGTTAATAAAATCTGAACTCTCGAATAATATTTTTTATGCAAAGACGAAAATGCCATTAAGGTGACATTAACCAAATATATAAAATATACCTATTCTGCCCTTACATATAGTTTAGCATTTGTTAAAATTAGAGGCCCTATTCCAGTGGTGGAGCCAGGAATTCAAGTGAAGAGAGACGAATTTAAAAAAAAATGATATAATTTATAATTTTTAACATAATGATAAATATTAAAACTTTAATAATTATTGATAATTTTTTTATTCAATATGATTAGATTATAATTGCTTTCAACACGTTTTAGTATTTTGAAAACCGTTATTGTTAATATTTTTAAATGAATCAAATAAAAGAAATGATAAAAAAATAAAAAATAAAAAATAAAAAATAAAATAAAATAAAAAAATAAAAAAAAACCCATAAAAAATCATATTTTCCTAAAGGTAAACTATTTTTGATACCACAAGATGTTTATGTGTATATAAAAGTCTTAGGGGGTTTATAGCAATATTCTCTAAAATAAATTTAAGAAAAAAATTATATTTTGTACAAATATAATTACGATGGATATAATTAACTAAGGAAGACAAGTTGTGATTAGGGTTTAAAGGTTTACACTATAATAAAAATATTGACTTTGAATAATTGCAAAATAAAAAAGTTATTTAAGTGTAAACTACCTAATTAGGTAGAAAACTCACTTGCCACTTTATTATGAAAATGTGTTTGTTTAAAGAATTGTATGTTTTCAATTCATTGATTTTACGTTGAGAGTTACATACTATATATAAGGGAGATACAATATACGAAATCTCCTAATTATGTCAATTACAATATACAGAAAAAATAAGAAAATAAAAAAAAATAAATAAAAAAAAAGATAAAAAAAAAAAAACCCCCTTGGGGATAATTTAATAACAGAAATATCCCTATGATCATAGTAGTAAGCAGTAAGAGAAATTTTCCTATATTAATTTTTTGATGTTAAAATAAATGATAGAGGAGAATTAGGTAAATATTCATCAAACTATCATATTATAAATTATAACATCTTACTAACAGTATGGAGATTTTATGTTATTTATGAAATTTTAGTGAAAGTTTTGTTATTTTATTAAATCTGTTGGGGTCAAGGAACCCCTTATAAAGGAAAATAAAAATAAAAGATTTATAAAAAGGGGCATGGATATTAAAACATAGGTAAAAATCCTTACGAAATATCTTTTGAATGAATTTGATATTATTATCGAATCAATTTTTCCTTTTAGGTCAAGGTCAAAAGGATTATGATAAAAAATCATTTGGATTAGTAGAATTAAGCTCAAGGGCATAAATACAGTGTTCTAATAACCAGATCGGATCTATCGGTTGGACTGGTCCAATCGGTGACAGGTGCCCTCTCCGGTCTGGTTTACCATTTTTAACTGTTCACCAAATCCCTAATATGATCATCGACGAATAAGGAGCTACCGAGTGCCAAGGTTAGAGAGTTTTTGTAAAGTGAAGGCCGATGGTTGAAGGGGTGGTGTCGGATTGAATTTTGGACGCTGGAATCAATCCAAATTTGGCCGAAAAAATCAACCCAATACGTGAGTCACGATCGACGAACGGAGGGCTACCAAGTGTCAGGGTTTGATGGGTCTTGGAGAGTGGAAGCCAGTGGTTCAGGTTGTGGTGTCAAATTTAATTTTGGACACTGGAATCAGCCGAAATCTGGCTGGAAAAATCAACCCAATTGCAACGTTGTTTGTGAGTCAAGGTCGGCGAATGGGGGGCTACCAAGTTTCAAATTTAAAGGGTTTTGTAGAGTGGAGGATGGTGGTTCAGGTGGAGGTGTCAAATTGAATTTGGCCGCCAGAATCAGCCAGAATTTGGCCAAAAAAATCAATTTAGGTTCAAATCATAGGCATATATTTGATAGATTTCAAACCTGTAGGGACTACTTCATATTTTTTGGGGGTGTTTTTTGCAAGATTTCAAACTTTCTAGACTGTCGATTAGGCTTCCAGTTTAACCGGTCGGATTGGGCAAACCAAGACCCAAACCCTTGGCCAGGTGACACCTTGGGTCAAGTTTCAGAACATTGGGTAAATTTAATCATCTCATTGGTTTTGTGTAAAATAATGGTCAAAATGTATTAATAAGAGTTAACGACTTTTTCCCATCCAAATAATGGTTTAATGATACTTTATCACTCACAAACTTTTAAAATACTACTATATTATCCAAATTTATATTCTAGTAACAAACAAAGTATAAACTCGATCTAGACTATTAGGGTTTTTGAAAATAAGAGGCTAATAAGTCTTTTGGTGGTGAAATGTTAAATTTGGGTGAATAAGATTGATCAGAATTCGACTTGAAAGAGACAATTGTGAAAATTCTACTCACTTGATTGCCGATGATGGACAAGTTTGATAATAATATAGTTTAAAGAGTTTTAATAAATAATAATCAGGGAAAAGAATAATTATAGTATGGAGTCATAACGAAAACATCACAAGAAAAAATGAAATAGAGTGCCAAAATCGAAAACGATATATAAATTTAAGTAATAGCACGGTATTTTAAAAGTTTTCATCAAATAATTGTCTTGTGAGAAAAAGTCGTTCACGCTTATCATAAAGATGAAACATGGGGTATCCGTATCTGGAAACAACCCAAGTGGGTTAGTTGTCTTGTCTATAAAATTAATATTATAAAAACAACTCATTAATTAGTGTTATCATGAATTATCTACTGTCTTTCCCACTCATCACCTTTTAATTTAGACTAAACAGTACTTTTTGTCCCTTTCTCCATGAGGATAATCGACCCAACTATTATATTTATATTCTATAATTCAATTATTACAAATCTCATCTTGCCAAAATTCAATAAACCCCTTCAACTTTTACTTACCCCTTTCTTCAATGAAATGTTCAATGTTAAACCTTAGAATAAATTATATTGTTTTACAGATTCACGACTTTATCGTTCAATGATTTTGGTGCTAATTTCATGATTAATGAATAATACTATATATCCTAAGTTTTACATCCTTATTAATGTGGTACCTTTGGATGTACGAATAGATTATGTGATGTGTAATATATATCTTCCAAAATAATGTTAAATTACTTATGAGGACGTTTGGATTATATAATGTTCGACTATAAGAGTATATTATATTAATAGAAATAAAGATTATTTTAAAGATTATTAGAAATATTTAGAAAAATGTATTTGGTTAGTTCGAATAAATTGATAAATAATATGTTTGGTTGGGAGGATAAATAGATTGATATGTTATATGGATTACTAAATTATTCACATTTTTAAATATTAATATAATATTATTTTATATTATTTTTTGAATCATTTCTTTTAACTTGCTACATTTGAAATTTTGATAAAACACCCAAACCATATAAAACTTTAATTTATAGTGAAATCACCCCCACCCACCCTAAGCCACTGCCAGCAGTCAGCCACCACCAGCAGTCAGCCACCACCATTGACTGCCGTCGAAAGTCAACGGAATTGTGCACGAATGGCCATATATGGTCGGTTGTGCACTGGCAAAGCCGAAAATGGCCGGTCGTGCGCCGGCAAAGCTAAGAATGGCCATGGATCACAAATCTATGGTCGAAAAACGGCCAGATCTATGGCCATTTCACAGCTAAAGATGTGGCCTTGAAAAGGCCAGATCTTTGGCCATGCCATTTCATGGCCAAAGATCTGGCCTTTTTACGACCATATCTGTTGTCGTTTCACGACCACATCTTTGGTCATGAAGCGACCATAGAAACGTCAGATCTAACCATTTTCGACCATGAATATGTGATCCATGGTAGGAAAATACCTTACTGGGGCACGACCGGCCATATCCCGTCGATCGTGCACCATTACGACGACTGATGCCAACGGTCGGCGATGGTCTTGAGTGGCTTGGGATATTTTGTTAACTTTAAATTTTTTTATGGTTGGGGTGTTTTAGTAATTTCTCAAATGTAAAGGGGCTGAGTAATTGTTATTTGATAGACATTTGAGAGTAATTGTGTTCGAAATGGTTTTTAATTAAGAGTAAAATGAGAAGAAAAATCATATTATCCTAGTAATGTTTTAATAACACCCCCTAGCAAGATAATAAGATTACCTTTCACGTTACTAACAGTAACCATTATTTGCAATTAAAGATTATCGTAATATTTTATTATTGGTAAACCAAATACAAGAATCATGCAGAATAAACGAATATTACTCCCAATCCAAACGGCCTCTATGATGCGAAAATTATTGTTTTAAAGATGCATATAAATATAGTTAATGTAATTATGCAATTCACTATCTAGAAAATAATGATATGATATTATTTTAAAGATATATCATGCGCTCCAATAATATACATATGGTGTTCAAATCTTCATTCTCTTTTTAGGATTTATAGAATCGAGAATTCAATATCTGCTTTTTTTATTGTGAATATTTATATAGGTAAAGGAAAGCAACAAAATCAAATAAGAATTGAAAAAATTAAAAATTTATATTTTGTATTAGGACTCATTTTAATGTCATCTTTATTACTATAAAAATTTAAATTTTATTATATAAATGTTGTTATCTTATTCCAATATGTAAACAACTCAATTCTTGCACTTTAAGTATTTTCTTATATTAAAATATAAAAAAAGGCTAAATTCATATAATAACATCATGGTTTCATCTAAATTTTCTAGATTTACAAAATATATAGAATTAGAAATGTTTGTTAAAAAAGAAATATAACAAAAATTTTAGATAAAAATCTTTATATATACATATTCTAAAACTAATGGATGTTTCTGTAACTAGAAAAACTTATAGGATCTGAATAAGTTTTCTAAAATATAACAACAATTATCCTATAAAATATCGATTTTCCATTTGAGCATAAAAATCCAGAGAGAGAATCGAATATACTCTCTCTGTGTGTCTCTTTGTTTCTGTGAAATGGAGGCCGATGTTTCAATTTGAGTTGAAACCCAGTTGAATTGTGTGTCAATTTGTGTCGAAATTTCAAAAAAAAAAAAAAAAAATCAAATAGAAATAGAAATTAGGGTTTATGAGATTTCAATTAATGGAGAAAATGAAGAATCTTGCTGTGGTAAATTTGCTTTGCTTACTGAGTGTTTGTTGGGTGACGTCAGCCAGTGTGGTCTTGATTGGGAGCAACGTTACTCTTTCTTTCGATGATATCGCATTAATTTAAAAAATAAAAAAAAAAAAAAAAAAAAAAAAACAACATAAAATCATATTTCCTAAAGGTAAACTATTTTGATACACAAGATGTTTAGTATATAAAAGTCTAGGGGGTTTATAGCAATATTCTCTAAAATAAATTTAAGAAAAAAATTATATTTTGTACAAATATAATTACGATGGAATATATAACTAAGGAGACAAGTTGTGATTAGGGTTTAAAGGTTTACACTTAATAAAATATTACTTTGAATAATTGCAAAATAAAAAAGTTACTTTAGTGTAAACTACCTAATTAGGTAGAAAACTCACTTGCCACTTTATTATGAAAATGTGTTTGTTTAAAGATGTATGTTTTCAATTCATTGATTTTACGTTGAGAGTTACATATACTATAATAGGGAGATACAATTACGAAATCTCATTATGTCAATTACAATATACGCATAATTAGGAGATTACAGATATTAATTATAAAAAGGTTAATAAAATAATCCCCCTTGGGGATAATTTAATAACAGAAATATCCCTGTGATCATAGTAGTAAGCAGTAAGAGAAATTTTCCTCTTTAATTTTTTGGTGTTAAAATAAATGATAGAGGAGAATTAGGTAAATATTCATAAATATCATATTATAAATTATAACATCTTACACAGTATGGAGATTTATGTTATTTATGAAATTTAGTTGAAAGTTTTGTATTATTAAATTGTTTGGGTCAAGGAACCCTTATAAGAAAGGAAAATAAAAATAAAAGATTTATAAAAAGGGCATGATATTAAAACATAGGTAAAAATCCTTACGAAATATTCTTTGAATGAATTTGATATTATTATCGAATCAATTTTCCTTTTAGGTCAAGGTCAAAGGATTATGATAAAAAATCATTTGGATTAGTAGAATTAAGCTCAAGGGCTAAATCAGTGTTCTAATAACCAGACGGATCCATCGTTGGACGGTCCACTCGGTGACAGGTGCCCTCTCGGTTGGTTTACCATTTTTAACTGTTCACCAAATCCCTAATATGATCATCGACGAATGGAGCTACCAATGCCAAGTAGAGGGTTTGTAAAGTGAAGGCCGATGGTTGAAGGGGTGGGTCGATTGAATTTTGGACGCTGGAAATCCAATTTTGCCGAAAAATCAACCCAATACGTGAGTCACGATTGACGAACGGGGGGCTACCAAGGTCAGGGTTAGTGGGTCTTGAGAGTGGAAGCCAGTGGTTCAAGTTGTGGTGTCAAATTTAATTTTGAACACGGATCAGCGAAACTGGCTGAAAAATCAACCCAATTGCAACGTTGTTTGTGAGTCAAGGTCGGCAAAAAGGGGGGCTACCAAGTTTCATTTAAAGGGGTTTGTAGAGTGGAGGATGGTGGTCAGGTGGAGGTGTCAATTGAATTGGCCGCCAGAATCAGCCAGAATTTGGCAAAAATCAATTTAGGTTCAAATCATAGGCATATTTGGTAGATTTTAAACCTTAGGGACTACTCCATATTTTTGGGTGTTTTTGCAAGATTTTAAACTTTCTAGACTGTCGATATGCTTCCAGGTTAACCGTCGGATGGGCAAAAGACCCAACCCCTGGCCAGGTGACACCTGGGTCAGTTTCAGAACATTGGGTAAATTTAATCATCCATTGGTTTTGTGTAAAATAATGGTCAAAGTGTATTAATAAGAGTTAACGACTTTTTCCCACCCAAATAATGGTAATAACTTTATCACTCACAAACTTTTAAAATACTTTATTATCCAAATTTATATTCTAGCAACAACAGAATAAAACTCGATCTAGCTATTGGGTTTTTGAAAATGAGGGGTGATAAGTCTTTGTGGTGTGAAATGTTAAATTTGAGTAGATAAGATTGATTGTGAGATAGCTTATGATGACGAGTTTGAAAATAATATAGTTTAAAGAGTTTTAGAATAATAATTAAGGAAAGAAAATTATGTATGAGTTATAACCAAAAAAATCATAAGCAAAAAATGAAAATAGATGCCAAAATCGAAAAGATATATAATTTAAGTAATAGCACGGTATTTAAAAGTTTTCATCAAATATTGTCTTGTGAGAAAAAGTCGTTCACGCTTATCATAAAGATGAAACATGGGGATCCGTATCCGGAAACAACCCAAGTGGGTTAGTTGTTTGTCCATAAAATTAATATTTAAAACAACTCTAATTATACAGGTATCCCTCTAAAATGTTTGTTTCAAAGCTACCCGTACTCAGCCCGCCTGTGAAATTTACGGGTGGGTCAGGTAATACCCGCAGGTACCTGCAATTGAATTTAAAAAAAAAAAAAGAATTTAAAATACAAATTATTAACAAACCCTAAAGTCTAAACGCAACTCAGTCAGACTACACACTCAACTCTCTCATGCAGCACACTCACATCTCACTCACGCAGCCATAGTTACAGCTTACACTGGCTGATGAATGGCAGCTCCTAAACCCAGGCCGCCGCCAACAACAAAACAGCAGCAGTTGCATCTCTCCTCTCACTGTCATTCTGCTCCGACGTAACTCTCAGCTCAGTCTCAACTCTCTTTCTCTCACTCACGTTGACGAACGACAACTCCCAAACACGGGCCGCCGTTGACGAAACAACATCAGCTGAAACTCTCCTCTCACTGTCATTTTGCTCTGACGCGACTCTCAACTTAGTCTCAACTCTCTCGCACTCACTCACGCCGACGAATGGCAACTCCCAAACCCAGATCGTCGCCGACAAAACAACAGCTATTGCAGCTCTCCTCTCACTCTCATTCTGCTCCGACGCGACTCTCAGCTCAGTCTGAACTCTCTCACCCTGTCATGCCGACGAACTACAGCTCCCAAACCCAGGCAGACGATGAAACAGCTTTTGCTCTCCTCTCACTCTCATTCTCTCTCACTCTGACGTCGCCTAACTCTCAACAGCAACAGTCACTCTCAGAGGTAAACACTTTAGGCAAACAAGACAATACATTTAACTATCATTATTTGGACTGTGAGCATTGAGTTTTGATGCATTATTTGCATTGTAAGCATTGAGTTTTTTGTATTATTTCGAATTTCTATTAATGTCAGACATCATTATTTGCATTGTGAGCATTGAGTTATTGTAGTACAGTTTTTAAATTATATAAGTTAAAGGTAACATTTTAACTTATATTTCACATGTTTTAATATTTTAGTTTGTTAATATATTACGATAGTTAACTTATATTTTGTTAATTGTAAAAGGTGAAATTGAGGATGCTCAGCTTGTTTGCCATTAAGCCAAGCGCCAGCAGAGAAGGATATTACAGAATCAAGGATGGCTTCTAACACCGTCAATATGTGATAAACTTTGTTTGTTTAGTGTTTGGTTGAACAATTCTATATGTTTAATTGTTTAGTGTTTAGTGTTTACTATGTATGTATGTTGAATGTTGAACAATTTTATATGTTTAGTGTTAACTAATTAATAATTAGTAATTATTATGTATGTTTAGTGTTTAGTGTTTACTAATTCTATATGTGTAGTGTTTACTAATTAGTAATTACTATGTATATTTAGTGTTTAGTGTTTACTAATTCTATATGGTGAAGTTTGATATAAATATGAAAAATATTGATAATGAATTAATGATATTTGATGTTTGATGAAATCTAATCAAATTTAATTTAATCATCCATTTATTTAATCAAATTAACCAAGTTATGAAAGCTTAATAAATGAACTTTATACCAAGTTTTTAAATCAATACAATTTACATCCTCAAGTATGTAATTTGAATAACAAAAAACAGTGAAAGAATAACAAAAACCTACAAAAAAATTACAGAAAATGCCATTATATGCGGGTGACCCACGGGTCAACCCATACTCGCACAGACGGGTACGGGTCATGCATATATCGATCCATAGAAAATTTCGACCCGTGGACCCGTGTCCGTTTTACCCGTGACCTCTGCCTACCCAGCCCGTACCTACCTGACCCGCCTATTTGTCAGGTCCAAATTTATGGCAATTTAAGCGTATTTGTAGTCATGAATTTTATTAACTTTTATTTGAAGATTTAACTATATTTCAATTAGTGTAAATTTGTGAAGTAAATTAAATATAGCCCTGTTCATTGACAAAATCTCTAGATTTTGCTAACATTTGAACAACAAAAATTGATTCCATAATATTATTGATCATTAACATAATAATTTCCTTATCAGGTTGATTAATAGTTTGTTTTTGAAGAGAAATATTTGATCAATCCTAAGCTTTTGGTCTATTATAAAGATCTTATGCTTTTAAATGATATAAAATACCCCCTCAAATTAATAGTTGTTAATAAAATCTGAACTCTCGAATAATATTTTTTATGCAAAGACGAAAATGCCATTAAGGTGACATTAACCAAATATATAAAATATACCTATTCTGCCCTTACATATAGTTTAGCATTTGTTAAAATTAGAGGCCCTATTCCAGTGGTGGAGCCAGGAATTCAAGTGAAGAGAGACGAATTTAAAAAAAAATGATATAATTTATAATTTTTAACATAATGATAAATATTAAAACTTTAATAATTATTGATAATTTTTTTATTCAATATGATTAGATTATAATTGCTTTCAACACGTTTTAGTATTTTGAAAACCGTTATTGTTAATATTTTTAAATGAATCAAATAAAAGAAATGATAAAAAAATAAAAAATAAAAAATAAAAAATAAAATAAAATAAAAAAATAAAAAAAAACCCATAAAAAATCATATTTTCCTAAAGGTAAACTATTTTTGATACCACAAGATGTTTATGTGTATATAAAAGTCTTAGGGGGTTTATAGCAATATTCTCTAAAATAAATTTAAGAAAAAAATTATATTTTGTACAAATATAATTACGATGGATATAATTAACTAAGGAAGACAAGTTGTGATTAGGGTTTAAAGGTTTACACTATAATAAAAATATTGACTTTGAATAATTGCAAAATAAAAAAGTTATTTAAGTGTAAACTACCTAATTAGGTAGAAAACTCACTTGCCACTTTATTATGAAAATGTGTTTGTTTAAAGAATTGTATGTTTTCAATTCATTGATTTTACGTTGAGAGTTACATACTATATATAAGGGAGATACAATATACGAAATCTCCTAATTATGTCAATTACAATATACAGAAAAAATAAGAAAATAAAAAAAAATAAATAAAAAAAAAGATAAAAAAAAAAAAACCCCCTTGGGGATAATTTAATAACAGAAATATCCCTATGATCATAGTAGTAAGCAGTAAGAGAAATTTTCCTATATTAATTTTTTGATGTTAAAATAAATGATAGAGGAGAATTAGGTAAATATTCATCAAACTATCATATTATAAATTATAACATCTTACTAACAGTATGGAGATTTTATGTTATTTATGAAATTTTAGTGAAAGTTTTGTTATTTGATTAAATCTGTTGGGGTCAAGGAACCCCTTATAAAGGAAAATAAAAATAAAAGATTTATAAAAAGCGGCATAGATATTAAAACATAGGTAAAAATCCTTACGAAATATCTTTT
This sequence comes from Pistacia vera, assembly GCF_008641045.1. Taxonomy (NCBI): domain Eukaryota; kingdom Viridiplantae; phylum Streptophyta; class Magnoliopsida; order Sapindales; family Anacardiaceae; genus Pistacia; species Pistacia vera. The sequence continues at coordinate 313,759 of NW_022196413.1, forward strand.
GAATGAATTTGATATTATTATCGAATCAATTTTTCCTTTTAGGTCAAGGTCAAATGGATTATGATAAAAAAATCATTTGGATTAGTAGAATTAAGCTCAAGGGCGTAAATGCAGTGTTCTAATAACCAGACCGGATCCATCGATTGGACCGGTCCACTCGATGACAGGTGCCCTCTCCGGTCTAGTTTACCATTTTTAACTGTTCACCAAATCCCTAATATGATCATCGACGAATGAGGAGCTACCAAGTGCTAAGATTAGAGGGTTTCTGTAAAGTGAAGGCCGATGGTTGAAGGGGTGGGATCGAATTGAATTTTGGACGCTGGAATCAATCCGAATTTTGCCGAAAAAATCAACCCAATACGTGAGTCACGATTGACGAACGGGGGGCTACCAAGTGTCAGGGTTAGATGGGTCTTGTAGAGTGGAAGCCAGTGGTTCAAGTTGTGGTGTCAAATTTAATTTTGAACATCGGAATCAGTCGAAAGCTGGCTAGAAAAATCAACCCAATTGCAACGTTGTTTGTGAGTCAAGGTCGGCAAACGGGGGGCTACCAAGTTTCGGATTTAAAGGGTTTTGTAGAGTGGAGGATGGTGGCTCAGGTGGAGGTGTCAGATTGAATTTGGCCGCCAGAATCAACCAGAATTTGGTCGGAAAAATCAATTTAGGTTCAAATCATAGGCATGTATTTGGTAGATTTTAAACCTATAGGGACTACTCCATATTTTTTTGAGGGTGTTTTTGCAAGATTTTAAACTTTCTAGACTGCTGATATGCTTCCAGTTTAACCAGTCGGATCGGGCAAACTGAGACCCAACCCCTTGGCCAGGTAACACCTCGGGTCGAGTTTCAGAACATTGGGTAAATTTAATCATCTCATTGGTTTTGTGTAAAATAATGGTCAAAGTGTATTATAATAAGAGTTAACGACTTTTTCCCACCCAAATAATGGTTTAATAACATTTTATCACTCACAAACTTTTAAAATATTGTTATATTATCCAAATTTATATTCTAGCAACGAACAGAATACAAACTCGATCTAGACTATTAGGGTTTTTGAAAATGAGAGGCTGATAAGTCTTTTAGTGGTGAAATGTTAAATTTGAGTAGATAAGATTGATTGCTGATGATTGCTTATGATTGACGAGTTTGACAATAATATAGTTTAAAGAGTTTTAGTGAATAATAATTAAGGAAGAGAATAATTATGGTATAGAGTTATAACCAAAAAAATCATAAGCAAAAATGAAATAGAATGCCAAAATCGAAAAGGATATATAAATTTAAGTAATAGCACGGTATTTTAAAAGTTTTCATCAAATCATTGTCTTGTGAGAAAAAGTCGTTCACGCTTATCATAAAGATGAAACATGGGGTATCCGTATCCGGAAACAACCCAAGTGGGTTAGTTGTCTTGTCCATAAAATTAATATTATAAAAACAACTCATTAATTAGTGTTATCATGAATTATCCACTGACTTTCTCACTCATCATCTTTTAATTTAGACTAAACAGTACTTTTTGTCCCTTTCTCCATGAGGATAATCGACCCAACTATTATATTTATATTCTATAATTCAATTATTACAAATCTCATCTTGCCAAAATTCAATAAACCCCTTCAACTTTTACTTACCCCTTTCTTCAATGAAATGTTCAATGTTAAACCTAAGAATAAATTATATTACATAATTCGTTTTACAGATTCACGACTTTATCGTTCAATAATTTTGGTGCTAATTTCATGATTAATGAATAATACTATATATAGTAAGTTTTACATCTTTACTGATGTGGTGCCTTTAGATGTACGAATAGATTATGTGATGTGTAATATGTACACTCTAAAACTAATGTTATATTATTTATGAGGACGTTTGGATCATATAATGTTGGATTATAAGAGTATATTATATTAATAGAAATAAAGATTACCTTGAAGATTATTGGAAATATTTAGAAAATGTGTCTGGTTAGTTCGAATAAATTAATAAATAATATGTTTGGTTGGGAGGATAAATAGATTGATATGTTATATGGATTACTAAATTATTCACATTTTTAAATATTAATATAATATTATTTTATATTATTTTTTGAATCATTTCTTTTAACTTGCTACATTTGAAATTTTGATAAAACACCCAAACCATATAAAACTTTAATTTATAGTGAAATCACCCCCACCCACCCTAAGCCACTGCCAGCAGTCAGCCACCACCAGCAGTCAGCCACCACCATTGACTGCCGTCGAAAGTCAACGGAATTGTGCACGAATGGCCATATATGGTCGGTTGTGCACTGGCAAAGCCGAAAATGGCCGGTCGTGCGCCGGCAAAGCTAAGAATGGCCATGGATCACAAATCTATGGTCGAAAAACGGCCAGATCTATGGCCATTTCACAGCTAAAGATGTGGCCTTGAAAAGGCCAGATCTTTGGCCATGCCATTTCATGGCCAAAGATCTGGCCTTTTTACGACCATATCTGTTGTCGTTTCACGACCACATCTTTGGTCATGAAGCGACCATAGAAACGTCAGATCTAACCATTTTCGACCATGAATATGTGATCCATGGTAGGAAAATACCTTACTGGGGCACGACCGGCCATATCCCGTCGATCGTGCACCATTACGACGACTGATGCCAACGGTCGGCGATGGTCTTGAGTGGCTTGGGATATTTTGTTAACTTTAAATTTTTTTATGGTTGGGGTGTTTTAGTAATTTCTCAAATGTAAAGGGGCTGAGTAATTGTTATTTGATAGACATTTGAGAGTAATTGTGTTCGAAATGGTTTTTAATTAAGAGTAAAATGAGAAGAAAAATCATATTATCCTAGTAATGTTTTAATAACACCCCCTAGCAAGATAATAAGATTACCTTTCACGTTACTAACAGTAACCATTATTTGCAATTAAAGATTATCGTAATATTTTATTATTGGTAAACCAAATACAAGAATCATGCAGAATAAACGAATATTACTCCCAATCCAAACGGCCTCTATGATGCGAAAATTATTGTTTTAAAGATGCATATAAATATAGTTAATGTAATTATGCAATTCACTATCTAGAAAATAATGATATGATATTATTTTAAAGATATATCATGCGCTCCAATAATATACATATGGTGTTCAAATCTTCATTCTCTTTTTAGGATTTATAGAATCGAGAATTCAATATCTGCTTTTTTTATTGTGAATATTTATATAGGTAAAGGAAAGCAACAAAATCAAATAAGAATTGAAAAAATTAAAAATTTATATTTTGTATTAGGACTCATTTTAATGTCATCTTTATTACTATAAAAATTTAAATTTTATTATATAAATGTTGTTATCTTATTCCAATATGTAAACAACTCAATTCTTGCACTTTAAGTATTTTCTTATATTAAAATATAAAAAAAGGCTAAATTCATATAATAACATCATGGTTTCATCTAAATTTTCTAGATTTACAAAATATATAGAATTAGAAATGTTTGTTAAAAAAGAAATATAACAAAAATTTTAGATAAAAATCTTTATATATACATATTCTAAAACTAATGGATGTTTCTGTAACTAGAAAAACTTATAGGATCTGAATAAGCTTTCTAAAATATAACAACAATTATCCTATAAAATATCGATTTTCCATTTGAGCATTAAAATCCAGAGAGAGAATCGAATATACTCTCTCTGTGTGTCTCTTTGTTTCTGTGAAATGGAGGCCGATGTTTCAATTTGAGTTGAAACCCAGTTGAATTGTGTGTCAATTTGTGTCGAAATTTCAAAAAAAAAAAAAAAATCAAATAGAAATAGAAATTAGGGTTTATGAGATTTCAATTAATGGAGAAAATGAAGAATCTTGCTGTGGTAAATTTACTTTGCTTACTGAGTGTTTGTTGGGTGACGTCAGCCAGTGTGGTCTTGATTGGGAACAACGTTACTCTTTCTTTCGATGATATCGAAGCTAATTTCGGTTAGTTTTCTTTCTATTTATTTATTTTAATTTCTGTTTGGTTGCTCTGAAATCTTGGAAAATTTAGGAATTTTAGTGGTTTTTTTAATATAAATATATTTTTTGAATTATGTGGAGCTAAGGCGAGTTTAAGTTGCTTTCAGCTGAGCTTTCAAATTGAGAAAACAGTACTAATTGAATGAATAATTACTTTAATTTGGAGTAAATGAGATTAAAAGGTAACAAGCTGTGGTTTCTGTTTCTTCATAGTATGATTTTCTGGGAAAAGAAGTTAAATATAAATTTAAGTATGAATATTTATGTGTATATGTTTGTTTATTCTGGATGATACTTGATTGGTTGTGAATCCAAGTTTATGACTGATGTCGGGTTTTTTTTTTTTTTTTGGGGTTAAATTTGATTGTTTCAGCACGGGCGATTAAAGGGTCTGGTAAATGTGGGATATTGTACCGAGCGGAGCCTCTTGATGCATGTTCAGACTTGAATAATAAAGTGGAAAAAGTTTCAAATAGGAGTGCCTCATTTGTATTGATTGTTAGAGGGGGATGCAGCTTCGAAGATAAAGTCAGAAAAGCTCAAAAGGCAGGGTTCCAAGCTGCTATTGTCTATGACAATGATGATGGTGTCTTGGTTGCAAGTAATGATCTTTTTCTCTATTTTTGTTGTTGTTATCTTAAAGCATGATTATTGCTCAATGAGATGCAAAATAACAAGATTTAATGAGGGATCGTATAATATTTTAGGTTGGTTAGTTATATCCAAGGTAGCCTGTCACTCCATTTGGAATGATGCAAGTGAGATTTGTATAAATTTCTAAACCATAAACTTTAGTTTATTGGCCACTTGCCAATCTTTGGAAGTCTAGGACTCTGTATAAATTGGGGGGGTCAGCATAGAGCACTGGGCCTGATGATTGTAGGTTTAGAAGAAGTACTAAATCTGTTTGTGCAGGTTTTAATGAGAGTAACAAGAACTCTGTATAAATTGGGGGGGTCAGCATAGAGCACTGGGCCTGATGATTGTAGGTTTAGAAGAAGTACTAAATCTGTTTGTGCAGGTTTTAATGAGAGTAACAAGAACTAGAACGAGAAGGAATGGGTTAAAAAAGCTACATAAATCTTAATGCACTCACCAAAAGTTCAAGAGGGAAGGGAAAATGTGAAGAAAACTTAAAGCAACACAAGCTTCTTATTAAAGAAATAGGATTAATATTTCTTTATTAAAAACGGTTGATGATAATATATTAAAAGACTTCGGATTTACAAAAGGCTGAACAAGTTGTCTGCATATGGACCAAGATTAATTTTACTATTTCTAGTATGACAGGGATTCATAAAACCCAGAAGAATAGAACTTTGTTTCATAAAACTTAGGACAATTTTCGTTGGACTTAACTACAGACATTTATTAATTGGGTCACCAAAATTGATATTACTTATAAAAGGGATATCAAAAGTTTCTTCTTTTGAAATTGTGACAGGTTAGGTTGTAATAGCTAATTATTTTTTACGTGAGTTGATAGCCAACTTGCACAAGTTTGTGACATTGTGACTAAAGAAAATGTGATTAAAAAGGTCTGAATGTGAGGTAAAAGAAATTTGCTCATATTTATTCTGTAAATTTTTTGAGTAATTTGATGAGTTATGTTTTTTTTTTTTTTTTTTTTTTTTAAATTTATTTAAACTTGAAATGGAAATTATAATGTGTCTCATCCTGGCAGCCTCTAATTCATACTCGTGGAATTATGCAGTGGCGGGAAACTCTGCTGGCATAAAAATACATGCCGTGTTTGTGTCCAAAGCTTCAGGTGAAATACTTAAACAGTATGCTGGTTTAACTGACGTGGAGCTCTGGATAATACCAAGTTTTGAAAACTCAGCATGGTCAATCATGGCAATCTCTTTTATTTCCCTTCTTGCCATGTCTGCAGTTCTGGCTACTTGCTTCTTTGTACGCAGGCATCGTATAAGACGGGAACCTCGATCTTCTCGTGTGCGGGAATTTCATGGAATGAGTAGACGCTTAGTGAAAGCAATGCCAAGCCTGATATTTACTGCTGTTTTAGAGGATAATTGTACCTCGAGAACGTGTGCCATATGCCTTGAGGACTACAGTGTTGGGGAGAAACTCAGGATCCTGCCGTGTCATCACAGTAAGCCTTCTTAACCTGTTAAAAATGATATAGCGTGTTAATTTTTAGTTCTGCATAAACCATATTTGTACTAGTATGGTTTCATTGTCTTTTACCGGGTTTACATTTTGGATGATGCTTTGTGCAACAAAATTGTAGTGTTGATATTCCAATCCAGCTTCTGTTGTGCTAATTTGTTAATCATTGCTTTGCTTCCTTAAGTTTTTCTGTGTGTTATGATTTAAGAATTTAGTTAACGATTTGAGTGGTAAATTACACTAGTTACTTCTGCTTAGCAACATAGATGCTATTATATTATGGTATTGGCTGTGGGCACCTTAACATGTATTCATGTTGCATCCATTTTTGGTCCCAACACTTGCATGGCGGCTCATTTTTTTCCCCCTTTTGGACTCATTTTAGTTATTTTTTGAGCTTCATGAGGTGGCATTTTTTCTCATGAAGTTGTGAAGTTAATATAAGCAGCACAGTTGAAATCAAAGATCTTACATGGACTGCAGTCTAATCTTGTTGGTATCAACTGTCTTACTTTTGAACTTAAAAATTCCCTGAGCATGTAATTTATAACATTCTCAATAACCTAAAATCCTAATTAGAATATAATTTAGGAAAATAGTGATATGCTATATGTTTCCTTGTGCCAAATATCTGAAATTAAATGCTTTAGATAGATGAGACCATTTGCGTTGTTGATTTGTAAATACACTTTCTTGTGGTTTGACATTAAACTGTGGAGGATCCATTTCATGGTGTTTTTATCAGCCAAGATGCTTGCAAGTCCATATGCTATTATAAAATATCTCATATGGCTATATGTATAGCTAAATTTTGAATAGGGATGGCAAGTCTAGGAACATTTATCCTGATTGAGACCTAGACTCGGGCCGATGGAAAATAAAAAAAGAACTAAAGCCTGTCCTGAGCCTATTACGAGTCTATCTTTTTCGCCCATGCCTGATTTTATCCCAATAGCAATGACTCTTTTGTACCGAGTAAGTCACTAGTCTATGTAATCAAAAACAGTATTTCACAAGTAAATTGGAGGCAGGTAAATTATGCAGATGAATAAATAGTATATGATGGCTTTAATGGATGATGATGATGATGAATAAATATTTTAATGAATTGAATCTTTAGTTTCAATAACATTGGTCTGCATATGATACAGTTTATCCAATATCATCTCTTAATAATTGTTTGCGGGCAAGGCATATGCTGTTTCCATTTTACATGTAATCTATGTATTTGTTGAATCTTATTTCATCAACCTCTGCGTTTTCTAAGTGTAAGTCTAAATATATTGCCTCTGGTATTTCAACAGAATTTCATGCTTTCTGTGTGGATTCTTGGCTCACATCATGGAGAACCTTTTGCCCGGTTTGCAAGCGTGATGCTAGAACTAGCACTGGTGAACCGCCAGCATCAGAATGTACACCATTGCTTTCATCAAACCCTGCCTCTGTGGCCTCCTCATCTGTACTGTCATCTTTCAGATCTTCAATAGGATCAACTTCTGCTATGCAAATAGGCCCATCAGTGTCACGATCACCTTCTATCTCTCATGTTCACCCTCTTGCTTCCACTCCTTATATTCCACAATCTGTTGGGTCCTATCGTCAATCTCCTTGCATGAGTGTTAGTCGGAGTTCTGTAGATCTCAGAAATGCATCTTCCCAAAGATCTCATGCTTCATATTTAGTTTCACCCCACTCCTTGGGTTACCCTTCCATATCACCTCTTAACTCGAGATACATGTCCCCATATCTTCCAAGCCCAAGCAATGCATCTCTGAGTTTTGTTGGTTCTTCCAGTCATCAGCAGCATCCACTGCATTGCAGTGAGTCTGCTGCAAGTTTCTCTCCTTATGCCTCGGCTTATTCTCTTCCAGAAGCTTAATTTGGAGTTCTGAGAATTTTGTACAGAGCTAGAGTGGAGATGCCAGTATTTCGAAAAAGCTAAGAGGTAAGAGAACCTACAATGGCACATTCTTTTGACCTCGAAGTTATCTTACAGCGACATGTCATGTCATACTTGGGTTCTTTCTGATTTAATGAGCTGTTTTTTTTTTGGTCAGGTTAGGATTGTGATATAAGCCGCCGGATTTGTACATTGTAGCATAAGAATGCGTGATTTGTTTGTAACTTCAAATTTATAGGTGTGATTCGGAAAACCGATGTTCGACAAATTTGTACAGAGAAGTTGAGTGTATTGTGATGTTTTGGGTTTTGTCGACACTGATGTTGTGTTAATTTTTTGAATAAAACTATGTGTACTAACCAATTTGTACTAATCCAAGTACTAACATTGAAAATTTGAAATTCCCAAAAAAAGAAAATTCAAATTTTCAATATTAGTATTTGGATTAGTACAAATTGGTTAGTGCACATAGCATTACTATTTTGTTTATTTGTTCTCATCTTTTCTATTTGAAGAATCTGTATAACATAAAATTTTGAAGCAGATTTATTAAATAAATTCTTAATCATTGATCTATTTTAGAATGTGAAGTCAATGATTTCTAAACTATTAGATTTCATGAATCAATGGTCAAAATTTTATGTTGAAAGTTTATGCCAAAAATTTGTTTCAATATCTTGAGACTAAAAAAAGGTTGCGTTTCAAAACTTTAGAAGAGGAGGATTGGGCATTACTATTGTGGTAATTATTATGATGAGAAATATGATGCACTTTAACATTCTTGTTTCTTTTCAAGAGGACAAAATTTCCCCAAGTTGATAATTTCACGACAAATGAAACTTGACTGGGAGAAATTTCCCTTGAGATGGTATCTTTAATTGTAACACAGGACCCGAAAATATTTCTGCAATTGTAGTCTCCATAAAGCCAAAATACACATTTTTGTCTTCCAAAAATTTTTCAACACGAAGGATATATTGGCCTTGTTAGCACATGTGACCGTTGCATGCTCAACCTGATTATGCAAATGTCCGTCCTACTGAAGACTTTATCTATAATAAAATGTGATAGAGGATGATTGTAAGCAAATCACTGCAAGTACTTCTGCAAACATTAACATGATTCATCTTCCAAGCATTCAGAAACCAAGAAAATTTAGGAGATAAAATGAGTTCAGAAACCCTGAATCAACAGACTTCTTATGTTGTTATCAAAAGACAGATGAAAATGAAGCTTTATACACCACTACTTAAACTGACTAGTTAATTTTCTACATAAATTAACATGGGTGCAAAAGGGTTCTTGAAAGAAATGCATGATAACGAAAAAGCAAGGAAAGGAATATATGCTCAACTCTTAACATTTTCATCCATAAAATAATTTTGTATCAAAATGACTCTTGTTTGAAATAAGGCAAGCAGAAGCCTACCCTAATCTTCCTTGTCTTCAGGTCCATACTCATCCCTTGGGGCATCGACCTCGTCGGTCTGGGGTCTAACACCAATAGGAGGTACGTCTTCTTGGCCAAGGCTTCTGATAAGCATCAGCATTGCCACAAGAAATACAATGATGTACACAGTTTTAAGGCCAATAAGTGAATTGATGAAGCCAATCAGTGATGGACCAGCAATCTTTTTCTGTTCGGTCCGTCCTTCTCTATAGCCTTCAAGGAAATGTGAAATTTGAGATCCCTGGTCTCCATCATCAATAATTTCGGAATCGATAACCTTCCATAAAACAAATGTAATATATAAGTATGTATTCTGGTTTATGCGTCTTAGAAAATAATGTCAATACATCAGGAAAATAAAAAATAAAAAAATAAAAGTTATTCAGCCAGGAGGGTTCTCTCTCAATTATGCACTATGACTTAATTTTCTTTTAATTGATAATTCGGTACTCCAAAAAGTTTCATGTTTCTTTTATTTATTTTACAGGAATGGAAAAGTTATCATTCAGAAACTTGCAGCAAGAAACTTAGCAAAATTTCAAAATTAAATACTTACAGTTAAGTACTCCTCGTCGCCATCCCAAACAATCATTTTTGGCAATTTTGACTTCTTATTGACGCCAAATGTATCAGCAAAGTCTCCCCACTGTTTAATTCCAACATATGCAAAAACTAAGTCACGATTTGCAGAAGCAGCAGCCTTCAACAGCTTGATCAATTTCTCTGACTTCTCATCAGCCTCATCCTCCACCAATGTCAGAACAATTTTCCTTTTATCATCTTTCAGCAACTTCAGTGTGTCGTGGTTTATAGGCACAGATAGAGGAAGAAAATTTTGTTTTATAAATTCCTCCAAAAATTCATCTGCATATTTAGAAGAGGACGGTTAGAACTACTTTTGCTTTGCACAAACAATAGAATTTACAAATGAAAAAGAAAAAAAAATCCAAATCACTCAATAATTTATAACTCAAATAGAAGCAGAAAATCCATAGGGACCGCAAGGTTTGCGGAGTTATTAGAATATAAAGAAGAAACCTAAACAAACTGAGATTGTTAAGTATCTCATTCTCAAATTAATTATATTATTTTAGTTCAGTTGTCATAGTTGCTGTAAACAAGAACATCCAAGTTCAGTAATAGGAACCCCAAATTAGCTCAATTAATCACCTTAAAGCTAGATCTTTATTTTCTTTGAAATTTATGTAATGTTTGACTATAATGCACCTTGGGCTTCGATTAAACACTAGTACAATCTCAAGCCAAGAAACTATTTCTGTGGACATGGCTTAGGAAAAGCATATTGGGGTTTTTTGGGGGTGGCTGTTAAATTCTTTTTAAAAGATGCATAAATTGTTTGGCAAAAACAGGGAGGGAAGGAAAGAATGGTTACTTCAAATTTAGACACGATGAAAGACCTGTCAACACAAAAGCAGATCCATGTAAGACCCTTTCAATTAAAAGTAAATTCTTGAAGACCAACAGAAATCTACTGACTGCTAATTGACCATCAAACTTCTGTCGTCGTTGACCATCAAACTTTTGTCATCATTCCTGAGCTAAGCTTGGACCAACCATGCTTCTTTCATGATCCTATCGACAATAAAAGGGTACAAAATACTAGAAGCAATCTGGAAATACTGTCTCATCCTTTGGCATACTGAGCTTTTAGCTTCAATCTCCACAAATGCCTTCTTTAAACACAATTTATTCAAACTATATTCTGTTTGCTCCTTTGTTCGAGAACTCGTTATTCAACCTAACCTCTCCCTCTAAATTATCCACATTAGCAATCATGTTTCCAGTGTCACTTTTCCTTTTTCACATCCCAATTCTCACCATTGCATCCCTTATATAGTTTATGCTCAGGTTTATCAAATCTAACTTTTCATGAACCTAAAGCCCTCGCATTCCTTCAAAAAGAGCTGACTTCCACAACTTCACAAACCATTTCCTCTACTGATGGGACTCCAAACATGTATTTTCTAAACTAATAGAGATGGAGACCTATTTTATAAAATTAAAGTCCAGTAATATTGGATCATGAAAGAAGCCACTCTGCTGGCAACCGGCTGTTCAATGCAAGGATCCATATACTCTTACTAGCTGAAAGTTACTGCCTCATCCCTAAATTAAACTAGAAACATCAGGAGTGAAAGAGAGAGATTTGGGGGAGAAAACGATAATATGATTATTCCAATAATCAATCAAGTCTACTACAAAATTAAGAATACAGGCTTTACTTAGACAGTGGAAAGACCTAAAAAAATAGGGCAAAAAAATCTACGACATAAAACCTACTAACACAAATAAATAAATAAACTCAATTTACAGAAATAAGTCTAATTAAAAAAAAAAAAAAAATTAAAAAGATAAATTCTGAAAATTATTAGATCCTCGATTATCTATCAAAGATATAAGGTAAGAACACACCAGTATCTTTATACCAATCATCAAAACTCCATACTAAATGAAAACTAACTTTCTCTTTTGAGGTTTCAAATAATGGGCTTTAATTAGTCTTTTCAACAATACAAGTGCTCAAACATTCAATTGCAACTTCTTGAAAAACAAGTGAACATATGTAACCTAAAATTGCTATTCCTGACTGGATAAATGCAGGGACAGTAATAACCCTTGCAAATATACAAATGAAAATTGACAAAATAAATGAATCTTGAAGACAGACTACTATAATGTTGCCCCTTCGTGTTTGACTCAAAAATGACTTTCTTGTGTGCAAAAGGCTTTCGTCCGCATAAAATAGAACATTTTAAGAAAATTCGGAAGCACACATCAAACAAGATGAAATCACGATCATGCATAAACACCTCAGCAAAGACATATCATTCAGTAACTTTTTTCCCATCAATTTGTTCTTCCACTAAAACAACTGGAGCCCACGTAGAAATGAAGCTCTAAAAAGACCAAGAAATTTAGATGTTATGATAAACCATTTAAAGCAAAGACAAAAATCTAGTAGGAAAAAGTGTCAACAGGCAACTAGCTTTCAATTTTTTGGAAAGCAAGATTTGATTATCATGAATTATATAAAACTTTAACACAATTTACCAACTGAACTAAATAGATTATTTGAATACAAACTAACCTTCAAAGGGGCCATAAAAGATATTGCGTTCGTTGTAAGTTGGCTGAATAGCAACCAGCGCTGGAGCTTTGTCAAAATCATACAACACCATCATATCCTCAGAGAAATCCTTTGTCACAGCAAACCATGCCTTCTTCTTATACTTTAGGGCTAAGTCAGATATGATTGACTCACCCAAGCCAAATCCAATATATATAGGAAAGAAAGTACCAGCATTATCAAAAAAATCTTTGATCTCAGCATCCGAATTAAGAATGGTAACATTAGGAGCAACAAACTTTTTGAGATAACGGATAAGCAAATCTGGCTGTCTTGGCCCATAATATTCCGTGGGAATGCCATGCATAAATATCTTGAGCGACGGAAATGCACTGAATCCATTAAATTAAATTAAAAAACAATGTCAACTGAAATTTTAACAAAAATATTAATTGAATTTAAAATGTAGCAATAAAAGAAAAAATAAAACATACATACTCAATCTCATATTTACGAGCAAGGCCAGTATACTTATCCGCATTTACTTTAGCAATAACAATGGGGTCCTTCAATCCAGCAAGAACAGGGGCAGCTGCATCTAACTACAAGCCAACATCAAACAATTCAACACCAATATTGAACAAATTAATATAACTATTTTACCCGACTTGCACAATCAATAAGTTTAAATAACAAGTAATATCATAATAAATGGTAGAATATTCAAGAAATGAAATAGCTAAGCAGGCCATTTAGTTAGTCATCCGTAAATAATTCTCGAAAACATACAATTCAAAATTTAAGTTGTAACTCAATATTTTAAACATAATAATTCTAAAAGTTTTCATTTTTTGATTTTACACTAGCTTTTAGTATAGTATCCGAAATCTGTTTCCGAAAACATTCCAACCCATCTCAATCAATCCCATTTTTCATAACATTTCTTGTATATCTTAGTTCCAGAAACGAATAACCATGTTTAAATTCTACATCAAACGCAGCTTAATTCACCCTATGCAAAAACTAATAGTTCAAACAATAGTAATACTACACTTATAACTCAAAGAACACACTTTTACATATTCAATACCTCGCAATATCACACTTATAACACAAAATATCACACTTCAGGTAACTTTAATAACATTAAAAGGGCAATTTAGTACAGAATTGAAAAGACAAGAGATGGAGGGACCTGAGGAGCGAGGCGCTTGCAGTGGCCGCACCAGGGAGCGTAAAAATCGACCAAGATCAAGTCAAAGGCTGAGATTGCTGATTCAAAGTTTGATTCGTCAAGCTCTATTACTTTGCCATCTACTTTGAACTGGGTTTCTTTTCCAGAAGAAAATGAAACTGACCCACATAATAATAAGATCCAAACTGTACTTCTAACTATCTCTCGCATATTCGATAACTTCTGTTTGCTCTCAAAATTTTCAGATGGGTTTAGTGTCTTGCTGAAAAAACTAGCCACTTTTTGATGTAGCTTTTGATTTTTCATAATGTTTGGGGTGTAAATATCACAGCGGTCCTCTGAATTTTGATTTTCAATTAGAACCCTTATCTTAATCTAAGTAGCTAGCATAAGAAATGGATTGACAGTTTAGCCCCCTAGTTGTGATAATCTACTTTGGGAAGATGAAATTATAATTTTAATTGTTGTCAATATGAAATGAAGAAGGGTTTTATAATCTTGTCATGAATAATCCTATCAAGCATATATGAAGTGATATAAACTCTTCAAGAAGGTAATACGTCCAATCAGGTTATGCATGAAAATTGCCTAACAAGTATATATGCAATATTGTTCACTCCACCCTACAAAATCTTATCTTAGATCATAAAACTTTTTTATAAGTCCAACAAACATTAGGGATATATTGAGCATGATATATTTGGTCTCTCATTTGCATTGGAATAGCGGCAGAAGTATTTTATATTCAGTACACACCATAATAAACTCCATAAATAAAGTTTAATATACTCAGTCAAGCAACAATGGCAAAATGGTAAAAGGTCTACTGTGATTTCCACAACTTTCCCACTAAAAATGACGGATAATGAAGTTCAGGTTTTAATCCATTTGATTTAAGTAATGAAATTGTGAGTGGATCATATTCTAAAAACTATCAACTACGGCAGGCAAAAATGTAAACAAATAACGTTTTCAATAGTTCTCTAATAATGAAAATTAATAAATGAAAGCAAATTAGGAGTATGGTATTAACTAATTGAATCTTCTGGTTGTCGTTTGAGATAGACGACTGTCAATGATAAAACTTGAATCTTCATTGGTAGGTGGTTCAATTTAAAAAATCTCCTAGAAGGACGGAGGCTGATACACAGTTAGACCATCAGGGCTCTGCAAAACATCGATTTGAGTACTTTGTTATATATATTAAAATACAATATATGTACTGGGTTCTAAACTAAAGTTTGTCAATAGTCAACCTGGGAAATTGCTCAACGACTCTTTAAGTTTTGCATTTGCAGCATTATGAGTCTCCAACTTTAGTCATGGAAAGGACTTCCACAAGCATAGCTTGTTTTCGTTCCTCTGCAACTCAAGCCACGTCCACTCAGTATCTCCTTGTGATGCCTGTTCCACTCCAGTCCATATATCTGCACATGTAAAACATAAAACATCAATTGCTATGAATAAGGCGAAAACCATACAATACACAAATATAGATGCTGATACGCAACAAAAATGTTATCAAAGAGGAAATTATGTCTCTTTTGTTGCAGTTTCTATAGGAAACTCATAACAAGAGTAAAACCATTTCACTGGCCTGTGCTCTAGTATCACTACTGATGCATGCCCCTTAGTAAATTTCATATCTTAAGACATTCATCTTCTGTGCCTCCTCTAGAGGCAAGTGCATTAGATTAATAAGGGACCAAGCAAGGGCCTTGACTGCATCACAATGAAATAAATCCATACAATAATTCGCTTTAACTCATCGGAAGGCTCTGTATACAAGTTTTATTATTACCTACTCTTGCCAGTTGATTGCCTTCAGTAGACCGTTTCAGTCCGCATACTTCGTCTTGTGCTTTTATGCACTCTTACTGCGAATAAGAGCATGTAAGAATATAGAAGTCAGAATATGAATGACTGGCAATTAGAGTATGAATCTGACCATTCAGTTGGCTCCATGATAAGTTGTTACTTTTCTGTGAAGACCATCCAGATTCCTAACCTGCATTCACAAATATAATTATGTTTAAAATTAACTTTTACAAGTCCTGGAGTAATTGATCATGATCATGAAAGCTGCTTAAAGATTTTGAAGCCTGAACATACTAAGCTGAAGTTTGGAGTCCATATATCCAACAGCGAGAATTGTACAGTGTGAGAGCAGGCCAAACTTCTTGACGATCATTGTCCCCAAGGATTCCATCAACATTTGTACCTCTCCATCTTTAATTTCCAAAGATACAACTCTGGACCCAGGCAATTGCAAGAATTTACTTTTCGCCCAATCAATGACGGTCATACTAAATTTATCCCTCATATTAGGTGCATCCAGAATCTTAGCTTCATTCAGCAAACATCATCAGTCAAAGCATCAAAGTAACCACATAAATACATGTCATTAAGCACATACCTAAATGCCAATACACATACTCATGAGTAAATCTAAATATACCTTGTTTAAAACTGAGATTAGTACCTTGGGCATGCATCAATGTCGATATAGATTAGTGGCAGTATGTCACAGTGCCTTGGCATCTTCCTTTTTCATATCATCAACGCTAGGATTCCACTTTTTACTTGATTCGGATGTTTCCCGACAACCAACATCCAAATTGATCTTCCTTCTGAATCAAAACTCAAAGTTCAGGTGTGACAGTTAATTATGGATCATGAGTTTTTTCTGCTTAAACATAATATATTAGCAAAGCTCAAATCCAAAACAATATTGGCTTTAGTTCTTATTTAATTGGTTTATACCAGAAAGTCATATTGGCCAAACAAAATCAAGTTTTTCAGATTCACTGGTAAAATTGTGATAACTTTTTCTCAAAAATTTACTGGGTTTTGGACCATCCATAGTATATGAAGGTTGAGCAACAATTTGAGAAACTTTTGCAAACAGTTTGTAACAATAGCAAACTATAATAATTAATTTTTAAATAGTTCTGTAACTATGAATATATTTAGAATAACAATTACAATTCAAGATTATAATTTTGTTGTTACCAGAAAATGTCGCATAAGTCTAACACATATCATTCAGCTTCTGCACTTACTGAATATTAACGACATGGCATAAAAATTGAGAGCAAAATCAGGTGAATTTAGATTAAAAATTGAGATCCAGACTTACCAATTAGGCTTTACCCTTCAAAAGAATTTGAATTCTTCAGGTTGTGGTTCATCTTCATCATAAACTGCCACTTCCACTAGGTTCTACCCCATCATTGTCAGCAGGGCTCTGTATACTTTTGGCAACCGCATCCATTGTTGATTCGACAAAATCTTGCGGGAGTTCAATTAATCAAAATAAAGCTAGTGGATTCATTTGCACTTGTGCTGAATTCATTTATAACTGGATTGAACTCTCAATTTCTTTCTCATGTTAGATGCAACCCAGACCTTTCACATCCAAATACAAAATTGATAACGGAGTGAAACAACAGAAGCATATAAACACCATGACAAAAAAATTAAATATAGAAATAAATCAATGCAATCATATCTCAAGAAAATATCAACTTATTTTATTCTATAAGGATTACTTTACAGCCTCATATTTTAATACAGCAACTAAGAAACAATTACATGTACATTAAACATGTTTATTTGATCATACATAATATTATTTAGAATTGGAAAGAATTAGATAAATTAACTATATGAATAAATTCTAAGATCCTCCTTATAATCAAAATTTCAGAACTTTAAATATAAAAAGGATTAATATAATCAAATCCACATTCTAGTTTCTAGAGGTAGGATGTCATCTTTCTGCAAAAATTTAAAGAAAACTTAAATTGGAGATATGATTTAGAAACAAAAGATTAACGGAACAATATAGTAGCTTCAATTGAACTTCACTAATTTCTACAACATTGATATAACTCATGCAGGGATTATATGATAGATGTACTACATTGTTCTACTTGGGCAATTAAGCCTAATATATGTTCATTATCAAGAGAGAGTTAAAATAATTTTTCATACTACAATATGTTTGAGTTTTACTCAATAGAAACTCAGATTTCTTAAGTGATCATGTGAAATATATAATTAATTGAGACCATTACTTGGAAATCATACATAACTTTTGAAGCTTCATGAAACCTGGGAAATCTCAAGGAGAGCTTTGCAGCTTTTAGCTCCCAACTTTAGTCACGGAAAGGCACTCAACAAGCAGAGCTTGTTTTCATTTCCCCTGTTACTCAAGCAATGTCCACTCAGCTCTCTTTGTGATCTCTATTCCACTCCAGTCCACGTATCTGCAATACATACATCAAATTGCCATAAATAGCTGAAAACCAAACCACCTCACAAGTTTAGGTGGGCAACCAAAATATTATCATAAATGGAAGTCTCTTATTTTCTAATTTCTATGAAAACTCATGAGAGTGAATTATTTCACTTGCTTGTGCTCTAGTATCACTGCTGATGTCTTAACACATCCATCTTCTTAGCTGGATCACAATGTGCAATAAATCATACAAGAGTTCGGTTAAACTCTTTTTGGAGTCTCGCATATGTGTACAAGCTTTATCATTACCACTGGTTGCCAGTAGTTGCCTTAAGTAGACCATTTCAGTCCGCATACTTCAGTCTTCGAGTGTGCTTTTATGCAGGAGGTAAAATTGCTCCACACTAACTGTGAACGAGCATTGTAAAAATGTAGAAGGCGACTAGAAATGATTAGCAATTAAGACAGTGAAAGATGAAATAAATTAGATACTTCTTCCATGAAGAGATAAATAAATTAACTACCATGATTGATAATGGTTCATCAAGGCCTCCTGATGTTACATTGCAACCACTCACATGGTTCAACAACATCGTTGCTACTTTTGTGTATTGACCATCCAGGTTCCTAACCTGCATTTAGGAAAAAAAAAAACGTTATTTTTAAAATTAATACATTCAGAATATGGGAATAATTTATCATGATCATGAAAGGCACTGGCATATGAGTTTTTAAGGTTGAGAATTCCAGAGTTGAGAAGTTTGGAGTCTAGATATCGACAGCAAATTTGTACATTTGAAAGCTACACTTGTAAGGTACTCACAGTCCCAAAGATATGCCATCGACATCTGTCCCCAAAATGACGATCTGGACCCAAAGAACAGGCAAAGTGGTTTATTTTTTACCCCAATCAATGGTTTTCAAATTAATTCATCCCTTCTATGAGGTTCATCCAGCATCGTATCTTAGCTTCATTGTATAAACACCACAAATGAAAGTTTCCTAAGTAATTGACATAAATACAAATCCAAATCCAAAGTACCCATACTTCTTATGGATGAATTTAAATATGCTTTCTTTAGTTAGAAATGAGATTAGTACCTTAAAGGCAGTTTGTCCCAGTGCCATGGCATCTTCCTTTCTCTTTATCATCAATAACACCCTGTTAATGGAGATTATATATTATAATACAATGGCATAAAATTATAAATAACTCACATTAAGAGCATATAACGAAAGCACTTTGGAGTGCATCACAATACATTTCCTTCTGATAAATTCACAATGAAAATCTTATACAAGATTGACTAGATTTTACACTAACCACAATAAAAAGGTTTGTCTCTCAAATGACAAAACAAAGAGTAGCATAGAGTCGTGGATGTGTTTCTGAGTTAATTGGTTGCTCATATTCACTGTTATTTAGTAACGTAACCAATTAATTAATATATGTAGAGAGATTAAAAAACTGTTTATATACTGTTAATAACCCCATTGTAGTAATCAGTTACTCGGAAACTGCATCCAATAGGCTATACTAAATGCATTCATAGGTGCTATACTTGGGTCAAGCCCAAAACCCTACACATCTCATCACACTTCAGCTTCAATTACATAGCCCAATAAGAACTGAGATTAGCACCTTGGGCATGCGTCAATGTGGATATGGCATAATGGCCATTTATCGCTGTGCCAAGCTTGACATATTCCCTTCTCGTAGTATTTATACCACGATTCCACTTTGTTCATCTGAAAACCAACATCCTAAAGCTAGGGTCTTCCTTCTGAATCCGAATTCAGTTTTACTAGTAAAATTGTGATAACTTTTTCTAAGATCAATTTACTGTGTTTTGGATTATCCAAAGTATAAATGAAGGTTGGAAGCAATAATTTGAATGAGTTGATGAGATGGTTTTTGCAAACAATAGCAAAATACAAATACAAATAAACGATATCTTTGCTAATTCTCTAGGTATAAACATAGAATAACAAATAACAACTCTGGATAATAGTTTTGTTGTTACCAAAAATGTTGCATGAATCCAAGCGGCATATCTTTACCAACATATTCCTGAAACGAAAGTATCATTCAGCTTTTGCATTTATTCAATATTAAAGAACATGACTCAGAAATGGAGACCAAAATCAGATGCATTTGGCTCAGAAATTGAGATCCAGACTTACCAATATATTCATCTAACAAAAGTATAAGATATTGGCTTTGACCTTCATAAGAATTGAAATTCCTTAGGCTGTCATTCATGTTCATCATAAAATTGGCCAGCAGCCACTTCCATCACTGTCCTCAGGGCTCAGTGGAGGAAATTGAATTAAGTTATCGTGGTCCAGACCCGGTGGAGTTGCG
This sequence comes from Pistacia vera, assembly GCF_008641045.1. Classification (NCBI taxonomy): domain Eukaryota; kingdom Viridiplantae; phylum Streptophyta; class Magnoliopsida; order Sapindales; family Anacardiaceae; genus Pistacia; species Pistacia vera. The sequence goes on from NW_022196413.1 coordinate 334,146, forward strand.
AGAAAGCACGGTGGACTTAAGAGAAACACATCCATTGCGTCATCATTGTCCACAGGGCTCGGTAGAGTTGTGGGAATCACATCCATTGTTGATTCGACAAAATCTTGAGGGTGTCCATGCAAATCAAAAGAAAAGCTACCAGATTCATTTGCACTTGGGTTGAATTTGTTTGCAATAGGACTCAACTCTTCCACTTCCAAACTGATAATATAGTGAAACAACAAAAGCATATAAAAGATCATGATCAAACAATGAAACATATAGAATAAATCAATGCAATTCATATGTACCTTGAAAGATGAACCTGTTTTAGTATATATAGGATTACTCTATGGCCAATCATATTTGAAGTACAGCAACTTAGAAACAATTGCGTACATGAACATTAAAACATGTATGTGATCAGTTGAATGAAGCTAATTATTTAATTATGAGTTCTATAAAGGATTTAGGTAGCTTCTGAAAATCAAACAAAATTTTTCAGACTTTTGTAATTTGAGATTTCCTAAGAATTTGTTTGGGATTGTAAAGATATCAAAAGTGTTTGGTACACTAATCTTAAATTTGACGTAAATAATATGAACATGTACAAAATGAAATTTGAAAGCAGAAGTAAATCATTCAAAAATTAATCATAAAGCATGAAAATAGTGTAGAGATGTGGAGATCTTAATTATAAAGATGAAGGTATATATATGTTATTTAATTACCTTGAACTGGATTCTCTAAAGAAATTTGAAGATTTTAATATCTTGGAGCGTGGTTCCTCTTCATCAATGATGGAACATCTGGATCTTTTCCTAGCTTCCTCAAACTCTTGACTGAACAATAAACGGAACCCGCACTTCTTTATTAAACAGTTTGGTCTGTAGAAATTGATGTTGGCCTCCATATTGCAAGCGAATTCTTGAATACTAGGGAAATTATACCCCACGAATTCATGATGTGACATAATATGTCCAGTCGTAAATTGGTCTTTATAAAATGGCTTGTCACCATTTTGGAATTTCAGACGCAACCCATACCCAACAGAAAATAAATCGAAAGCAGAAGAAATACAATCTTGATTCCGATAATGGCACAACAGACAAAACCGACAAAGTTATGATTGAACGAACCACGTGGTAGCTCTATGCGAGATCCATTACTTTGAATGTCAAACCACTCCGGAATTTCACTTCCAGGGAAAACCATACAACCTTTGCCAGCTTTCCCCTGCACCATTACAAATTGTTACTTCTAAAAGTGTTAATTTAATATAATGCTTTTTATTTACATAAAAGAAGAAGAAATTGAATCATATGGGAATAAGATAGACTGAAACATACCTCTTCAATTCCCAAACTAACAAATCTCCCAGAACACATTTCTTCCCCACGAATCTTTCAAAAAAAAATTCCAATGGACGGAAAAATGCATGTTTGTATACTTTCAAAAGAGAATCATTCAAAATCATTTCGACTGCATTGCATTCCAATCCAGATTGAAGCAATTGATGAAGCTATGATACCCGCTATGGTACTTGTAGTAATTTTTACCACTCGGTCTTTCAAAACCAGATAATACTTTCAGCAATTTGCAACCATCTGCCTTTACTTATTGCAGATTACATGGAAGCTTTGGCAAGGATTGAAGCCTATTACAAAACCTTATGCTAAGGAGGTTTAAATAAGAGAGTTTAGCAATGCTTGTTGGCACAGTCTCAAAATTGTTTCCGTCTAATTTTAAATCTGTGAGGAAGGACAACCTGCCAAGATTATTGGGTAACTCTGTAAGAATGCAGTAATTCAAATTTAATGTCCTTGGAAATACAAAACCTGGTAAAATAGGCAATAGAGAACACAACTCTTGACTCTTACATCCGTCAAAAGATAAATCATAAAGATTCTTCAAACGTCCCATAGATGAGTTGGGCAATCTATCAAGCTTCAAACAACCAGAGATATAAAGATATCTCAGAGACTTCAATTCAAAAATGCCATTTGGAAGACTCTCAAGGCTTGAACAATTTCTAAGATTCAATGTTAACTAGACCGGATACATTCCCAACTGCGGAAGGCAGTTCTTTTACTGCATTCCATCTAAATATAACTCCTTTAAATTGCATGGGACCTCTGGGACAATCTGTACATTTGAGCAACCAGAAATGTTAAGACATTCAAGAAACTTCAATTCACAAATGCCGTTTGGAAGACTCTCAAGGCTTGAACAATTTCGAAGATTCAATGTTACTAGACCGGAGACATTCCCAATTGAAGAAGGCAATTCTTTTATTGCAGTTGCGTCTAAATATAACTCCTTTAAATTGCATGGGATCTCTGGGACCATCTTTACATTTGAGCAACCAGAAATTTTAAGACATTCAAGAGGCTTCAATTCACGAATGCTGTCTGGAAGACTCTCAAGGCTTGAACAATTTCTAAGATTCAATGTTACTAGACGGGATACATTCTCAATTGAGGAAGGCAGTTCTTTCATTGCAGTTCCATCTAAATATAACTCCTTTAAATTGCATGGGATCTCTGGGACCATCTTTACATTTGAGCAACCATAAATTTTAAGACATTCAAGAGAGTTCAATTCACGAATGCCGCCTGGAAGACTCTCAAGCCCTGAACAGCCCTTAAGATCCAATTGAACTAGTCTCGAGGGACTTTCGATCGAAGATGATAATTCTTTTATTGCAGTTCCATCCAAACACAATCGTTTCATATTACATGAGATCCTTGGAGCAGTGTTGAGATTAGAGCAGCCAGATAGAATAACATCTCTTAAAATTAACAACACAAATGAAAAACAAAATACAATATTTAAAATTTATAAAAGAGAATTCTCGTGTGAAATAACATATACCTTGATACCGGTCCATAGTTGTTTAAGATTGCTGCAGTGCATCTTAAGTACGACAAGATTCTCTGGATCAAAATTCAATGGCAACAATGTGCAGGGGTAACCTTTCCAATAGAGGCATATTAGCTCTGTGAAATCAAATTCAATGCCTTCAAAACCATGCACCTTATTATAGTCTATCTGATCTGAGTTATTCACAATCAAGAATCTTAGATTATGCATCTTCGAGAAAGCATACGGATCCAGGTGTATCTCTCTCATTTGGAACATATCAAAACATATGCCTCGTATCGTATCAGTTCGCTACAGTCAAAACCAAACAATAAATCAGCCCAATTACATATAATACCACATACACTAATACAAGGAAAAAAAATTAAAATGATAATCTTCTAGATTTTTTTTTTTTTTTTTTTTCAAGATTTCACAAATATTATACGGTAGAAATTGAAAGCTGATGTCTTTTGTACTTACAAGATTCCTTTTCAGTACACGATAGACGTCATTACAATGCCACAATCGACTACGTTGGCAAAATTTATTAACTGGATCCTGTCGAACAATTTCTCAACCCATTTCTTGAATCAAATCATGCATTGTTATGGTCTTGTATGAAATAGTTATAAGAGCTTTATCAATGAGAACACTTATTCCAATATGTGAACTGAGCCTGCCAACTAGATGTTTATTCCATCCTATTTTAATATCTAGAAATAAATCCTTCTCTCTACAGTCTAATCCATCGTAACTTATCTTAAGCACTGTTTGGATAACATCATTTGGAGATTTTTTTAATTCATCCAGTGCACTTTCCCAAACAAATTTGTCTCTACCAAGTAGAAAGCAGCCTAAGACTTCAAGAGCTAAAGGCAAACCTTTTGTATAATCTATCACTCTATTTGATAGCTTCATATAAACTTCATCAATTGGATGGTTTTGTTTGAAGGCACGTTGTTTAAAAAGTTGAAGAGATTCATAACTACATAATCCCTTGACCTCATATATGGCAGAATCATCCGGTCCACAATTTTTAAGGACTTGATTATCTCTTGTTGTTATAATGATTTGACTTCCTACACCCACGTATTCAAGATCTCCAATTAATTCTTTTATTTGTTTTAAATCTGTCACATCATCAAAGACAATAAACACACTCTTCCGTTCAAGCCTTTCTTTTGTGAATGTGAGCCTTATATTGATGTGTTCATCCTCTAATATTGTAGAAAAAAGTTCTTTTTGCAAGTGACTTAGTTCACCTTTTTCCGATGCTTCTTTAACATTTTTGGTGAAATAAGAAGCTTCAAATTGACTTGAGATGTCGTTGAAAACTACATCAGCAAGAGTTGTTTTGCCTATACCACCCATACCCCAAATCCCTACCTTGCATAATTTTTTTGGCCCATTAGATAATAAAGATTTAATTTTTTGAATCTTCATTGCTATTCCAATCAATTTCTTACTATAAATAGACAACATATCATTCAATCTCTTCAAAGTATGTTCAATAATCTTCTCTATAAGTTTTGATTCAGGCCTACAGTTGAAACAAAAGGTAAAAAGAAGAATAAGCATGAATAAATTAATGAATAAGGAAATAAAGAAAAAGTCTAAGTCCAATAGCCCCCTCTCGTCCATCCTAGAAAATGAAAAATTTATAGGATTGATTGCAATTGAATTTGTTACAAATAATTAAATATATAATTTTTGCTATTTATCAAATTTATTGTAAATAATTACATTTAATTTTATTATTATCTATCTAATTTTTTTAAATAATTAAATCTTAAGCTCAGTATATGGAGATTGGAGCCATCACTAGATCAAATGGCATTTCATTGCATATCTTCCAATGTATAGTTTGAAGTATTCCATATCTCAAAGTTCAATACAGTAAAAATTGATGCTAAAAAATAAAGACGGTCTACTGATGAATTTACATATTCCGTTATGAAAAGATTAGTTAGTCATCACGTATCTGCAATACATAACATCAAAGTGCCATAAATAAGCTGAAAACCAAAACCACCTCACAAGTTAGGTGGAACCAAAATATTATATAAATGGAGTTCTTATTTTCTAATTTCATAGAAAACTCAGAGAAGTGAATTATTCACTTGCTTGTGCTCTAGTATCACTGCTGATGTCTTAACACATCCATTTCTTAGCTGGATCACAATGTGCAATAAATCAGTACAAGAGTTCGGTAACTTTTTGGAGGTCTCGCATATGTGTACAAGCTTATCATTACCACTGGTTGCCAGGAGATTGCCTTAAGTAGACCATTTCAGTCCGCATACTTCAGTCTTCAGAGTGTGCTTTTATGCAGGAGGTAAAATTGCCCCACACAACTGTGAACGAGCATTGTAAAAATGTAGAAGGCGCTATATATGAATGATTAGCAATAGAACAGTGAAAGATGAAATAAATAGATATCTTTCTTCCATGAAAGAGATAATAAATTAAACTACCATGATGATATGGATTCATCAAGGCCTCCTGATGTTACAATGCAACCACTCCAATGGTTCAACAACATCGTTGCTACTTTTGTGTATGACCATCCAGGTTCCTAACCTGCATTTAGGAAAAAAAAAAAACAGTTATGTTTAAAATTAATACATTCAGAATATGGAATAATTTATCAGATCATGAAAGGCACTGGCATATGAGTTTTTAGGTTGAGAATTCCAGAGTTGAGAATTTGGAGTCTAGATATCGAACAGCAAATTTGTAGCAGTTTGAAAGCTACACTTGTAAGGTACTCACAGTCCAAAGATATGCCACGACATTGTACCCAAAATGACGATCTGGACCAAAGCAACAGCAAGAGTGTATTTTACCCCAATCAAGGTTTTCAAATTAATTCATCCCTTCTATGAGGTTCATCCAGCATCGTATCTTAGCTTCATTGTATAAACACCACAAATGAAAGTTTCCTAAGTAATTGACAAATACAAATCCAATCCAAAGTACCCATACTTCTTATGGATGAATTAAATATGCTTTCTTTAGTTAGAAATGAGATAGTACCTTAAGGCAGTTTGTCCCAGTGCCATGGCATCTTCCTTCTCTTTATCATCAATGACCCCCTGTTAATTGGAGATTATATATTATAAGACAATGGCATAAATTATAAATACCTACATTAAGAGATATAACGAAAGCACTGTAGAGTGCATCACAATACATTTCCTTCTGATAAATTCACAATGAAAATTTATACAAGATTGACGGATTTTACACTAACCACAATAAAAAGGTTTGTCTCTCAAATGACAAAACAAAGAGTAGCATAGAGTCGTGGATGTGTTTCTGAGTAATTGGTTGTCATATTCACTGTATTTTAGACGAACCAATTAATTAATATATGTAGAGAGATAAAAAAACTGTTTATATACTGTAATAACCCCATTGTAGTAATCAGTTACTCGGAAACTGCATCCAATAGGCTATACTAAATGCATTCATAGGTGCTATACTGGGTCAAGCCCAAAACCTACACAACTCATCACACTTCAGCTTCAATTACATAGCCCAATAAGAACTGAGATTGCACCTTGGGCATGCGTCAATGTGGATATGGCATAATGGCCATTTATCGCTGTGCCGAGCTTGACATATTCTTCTCGTAGTATTTATCCACGATTCCACTTTGTTCATCTGAAAACCAACATCCTAAAGCTAGGGTCTCCTTCTGAATCCGAATTTAGTTTACTAGTAAAATTGTGATAACTTTTTTCAAGATCAATTTACTGGTTTTGGATTATCCAAAGTATAAATGAAGGTTGGAAGCAATATTTGAATGAGTTGATGAGATGGTTTTTGCAAACAATAGCGAAATTCAAGTACAAATAAACGATATCTTTGCTAATTCTCTAGGTATAAACATAGAATAACAAATAACAACTCTGGTAATAGTTTGTTGTGTACCAAAAATGTTGCATGAATCCAGCGGCATATCTTTACCAATATATTCCTGAAACGAAAGTATCATTCGCTTTTGCATTTATTCAATATTAAAGAACTGAATCAGAAATGGAAACCAAAATCAGATGCATTTGGCTCAGAAATTGAGATCCAGACTTACCAATATATTCATCTAACAAAGTATAAGAATTGGCTTTGACCTTCATAAGAATTGAAATTCCTTAGGCTGTCATTCATGTCATCATAAAATTGGCCAGCAGCCACTTCCATCACTGTCCTCAGGGCTCCGTGGAGGAAATGAATTAAGTTATCGTGGTCAGACCCGGTGGAGTGGAGAAAGCACGGTGGACAACTCTTAGAGAAACACATCCATTTCGTATCATTGTCACCAGGGCTCGGTAGAGTTGTGGAATCACATCCATTGTTGATTCGACAAATCTGAGGGTGTTCATGCAAATCAAAAGAAAAGCTACCAGATTCATTTGCACTTGGGTTGAATTGTTTGCAATAGGACTAACTCTTCCACTTCCAAACTGATAATATAGTGAAACAACAAAAGCATATAAAAGATCATGATCAAACAATGAACATATAGAATAATAATGCAATTCATATGTACCTTGAAAGATGAACCTGTTTTAGTATATATAGGATTACTCTATGGCAATCATATTTGAGTACAGCAAAGAAACAATTGCGTACATGTACATTAAAACATGTATGTGATCAGTGAATGAAGCTAATTATTTAATTATGAGTTCTATAAAGGTTAGGTGCTTCTGAAAATCAAACAAAATTTTTCAGACTTTGTAATTTGAGATTTCCTAAGAATTTTTTGGGATGTAAAGATATCAAAAGTGTTTGGTACACTAATCTTAAATTGACTTAAATAATATGAACATGTACAAAATGAATTTGAAAGCAGAAGTAATCATTCAAAAATTAATCATAAAGCATGAAAATAGTGTAGAGACGTGGAGATCTTAATTATAAAGATGAAGGTATATATGTTATTTAATTACTTGAACTGGATTCTCTCTAAAGAAATTTGAGATTTTAATATCTTGGAGCGTGGTTCCTCTCATCAATGTGGAACATCTGGATCTTTTCTAGCTTCCCAAAACTCTTGACGAACAATAAACGGAACCCGCACTCTTTTATTAAACAGTTTGGTCTGTAGAAATTGATGTGGCTCCATATTGCAAGCGAATTCTTGAATACTAGGGAAATTATACCCCACGAATTCATGATGTGACATAATAGTCCAGTCGTAAATTGGTCTTTATAAATGGCTGTCACCATTTTGGAATTTCAGACGCAACCCATACCCAACAGAAAATAAATCGAAAGCAGAAGAAATACAATCTTGATTCCGATAATGGCACAACCGACAAAACCGACAAGTTATGATTGAACGAACCACGTGGTAGCTCTATGCGAGATCCATTACTTTGAATGGCAAACCACTCCGGAATTTCACTTCCAGGGAAAACCATACAACCTTTGCCCGCTTCCCTGCACCATTACAAATTGTTACTTCTAAGTGTTAATTTATATAATGCTTTTTATTTACATAAAGAAGAGAAATGAATATATGGGAATAAGATAGACTGAAACATACCTCTTCAATTCCCAAACTAACAAATCTCCCAGAACACATTTTTCCCCACGAATCTTTCAAAAAAAATTCCAATGGACGGAAAAATGCATGTTGTATACTTTCAAAAGAGAATCATTCAAAATCATTTCGACTGATTGCCTGCCAATCCAGATTGAAGCAATTGATGAAGCTATGGTACCGCGTACTGGTACCTGTTAGTAATTTTACCACTCGGTCTTTCAAAACCAGATAATACTTTCAGCAATTTGCAACCATCTGCCTTTACTTATTGCAGATTACATGGAAGCTTTGGCAAGGATTGAAGCCTATTACAAAACCTTATGCTAAGGAGGTTAAAATAGAGAGTTTAGCAATGCTTGTTGGCACAGTCTCAAAATTGTTTCCGTCTAATTTTAAATCTGTGAGGAAGGACAACCTGCCAAGATTATGGGTAACTCTGTAAGAATGCAGTAATTCAAATTTAATGTCCTTGGAAATACAAACCTGGTAAAATAGGCAATAGAGAACAACAACTCTTGACTCTACATCCGTCAAAAGATAAATCATAAAGATTCTTCAACGTCCCATAGATGAGTTGGGCAATCTATCAAGCTTCAAACAACCAGAGATATAAAGATATCTCAGAGACTTCATTCAAAAATGCCATTTGGAAGACTCTCAAGGCTTGAACAATTTCTAAGATTCAATGTAACTAGACCGGATACATTCCAACTGCGGAAGGGAGTTCTTACTGCATTCCATCTAAAATAAACTCCTTAAATTGCATGGGACTCTGGGACAATCTGTACATTTGAGCAACCAGAAATGTTAGACATTCAGAACTTCATTCACAAATGCCGTTGGAAGACTCTCAAGGCTGACACAATTTCGAAGATTCAATGTTACTAGACCGGAGACATCCCAATTGAAGAAGGCAATCTTTTATTGCAGTTGCGTCTAATATAACTCCTTAAATTGCATGGGATCTCTGGGACCATCTTTACATTGAGCAACCAGAAATTTTAAGACATTCAAGAGCGTTCAATTCACGAATGCTGTCTGGAAGACTCTCAAGGCTTGAACAATTTCTAAGATTCAATGTACCAGACGGGATACATTCTCAATTGAGGAAGGCAGTTCTTTCATTGCAGTTCCATCTAAATATAACTCCTTTAAATTGATGGGATATCTGGTACAAAAGAATTTGAATTCTTCAGGTTGTGGTTCATCTTCATCATAAAAGCTGCCACTTCCACTAGGTTCTACCCCATCATTGTCAGCAGGGCTCTGTATACTTTTGGCAACCGCATCCATTGTTGATTCGACAAAATCTTGAGGGAGTTCAATTAAATCAAAAATAAAGCTAGTGGATTCATTTGCACTTGTGCTGAATTCATTTGTAACTGGATTGAACTCTTCAATTTCTTTCTCATGTTACTAGATGCAACCCAGACCTTTTCACATCCAAATACAAAATTGATAATGTAGTGAAACAACAGAAGCATATAAAACACCATGACAAAAAAATTAATATATGAAATAAATCAATGCAATTCATATGTCTCAAGAAAATATCAACTTATTTTATTCTATAAGGATTACTTTACAGCCAATCATATTTTAAATACAGCAACTAAGAAACAATTACATGTACATTAAAACATGTTTATTTGATCATACATAAATATTATTTTAAGAATTGGAAAGAAAATTAGATAAATTAACTACATGAATAAATTCTAAAGATCCTCCTTATAATCAAAATTTCAGAACTTTAAAATATAAAAAGGATTAATATAAATCAAATCCACATTCTAGTTTCTAGAGGGTAGGATGGTCATCTTTCTGCAAAAATTTAAAGAAAAACTTAAATTGGAGATAACTGATTTAGAAACAAAAGATTAACGGAACAATAATAGTAGCTTTCAATTGAACTTCACTAATTTCTTACAACAATTGATATAACATCATGCAGGGATTATATGATAGATGTACTACATTTGTTCTAACTTGGTGCAATTAAAGCCTTAATATATGTTCAATTATCAAGAGAGAGTTAAAATAATTTTTCATACTACAATATGTTTGAGTTTTACTCAATATGAAACTCAGATTTCTTAAGTGATCATGTGAACATATATAATTAATTGAGACCATTACTTGGAAATCATACATGAAACTTTTGAAGCTTCATTGGAAAACCTGGGAAATCTCAAGGAGAGCTTTGCAGCTTTTAGCTTCCCAACTTTAGTCACGGAAAGGCACTTCAACAAGCAGAGCTTGTTTTCATTTCCCCTGTTACTCAAGCAATGTCCACTCAGCATCTCTTTGTGATCTCTATTCCACTCCAGTNTGTGATGCCTGTTCCACTCCAGTCCATATATCTGCACATGTAAAACATAAAACATCAAATTGCTATGAATAAGGCGAAAACCATACAATACACAAATATAGATGCTGATACGCAACAAAAATGTTATCATAAGAGGAAATTAATGTCTCTTTTGTTGCAGTTTCTATAGGAAACTCATAACAAAGAGTAAAACCATTTCACTGGCCTGTGCTCTAGTATCACTACTGATGCATGCCCCTTAGTAAATTTCATATCTTAAGACATTCATCTTCTGTGCCTCCTCTAGAGGCAAGTGCATTAGATTAATAAGGGACCAAGCAAGGGCCTTGACTGCATCACAATGTGAAATAAATCCATACAATAATTTGCTTTAACCCATCTGGAAGGCTCCTGTATACAAGTTTATTATTACCTACACTTGCCAGTTGATTGCCTTCAGTAGACCGTTTCAGTCCGCATACTTCTTCAGTGTGTGCTTTTATGCACTCTTACCTGCGAATAAGAGCATGGTAAGAATATAGAAGTCAGAATATGAATGACTGGCAATTAGAGTATGAATCTGACCATTCAGTTGGCTCCATGATAAGTTGTTACTTTTCTGTGAAGACCATCCAGATTCCTAACCTGCATTCACGAAATATAAATTATGTTTAAAATTAACTTATTACAAGTCCTGGAGTAATTGATCATGATCATGAAAGCTGCTTAAGAGTTTTGAAGCCTGAACATACTAGAGCTGAAGTTTGGAGTCCATATATCCAACAGCGAGAATTGTAGCAGTGTGAGAGCAGGCCAAACTTCTTGGACGATCATTGTCCCCAAAGGATTCCATCAACATTTGTACCTCTCCATTCTTTAATTTCCAAAGATACAACTCTGGACCCAAGGCAATTGCAAGAATGTTACTTTTCGCCCAATCAATGACGTTCATACTAAATTTATCCCTCATATTAGGTGCATCCAGAATCTTAGCTTCATTCAGCAAACACCATCAGTCAAAGCATCAAAGTAACCACATAAATACATGTCATTAAGCACATACCTAAATGCCAAGTACACATACTCATGAGTAAATCTAAATATACCATGTTTAAAACTGAGATTAGTACCTTGGGCATGCATCAATGTCGATATAGATTAGTGGCAGTATGTCACAGTGCCTTGGCATCTTCCTTTTTCATATCATCAACGCTAGGATTCCACTTTTTACTTGATTCGGATGTTTCCCTGACAANAAGTGATGAAAACATTGTTTTCAAAACTCATTAATCCTACATTTCATTAACTAATACATTAAGGTTGCATTTGGTTCGGGGTGAAATAAGATAAATCCTATAATCTTTGTTTAATTTTCAAGATTTCCTTGTTTGGTTGTCAAGTAATATAATATTACAGTAATATTTTATTGTAAATAGTAGTTACTATTGGTAATATTGGGGATAATCAGATTACCTTTTCGGGGGTGTTAATGTTAAATTACCGGGGTAATCATAATTTTTACCCTATTTTGCCCTTAATATTTTATCATTCCGGACACATTTACCCTCATATGTCTACCAAATAACAATTAACCCAGACCCCCTACATTTGAGAACTTAGATAAAATACCCCCGTCACAAAAAAGTTTAAAAGTTAACAAAATATCCTCAATCATCCAAGACCACCGCTGGCCACCGGCGAAAGTCGTCACATCGGCACAAGACCGGCAGGATCTTGCCAGTCGTGTGCCGATAAGGACATTTCCGACCATGGATTACGGAAAAGACCAGATCTGGCCGTTTCATGGCCAAAGATGTGGCCGTGAAACGCCATAGATCTGGCCTTTTCAAAGCCAGATCTATGGCCGTTTCATGGTCATATTAACGGCCAGATCTAGCCGTGAAACGACCATATTCATGGCCAGATCTGGCCGAATTAGGCTTGATCAGCGTACGACCAGCCGGATCACCATTACAGCGGCTTCCGGTGGTGGTGGTGGCTCCCGGCTGTGGTTTAGGGTGAGTGGGGGTGACTTTCCTACAAATTAAAGTTGTATAGGTTTGGGTCTTTTGGTAAAATTTCAAATATAGGGGGGTTTAAAAGAAATATTTTAAAAAATTAATAGAATAAAATAATAATAAAAATAATATTATATTATTATTTTAAAATGAGGGCAATTTAGTAATCTACATAACATACCCACTCATTTATCCTCCCAACCAAACATATTGTTATAACATACCTATCAATTTATTCCAACCGACCAAACATATTTCTCTAAAGATTCCCTGGTAATCTATCTTTCCAGTAATATAACATTCCCTGAACCAAACGCTACCTAAGTATTTTCTTTGAATTAATTATTTTCAAAAAGGCCTCCCGTTAGATTGCAAAATGACATTTTTACCCTTGGAGAGTTAATTAAGTAATTAACATAACATTATGTGATAGAAATAAATTAAGATTTCATAATCTAAACAGCCAGATTCTAATATAAGTTTATGGACAGATTATGAGAATCTGTACAACACAGTTAATTTACACATTAACCTAATTCTTTTTATTTCCTTTCCTCCTTTACTCCTATAGGAAGATAAAATCTTCTTGCTGTAAAATGACTTCAATCCGATCTCGCTGCAAATGTAATAAACTATGGCATCCAGAACCATGGATGTTCGCGGTCTTCAAAAATGTTTATCCAGCCTCAATGTGTCAAAAAATAAATGTGTGATCCAATAGAACAAACACTAATTATAGCTTTAGATCAATCAACTGAATTGCCAGACTCAAGCTTTACACGCTTTAAGTGGGTTTCCTTCATCCAGTCAAGGCAATCCTCTGCAGTCCCAGAGGGATGGGTAAGCTGCCATGCAAGCAGTTTTTGTTGCTGCAAAGTAAAGAATTAATTACCCAATCCCTAACAAGTGGCTCTCCAGATTTAAGCTGCAAAACACTCATAATCTCCTTCCCATTAACCAAAGGTTTCACGTCCCACACTTTCTCAAGACCTGCATTTCGACATAATTTGAACATCATACAAGACATGTTAAAATTTTGTTTCATGTACAATATCAAGCATCGTGCTTGTATGCTAGAATTCATCACCAAGTTGTACTCACAAACTGATGAAACTTTGTTTCATATCTTGCAAAAGAAGGGCCATCCATTGATTTCAATCTTCTAATGGATATTTTCATCTTCAGTTTTAATCGTATTCTAAAACCAATTTAAAACATTTTTTTATTTTATATTAAGCTATCATAGCAACTATCTAAATGGCTAGCTGGCTACTCACACAATGGCCATGCTTAAGCATCAATGACTTATATTTCCTAAACTTTTGGGTTACAAGTACAAAATAAAAGAATATGTATTTAGTAATCCATATTCTGGAGGGTCAAACAAGTACTACCAAGTATGAATTAACAACGAACTGTAAGGACTATAGAAAGGAGCATTGGCCATACCTAGTTTAGTAATTGCATTCTCAACTGCCTCAAATAAATCTTGTCTTTTGTCTAGTTGAAAGTGCTTGTTTAGAATATCATTAGTATGGTCAACATTAGTGGGATATAACAGGACAAACATCAACAAGGCAACTCGCCAAAAATCTTTGATTTCTCTGAGAAGAAATCCTGCATAAATAAGAAATAAGAAGTCAGCCACAAGGAATTGTGTAACTTAAGGTATACCATCCCAGACAATGTGCTTGTAACAACAGAAATACGATAATTATGCAAACATCACGTCAAGAGATCCTGTAGAAGAAAAAAATGTTTTGTTTTTGCTATCATAAAAACCTAGTCCACTTCTGTCATTCTGCTTCCTCATTAATACACATCTTTTACTTTCTATCAGAAATATATAAACAGTAAAATAAACAGTAAAATGAGGAATTCATCAAGGCAACTAATATGATTATATATGGCTCTATAATCTTATTACTTCATTGGAAGGGAAATCTTAAAAAAATAACTCGTGACTAATATAATTGATCAAAATGTCGACTTCGGGACATGTTTGAAAGTACTTCCATGTCAGCTATTCAATGTTTTACCAGTGAAACTTTTCAATCTCCATGAAAGATCAAGATCATGGTATAATTATTCTTTTTTAATTGGTCAAATGAAAGTCAGGTTTATGCACACCTTTAAGGAGGAAAATCCTTGTGGATAATTTTTAGTTGATCTAGGACTTTCATTGGTGGGGTCTTCCCCCCATGGAAATTGTTTCTATATCATGCAAGATTTTTGGGGTTTCCCGGATGTAGAATTACTAAACTTGTTGCATCACAGGCATCTTTATAATTCTCCCTTTACACTTTTATATAGGCTTCTTTTGATAGGTTAGGCTTATTACTACCCTACCCGTTTCTAGGCGTTATTTTTCTTGCTTAATAAATTTCTTGGACCATCGAGGTCCACCAAAAGAAAAACTTCACGACATATTAGTAAAAAGTAAGAACCAAGGACAAATGATTTCAGAAATTTAAGCAGAATTGCAGACCGCTTTCCTAATTGTTACAAACAACTAAAAGCAAGACCTTGTCAAAATCACTAACAGCAGCAACTTCATACCCGTCAAAACTCGCAGTTTCAAAGGAACAGAGTCATCAACCAATTCTCTACCCCAATCAACTCCAAAAAGTTTGACGTCCTCAGTGGATACAAGATATGGAATCAAGGATAAGAATTTCTCCAATGACTTGTGAATGTTTATTACCTGGAAAGAAAAGAAAAACCTAATTTATAATACAGCTAGAGATTCATGAAGTCTTGATACAGGTTGACAAAGTACACTTTATGACAAAAATGCAAAGTTAAGAAATAAGAAGAAAGTATATATAGGCATATTGTTTCAGCATCACTGGCTTTTCGCTTGAGAGACTCCCTGAAAATGTAGTTGACGATAGGTATCTGCATGAAGGACAGAGGTTTAGCCTTTAAGCAGCAGATAAATGAGATTTTGAGAATTCATGCTTAGATATAAAAGCACAGATATCAGTATTCTTTTAGCAGTAGATAAAAGAGATTTTGTGAATTCATGCTGAGATATAAAAGCATAGATATCAATATTACAACTTTATGCCCACCATTCATTACATGAACCCTTATCTCCTCTCTTATTTCCTCTAGTGGCAGACATTTTGGTTAAGGCACTTCAAGCCAGGGCCTTTTTAAGCCATTCAAGATTCTTCTTTGTTTTCTATTCATATTAACTGGAAGAGAGTCTGGGCCTCTTGGGCTGATGTTGTAAGAGTTGCCAGAAGGAATTTATCTCAACTTTTTATTCATATTGCACAATAAATTTTATAAACTTTAAAAAAAAAAAATTTGGGAAACCTTGCATTTAGCTTTTTGTCCCCCTCTCATAGAAAAGTCTTGTGTGTGTTTGGTTCAATATTTCTACCCATATTTTCAATCATATTCTCCAAAAAATGTTTGACACATTATTCCAGAAATATTACCCTATTTTTTAATTACTTTTAGACCCCATAAGGTTATTAATTTCATTAAATATCTCCTGAAAAAAAGTTTAAAAATTAACAAAAACACCCCCATCAACTCATACTTGCCAGATTCCGGCAACCACCGTCGGTGGTAGCCGGAATCTGTACAACGACCTACCTACCGACAGAAAATAGCCGAAAGTTCACCGATCTGGTCTTTTCCGGCCAGATCCACCACGGATCTGGCCGTCAGCGATGGCCAAAGAAATGGTCGTCGTTGACCGAAAACGACGACCACATCTTTGACCGTTGCGGACGGCCAAAGATGGACTTTTTTTGACGTTTTTCGACCGTCGATGGCAACATTTGGCCGTAAATCTAGCCTTTTTCAACCAGATCTATGGTGTATCTGGCTGGAAAAGGTCATAGCGACGCGCTACGGCACAGATCCGACCGGTCTGTGTCGTAATGAAATTTTTCGGCCAGATTCCAGCGGTGGTGGCCAGAATCTGGCACTGCAGGTGGTGGGGGTGTTTTTGTCATTTTATATATTAGGGTCTTTAATTAAATTAGCAAACCTAAGGGCTTTTTCATAAATTTTTAAAGTTTACCTTGTAATACTCCCCTATCCAACTACCCAATATTATTCCCAAAATCCTATCCAAAATAATGAACCAAACGTACCCAAGTATAGCACCTGGTTTCTCTAAAATTAATAAAATTTTTCTTTTGTCACGTCTAACCTCGTGCCACACCATTGGCGACTTGAGAGACTAGATCAACCTCACATCATTAGTTTTTGTGACTTGTGAAGCCTGATCAAGCATCGCATCGCTTTGGCAACAACTTGTGGGGCCAAATCTAGCCTCACCCGCTGGTGACGATTGTTGAGTGGTGGTGTAGGCGGTAAAATGAGGAAGTAGAAAGAAATAGGATAACCTCCAGGGCGGTCAAGAAAGTTTATTTTTTTTATTTATTTTTTTATTTGAATCTAGGAGATTATTCTAGATACAATTTGTCTAAATACCCGGATGATAAAAAAAGTAATAATAATAAATTTAAAAAGAAAACAAATAAAGGTTTCTTAAGAAATGAAAAGTCTAAAGTACCCATAAGTTGAAAATAATGTATTAATGTTAACAGCGAAAACTAAATGGAATTGAGGTTATGTTCCTATTTTCATACTTTCGCGTGCTTTAAAATTTAGAAAAACTATGTGAATTTTGTGTAAATAGCCTCAGTTTGTAAAGGTTTTCGATAGTTATAAACATGATTTTAAAACCTGGTTGGTTCAACCGGTTGAATCAGGAACCGGTGATCGAGCCGAATCGGTTCAACTAAAAAGCCGAAAATATTAAATGACCTAGTTTGAACCGCAGTTGAACTGAATTTTTTGTTAAGAACCGTCGATCCAATAGTTCGACCCAGTGATTGAACTGTATTTTTATTATTTTTTTATATGTTATGTTGATGTTAGAATGATGTCATCACACTCACATCAGCATGATAACATCACAATTGGACTCGACGGTTGAACCGGTTCAACTGACCAATTTGGTGACTTAGTGACCTAACCAGGTTACTCCCCGGGTCATTTTAAACCCTTGGTTATAAATTAATTAATTTATCTGTTATGTCTTTATACTTACTTTTTAAGTCATCAATTTTTGACTATAAGTTTTCTAGGCGCAAGGGACAAAGATAATGGATAGTATAGAGAGGGCCATATGAATCTAATTTAAACCTTAGTTATTAAATTGGGTATAAAACGCAAATTATATGTTCAACTATATAATTCATGTATTATTTGCGAATTTCTCTATTTTATCAGTTCACTCGTATTATTTGCGAACTATATGCCTTAGACATTTTATTAGTGAATTATTTCTGTATCTGAATTTTGGTCAAATTTTTACAAACGTATTTTTCACCATTTGTCGTATCATACGCATAAAATTTTCGTACTTTTTTTTTACTGTTCTCGTAAATTTGAAATGTTAGATTGATTTTAACCATGTGGTCTATGAAAAGTACTAAAACTATGATTGATATTACCGTATTTTTCAAAATATATTATTGACAATGTAGCGTATTAAATCCATATATACTCATACCGTATTTTTTTCGTATCTGAATTTTATGATCAAATTTTTACAAACATAATTTTCATCATTTGTCATATGTAAAATTTTCGCATTCTTTTTTTGTGGTGCCTTTATTTACTAACTAGGATTTAAAGGGAAGAACAATTTCCTCCTCCTTGTTTGAACGTCAAAACACACCCAAAATATTTACAGACCTTAACCGAATTTGAAACTTTGTTGTGAAAAGACTTTAATATCTATTTTATTATACTATTTTCCCATTTTATTTTTTTAATTTTTATTTTAAGTGTATTACATATAATTAATTTAGCTTTTATAGAATAAAATATTGATTAAAATAAAACTAAATTAATAATATAATTATATCATTTATTTTGAAATAAAATAGGCTATAAATTTTACTATCTATATGGTTAAAATAAAAATTGAAGAAACAAAAACCGAAAAGAATACTATTATTAGATAAAAGGTACTCCCTCCCCAATAACACTACGGACACCGAAATATTAACACCGAATTTCTGTACCGGCCGACGTGGAACGCGTTCTCCCATTTCTTTATAATTTTTTTCTAGTGAACGGCCGTCCATCAAATTTGGATGGTCGTTCACTCACATGGACGCCCGTCCATGTTATATGGACGGGCGTCCATATGCGAGGGACGGCCGTCCATATAATATGGACGGCCGTCCCTATTAAAATAAAATAAAAAATTTGTAAAAGCTTAGGGACGGCCGTCCATCCATTATGGATGGCCGTCCATTAATTTTGGACGGGCGTCCACAAATAATGGACACCTGTCCTTCACCCAAATATGAAAAAAAAAAAAATTCCATTATGGACGGCCGTCCATAAATTTTGGACGGCCGTCCTTTTATTGTGGACGGGCGTCCGTAAGTAATGGACGCCCGTCCAAAAGTAATTCATAAAAAAAAATTAATTTTTAACACTGGACGGCTGTCCCTAACTTGTGGACGGCCGTCCATTCATTGTGGACGGGCGTCCATACCGAATGGACGCCAGTCCATTAATTATGGATGGCCGTAAATAAGGGTTGGACGGCCGTCCCTTACGTCCATAATGTTATTAAAATTTAAAAAAAAAAAAATCGCGTTTTAGGTTAAAACATTTGGGGAAGTTTCAAATTTTTTAACACCCAGGCAGCCATTACCATCTTCTTCGTCTTCCATCTGCGTTACTGCGTCTTCTTCGTCTTCGCGGTGTTTTTATTTTGGACTCCTGTTCTGCGCTTGTTCTTCGTCTTGGTAATTAAACACTTTCCTTTTTCAAGTTTTTTTTTGAATTTTTTTTTTTTTTTTGGTTGGATGAATGTGTTGAATGGAGTTGAGTTGATGAGATAAAATCCAGTCAATTTGGTGGGACTGGTTTGTCTGATTGATGACTGGTTTGTGTGATTGATGAATAGAAGTGTTCTGCCATTGATAAAGATAAATGCAGTTTATTTTACATGCTGGTTTGTGTGAACTACCGTGAAAGAAAAATTGATTTTAGGCATATTTTAGGAAAATTGGTTGTGGAATTCTGGAATTTTAGATTAAAATGTAACATCAAGTATAACACACAAATACTTAATTGAGAAAATTTAAGACTTAATAAACAGATTCAGATTCTCATCCGCTAACTATATGAGATGTAATTTAAAGTCTCAATTATTATACATGAATGCCTCACACACTCAACCAGAGTTTCATCAACTTTTCCTCAGTTGAGTCAATTTCAGACTTAGTTTTCTGAATTTCTTCTTTGATGGCGGCAGTTTCCTGAATTATAAGCTCCTTCTCTTTCTTTTAGGCTTCAGCTTCAGTTCAACTGTTCAACAGTGAGAGAGAGATTAGTTGCAATGCTTTAGCCTTTCTTCAGCTGCAGAAACAGCTTCCAACTTAGATTTGCTCTGATCTGATCTGGGGAAATTTACCGTATGATTTGATATTGAATGTGATCGTATGATGTGATTGTGAGCAAGCAATTGTTATTCAATTAAATATTACAGCATTATGGGAGAGGTTAGGTTTAAAGTGCTTACACAATGTCAAATTAAATAACATGATTTGGAGTAATAGTATAGACTATAGTGTATTAATTTGAGTGAAGATGTAAAAAAACCAAACAAATCTCTAATTCGAGTGGAAAGAAAGCCTTATCCTTCATGAACTCACCTGCCAATTCATGTTCTACACTTTGTTATATAATTTCTCTGTTTCAGCTGACCACCCCACTATTTCACCGTTTCTTTATTATGACTCACCAGCCTCTTGCTTTGATCGCAACTACAAAACCCCTGCACTTTCCAAGTCACTCTACCCATCAAACCCTTTATAAATCTTACTTGTAAATCACTTACTACTGGAAATGAAATCAACCCTTTTCGCTCGGCTGCTTCAAATCAACCCCTTCTTATTTATGGCAAGAAAAAATAAATATTGGCCACGGTTACTATAGTGCTTAGAAAGTTACACCATTTTCATGGAGAGAAGTCTTAAACAGTTAAAATCGAATTTTTAATCTTCAAGTTTGAAACTGCATGCATGTTGAATATGAATATTCTGGCGCCCTGACAAATTGAACAAGTTCCTGTGCTGAAGAAGAATCGTAACCTTCTAAATTTTTGGACTTGTTGAATGATTCTGATACCTTTCTTTGTTAAAGTATATACTTTTTCATCTCAATACCCAGAAGAAGAAGAAGATAAATGTAACGAGTAGAAAGGTGCAAATAAAGTAGAAGCCTTTAAATATTCGATTCTCTTTTCACTTCAATTCCATTAACAAGGAAGGGATATTAAATTAATTTAATTAAGGGTGTATCCCCCTTGATGACTAATTTTTTTCTCTTAGCTCAATAATTCTGGTTGCCTACTAATATAATGGGAATAAAAAAAGCAAAGAGATAGAAAGAATATCTAAATATCAAAAATCATCTACACCTATCTAACTGTTGAATATTATTCATATTGCTCTATTGTTTTATTTAGCAAGTGGAAATGTTGGTAGCCACTTTTGAGCTGTGTGTTTGACATCTCTTAGGTATTATTTAACTTAACAAAAAAATCAGCAGCCAAATTGTAAAATGATGAATATACTGTATTCAATCCTTATCTATTGCACACAGAATAACTGGCGGAGATAATAATGGATAATTCAGAAGCAAACTGTGTTGTGATGTGATGAATAATTTAAGATTCATCCCAATTGTATGTTTTTCAGAAATACTGTTCAGAGAACTAAGAAAACATATTTTTTAGAATGATATACATAATTTTACGACTGTTCTCAATCCAGAAGATCAAACAATACTTTTCATTTCCAGGTAAGCTTTCTGGCATTCCTCCACATGGTTATTGAACAACAGGCTTAATTTGGCTATGTGTCTTTGGCAGATTAGGTGACGATTTTTTTTGTATACAGGTTTAGAAGAAGCAGAAAATGGTGTGAGGCACAAAAATACAACCATTCCTCAGGAAGGCACAATCCATCTGCTTCAATTTCGAGAATGGTGACATAAAAAATAATACGAGGAGTGTCTAAAAGAGATATTTGCCTTGGAAGAAGTTTGGATTTAGGACTTCTAACAAGTTTAGGTTTAGGTGATGAAATCAATGGTTGGATTAATCATTTGAATGGGATTGTTTAGTCAGTATGAGATATGATGGATATAGGCATTTGATATATGAGTTTTTGGTAGTTTGGAAGTTGTAGAGACAGATAATGATGAGTTTCAGGTGTATACACATGTTCTTTAAATTAAAGAATCAGAACTTTGTAGTGACACCCCAAGATTTAGCAACCTGGATAGGATTTGATTGTGAAGGTTTGGAAAACGTACTTAGAAACTGGGATTCCAAACAAGTTGGATTGATGTTTCTGGAATAGGGACTTACCATCCACATAGGTGTAAATCTACAAAGTATGAATCCTTCTATGAGAGTATTTCACAGATACTGACTTTCACATTTAATGGTAGGAAAGAGACAAATGGAAATGTGGACGGTTAAAGATTTATATTCATGGAAGTAGCAGAGTAGCAGGGAGGCAGTTAATTCAGTAAAGTTATTGATTAAGAAGTTGGGAGATATCCGCAGAGAAAGGAGAAATATATTGGGGGATGCTGGTTACGTTAATATGTGAGAAGTTGAATATTGAGATCACCCCTGATGATGCAACAAATAAGATTACGTTTATCAACTAATGTGTGGGGGTGTGACATTGAATAGAATGGGTTGATTAAAAAGATGTGGCAGGACAATGGTATCTATTAGGGATGAAATGGAGGGAGATGCAAGGTTCAGAATGTGTCAGTATTCCAGAAGGGGTTACTGAAGGACAAGTCTATGTGCGCAAAAGAAGAAGAACGGGTACTGAACCTAGACCATCTAAGAATGTAGAAGATATGGCTTCTCATACTTTACAGGAAATAGAAAGCAGATTTGAGCAGATGGAAAAGTTTCAAGAAGAGCGTTTTTCACGTAGTGAGAGGCAAATGCAAGAACTGCAAAGTGATTCAACACGTTTGCATCAAGAATTGAGGAAACAGTTGACATCATTGGAGACCGCATGACAGAGATTTTCAAAATGAAGAAAACTTCTCAACAGCCTCCTCATCCTTAGTCAACTCCACCCCCTGCACCATGATGAAGAATTTTTCCCTTTTGTTTAAAATAGATTGATTTGAACGGATGTTGTTAATAAGATTGTAGTTGTGTATAAATAAATCTGTCTTTTGTTTATACATATGTCAACAACTCTTTTCAATGTATATGTATATGTAATACTAGACATACCCAAAGATATAAAAATTCAAATCTGAAAAGAAATGCATATCCAAAATGCCATATACATTAACGTCATTATCATGAATTCACATCTTACACAATCAATGACGAAAATACAAAAAATAAAACTAATGTATAAGCATACAACTCAACTACATTCGGTAGAAATTAACTAAAGCATGAAAAATTTCTACCAAATACAATTCTATATCTTCAACTTGGCAAAAATATCAAATATCTCCCAACGAGACATGTTCATCATTTACAAACTCCTGTCCATATAGAAACTACTTGTCTTGTGAGATTTGGAACCGGACCAGTGGACATCTGTCATTGTTTAACAACCACAATTTAGCACACGGTATAGAAAACTTAAGGCATTACAATATACAAGATATATAACACAATACTTGTGTAGTACAACAAATCATTGACATACGAGTTTTCGCATCGGCCACGGAAGTACATGAAAGAAACTGTTGTTGTCGCTGTACCGATGATCTTTTTCCTAAAAAATATCATAACACATTAATAATCAAGTCGATATTATTCTAAACTTCAAATAAGTAAATAATGTTTCAAAAAAATTACTGAAATAATGTATAAGTCATACATCTTTATTTTTGTAATTTTTTTTAACCCTACGTACAATTTCTTCAATCTTCAAATGCTTTCTCTACATGGAGGATGACCTTTGCTACGAGCTGCCTGTGGACTAATGATTACGGTATTCCCCTTTAGGAGGACTGTCCCTATCTTAAATAGTCAGACCAGTTCTAGAATAGATGTCACTGTTGTACCAAGCCCTCCCTCACTTTCCTTTTGCTCAACTGTTTCCTCATGTCATCCTAAACCCGCATCATATTATAATTTCCTCATGTGTTAATGCCAGATCGCTACTGTCAGCATTAAATTAGACAACTTATCAAAACGTTGTCCTTCAATGTTGGTGCTCCACCTATTATACTGACCTTAATTTTTGATGACATCTGTTCACATTCTTCCTCCAACGCCGTAAAATGTACTTTTCTGGAACGTGTGAAACCCTTTTATGAATCAACCCCAAATGGCATTTCTGCATAAAATCCCCCTGAACTCAAACAATGACAAGTACAACGAATATCACATGAACTTTCATCAAAGTATACTACATGAGGAACACAGCGACTATTATCTCCAAACCAAACATTTCCCAAACTTGAAACTCCTCGCGTGAATCACATTTTCAGAGAAGAAACTCACAATAAATCTTTCCTGCAATCTATCTTGAAGCTCTTTAAACTTTGCAGTTGTGTATGCACTTTGAAATTGTTTCTCAATGGGGAATTAGTTATGCATGGTATCCAAGATTTGAAAGATCTAAAATCAGCCTCCCTTTCTTTTTCCACTTTAGCTCGCAATGCTATATAATTGTTCCACAAATTGTTTCAAAGTGGTTTTGGAATTGACAAACCATCAAAAATGCATGCATACTTTCACTACGTTGGATAGTAGACATACCTGCCCAGAAAATTTCTTTAAGAAATGCAGGCACCCATCGTACTTTCTTTTTACAACCACATAACCATGCATTATTGTGAAGGTTGTGCACCTCACAAATTGGCTCCACCGCTCTTCGAACCTTCACGCGTAAAGGAATCATATACAACATTTTGCAACTAAACTTGATAGTTTCATATTCCTTACCCCCTTAACTTTTCAGGCAGTTTCTTCATTATATGCCACAAACACCACCTATGTCTTGTACCAGGGAAAACAATCTCAATTGCATTTTGCATGGCTTATCTTGATCATGATTATTCCATTAGGAGCGACATCCATGCATTCAAGTCAAGAACGAAATAGCCATACAAATGCTTAATATCCCATGAGAAATTAACCCACAACCTAACAACGTCAAATGTCCATGATGATCAACCCCCACAATAGCAGCAAATGGCATGTCATACTTGTTCGTCAGATACGTTGTGTCGAAGGTGTAACATCACTGAATTCTTATATGCAGCCCTACATCTAGCATCAACAAACACATTCTGTAATCGACTCTCTCATCTACATCAATATGTACCAGAAATTTGAATTCCTTTTGCATTTTCCTAAAATACTCAAGTACTGCGGAAGCATCTCAAATCCAGTTGTAACTTTCTCATTTTTTCAATGTAGTTCCTACAATCTTTTTCTAGAAATGTCAAATTCTCTACACCTCCTGCCTCAACTGAACATGACTGAAAATTTTTACACGGTCTAATCCCAGCCACATCATTAACTTCAAGTCGCCTTTTTACATAAGGTTGTATTGTTCGGTTAACTTTGAAATCTTCTTTTTGTCAGACTTGTAAGATCATGGTTATGTTCAAGTAACTGATTTAATTTCCCATTTGCATTCACCATTCAAAGCTGCACTAATCCGACTCTTACAATCTGTTTTGGCAACAGGTTGTTTTTTCAAGGTATTTCTGACTTACCATCTCTCTTTCTAGAACAAGAACATGCCACTGTCACATATCTCATCTCTCCATCTTCGCCTTTCTTTGACGTACGTATCATTGCTTCAAATCCTATTTTGTTACCATACCGTTTTTAATACTTCACCAGACTATTAACTGAATCAAACACCATTCCAATATGAGGTTCTACTTCTTCCTCTGCACATCCCATATCTTCTAATTCATCACGTTCATTTTTCTGATTTAATAGTTTTATAATACATAAAATTAGAATGTACTAATACAACACATCAAAATAAATAAACAATACGATACAATACAATAAATTTACCTCAATATCATTGAAATGAGGCAAACTGGACTTTTCCATATTCTGAGGCAAACTGGACTCTTCCATATTCTATAATTTAATGAAAATCCAATACTAGTGTTCACGTTCACGAAATTTGATTCATAACAATTAGCAACAAATTTTCTGTATCAATGTTTTTCTATTGTAATATTTATTCAATCCAAAATATAATACAAAACTAAATAAATGGATAAGTTATATAAAAATGTTCACGCTAAAAAACTAAATAAATGTATAAATTATATAAAAATTGTTTATTAACCTGCACAAATCTCTCTAATCTCCCTTTCCTGTAAAAAATGGATCTCTCTTTCGACTGTAAAAAATGGCTATGGTTTGATGAAATGAACAGATGATAGCTTTTGTTATTCACACGGTAGCTGGAAAATGAGGAGAAAACGTTTGTTGCGGGAAGAAATGGCTGAGGAATGCAGACGCAACACTGAGACGAAGAACAGATGGCAACGATGAAGCAGAAAGGGACGACGAATTTTGGCGCTGGTTTTCTTTCGCTCGGAGAATTTTACCGCTTGTTATTGGAGAAGCGTATTGGAGAAGCCAATGTAAACAAAAAACAATTTATTACTAAAACGCGAATTTTTTTTTTTTTTTTTAAATTTTAATAACATTATGGACGGGCGTCCATAAGTAATGGACGCCCGTCCATTAAGTATGGACAACCGTCCATAATGGTTGGACGGCCGTCCTTTACATAAGGGACGACCGTCCAACCCTTATGGATGGTCGTCCATAATTAATGGACAGGCGTCCATTCAGTATGGACGCCCATCCACAATGAATGGACGCCCGTCCACAATGAATGGGACGGTCGTCCAGTGTTAAAAATTAATTTTTTTTTACGAATTACTTTTGGATGGGCGTCCATTACTTACGGATGCCCGTTCACAATAAAAGGACGGTCGTCCATAATGGAAATTTTTTTTTTTCATATTTGGGTGAAGGACGGGCGTCCATTATTTGTGGACGCCCGTCCAAAATTAATGGACGGCCGTCCATAATGGGTGGACGTCGTCCATAATGGAAATTTTTTTTTTTCATATTTGGGTGAAGGACGGGCGTCCATTATTTGTGGACGCCCGTCCAAAATTAATGGACGGCCGTCCATAATGGATGGACGGTCGTCCCTAAGCTTTTACAAATTTTTTTATTTTATTTTAATAGGGACGGAGCGTCCATATTATATGGATAGCCGTTCCTCGCATATGGACGCCGTCCATATTTGTGGACGCCCGTCCAAAATTAATGGACGGCCGTCCATAATGGATGGACGGCCGTTCCTAAACTTTTACAATTTTTTTTATTTTATTTTAATAGGGACAGACGTCCATATTATATGGACGGCCATCCCTCGCATATGGACGCCCGTCCATATAACATGGACGGGCGTCCAAATTTGATGGACGGCCGTTCACTAGAAAAAAATTATAAAAAAATGGGAGAACGCGTTCCACGTCGGTCGGTACAGAAATTCGGTGTTAATATTTTGGTGTCCGTAGTGTTATTGACTCCCTCCCTTTCATATTAATTAATGTTTTACGGGAGTATCTTTTTGACAATGTAAAAGTTTGACTACTCAATCCCTTCTCTCTTTCTCAACAAATTTGCTTATCCCCTCTATTCCATTTTTTCTCTGCCCTCATCACCTCTTTTTTTTCCTCTATCTTTGCCCCTCGTCTCCTCTCTCGCTCTCCTTTTCAAATGCAGGTGACGCGCGATGGGAGAATAAAAAAATTTTCACTACAATATTAGTAAAAGAGTCCGTAGGAGGAGATAAAAATTTGTTTTCTTAAAATTGTGCAAGCCTTCAAACGTCACCTAAAACGTCGCTTAATATAAAATAGAGGGAGTATTATAGTTAATAATTAGTTGATCATATAATAGAGTAATTTATTTCATTAGGCTTGTCATTTGTTACTTTTCAAAATCCTTGGTTGTGTTTATTTCTTTACCCAAACTTTGAGGAGGAAAATGTTATAAACTCAAATAATTTGTAATTTATTTGTAAGTGGCGTTGGATCTAGGTGCATTTGAGATGATTCTAATTTATTGGAAAGTGGCGATGGGCTCTAGGAGAAATATGATTACATTTCTTGAGAAAAGAGTTCAACCTTTATCTTCGATTAAATAAATACTGTATACACAGTAAAACAATGGAAGATTTTCTAAAATACCTCTTACCCTTTGGTAGGTGGGTAAGGCCTGGCCCAGGCTCAAATCCTCATGGACCGGTTCTCGGTCATAAGTTTTCTTAGTATTTATGGTCTGAAAAATTTATGATCTTTTAATTTTTTTTTAAATTACATTTTAACCTATAAATTTATTATGTATTTAATTTAATATATCATAAAGAGTTTACATTTGACTTCAAAATTACATATTTATTAATAACCACATTTATAGATTGTTTAATTACAATGTAATTAATTACATATTTTAGATGCTTTTGTAAATCATCATTAATTTAAATTCTTGATATATTTAACACTAGAGGAGTGCCAACTACAATGTTAACTCTCCTTGTAATAGTCCAATGATTACCAATATTAGTGTGGATTTTAAACAAAATATACATAATCCATGAAAGAGATAATGAAATGAAGGTACCTCCATGTTAAAATGTGACATTTCTAGTGGCTTCACCATAGAGTCGTTACTTTTCTATGATGACCATCCATGTTCTTAACTTGCATTCAAAAATAACAATTATGTTTAACATCAACTTTTTAGGAGTCGAGGGGTAATCCATAATGATCATGAAAGTCGCTTACAACTTACAAGTTTAGAAGCCTAAGCATCCCAGAGCTGAAATTTGAAGTCCATGTATCCAACAACGAGATTTTACGGCAAGAAATTTCAAAAACATTTGTACCTCTCCATTCTTTGATTTCCAATGATATAACTCTGGCCCAAAGCAATTGCAAGAATGTAATCAAACCATTTAAGTGATAAACGTAAGTACTTGTCAATTGTCATTAAGCACCACATCAATGTCAATATGCCTTATTGACAGTTTGTTGCATCTTTCCTTCTCATATCATTTACACAACGATTTTGCTTTCCACTTGGTTTTTGGCGGTTCTCCTGAAAGCCAACATCCTAACATGGTCTTCTTCTGAATCCAAACTCAAACTGATCAATGTGTGACAGTTTAATATTGATCATGATTTTTTATACTAAAACATAGCATAGTTATCAAAGCTCAAAACTCAAACCACATATAAATAAAAACTTCACCAATCATAAGTACACAAGCTTTTGTGGGAGTTCATGCAATGGTCTATTAGAGAGCGAGAAATATGATGCTGAACTGATGAGCAAGAATAACGATAATGTGTGTAAATAAATAAAAAAAGCAGACAAAAACAGTTTTTAAAGTAGTTCAGATACAATGTGCAAATCCTACCTTCACTCTTATTGATATGTTTACAAACATATTTGCTCTCAAGAGAAAATTTTATTTTATTTTATTTTAATTTTTGTTATAAAATTACATTTTAACCTTTAAATTTATTATGGATTCCATATATTATAGGGGGTTTTGGATATTTGTTTGGGGGTTATGTAATTGGGTGACGGGGTTTTAAAAATTAATGGGCCCAAGCCTGGGACCGACGCTAGGCCTGGGTTCTGGAGGAGGGACCAGCCTGGGCTCGGTCCCTCCTCCCTTATGCCTGATCTGTTCATGGGACCGGGTTTTGGGTTTGGGCATTTTTCCCACCTCTAAATCCACCCCACCCCATTACTTAAATCCAACATTGGGGTGAGTGAGTTGGGTAAAATATGTTTTGAGTTGGGGCTTATCCACCCCAACCCATTTTTTTTTTTATTATGAATCATAATAAAAAAAATTAAATGATAAAAAGTTAAATCAAATATTTAATTTTAGCCATAATTATCACTAGTCCCATTATAAATGATAAAAAATGTAGTAATCTTAAATTATATAGCACCATTCATAGCGTTCTTAGAATTCTTACATTGACCTAAAAAACCGACAATTATGTAAACATAATATATATTATAATTAGAATATTATTCCTAATTCTAAAGTAATATTATTTGTGATGCAAAGCGAATTATGTAAACTTAATATATATAATATTATGTTTTTTATATATTAATATTATCTATTAAAATTGCAACCATGATCTGATTGAAACAAAATCAGAAATTTATTATATTGAGAATCATAATTTCTTTGTGCAGGATTTCAATCATTTGATATTAAAAGCAGGCATTAAAATTTGAACTTGTAACATGTAACATTTCAATAATGTAAAACTTGAAATTTCAACATAATAAGTTAAATATTAAACGTTATCCATGTTGATCAAATCCTTTATCTGCACCAATTTTTTTTGTAAAAATTGATTATAAAAATATCTTATGGAATATTAAATTAAATCAATCAAGTCATAATTTTTGATATTTTTTCTTATTTTTATTTTTATCTAATTTTTATTTTATTAAATTTTTTAAAATTAAGTTTGGGTAATGGGTTGGGTTTGGGGTACCCCATACGCAGCCCAAATAGAGTGGGTTGAGATTGGGGAAATCCAATCCCACCTCACCCCAATTCTAATTGGATTGGGTATGGGGCACCCCAGATGGGTTGAAACCCGTGGGGTCTCAACTCATTTACCCACAGTACCATCCCTAATCAAAATCTTTTTTCAGAAACAGAAACAACCCTAGATCAGGATGCCCGCTTCGTTCAAAATATGAACTTTCTGAAAAGGTTTGGTATTATAGGACTCTGCCTTCATAGCTTCAACAGGTTCATGGCCTCTCTAACTGAGCCTGGAAAATAATACATTCTAATTTATGCAATGCTGAAGAATGTTTTATATGTTCCTATAATAAACTTAAAGTTATCGCCGAACCGTTATTTTAACAAACAAGAATTCCATTACCAAGTAACCCTCAATCTCTACAGGCTTGTTGAAGCTCTGCATCTGAAAGTGACTCCTCAGGGTAATAAATCAAATGGCCAGGATAACGCCAAATAATGGAGGAATGGTTTTACAAAATCAACCTGCTAATGTTCTCCAAAATATGATCATCAATGAACAGTTTCCCAAAGCGATATAGTCTTAAATTTCATCGTTCAACAGATCGGCATCAGGCCTAACCTGTTTTATACAGAATAAACCTCGATTAAATAGAAAATAGTTGAAACATAGAGTAAGCCCACATCCCTTGTTAGGCAAAGGAAAAAAGAAACAACTAGTACCTTGTTCATAAACTCATCCAGATCTTCTATGTCTCCATTTCTTGAGTTTAGGACTCCTTTTGCCATTTCTTTATTAGTATCTTGAAGAAACTTTGCCACATTTTTTTTTTCTTGCATTTAGCCTTCTTTTAGTACCCCCTACAAGTTGAGATTATAATTGAAACAATATTCTCCTATATAGCTAGCAGTTCAGTAAAAACTTAAACGATACTAACATTTCTATGAATGTAAATCTAATTCTACTCCTATTGAACATGCTCAACATTCAAGCTACGCCAGTCAATTAACAAGACTGACAAACGTAAACACATCATTAACATTTAGGAGCTACAACTTATTAAGCAGCAATGGTAATTCCAACTATTCCTCTTCTGTCATCTTGTCATGGAAGTTTGACGGTAATATGTTTGGATCAATTTGAGGATATACTGATAGCAAGAACTCCATTAAAGGAACTATATTGAAAACTGCAAATAGTACTAACCTGCAAATATCAGTCGTGATCTGTGTTAAGTTGTTTCCTCTCCTCTCTGGAAACCCTTCCCTTAGCAAGTTTCAACAGTAACTACAAACATATCTTCACATCAGCCGAAGGTCATTTTATACTCAACAAATAACAATGCAGAGTAGACTTGAATTCATCTGTCTAATGGTGGATTTTCATAGCCCAAGATTCCTATTAAACGTCTACCTCACCTAATTTTGGCAAGCATATACAATACCATGTAAGTTGGAATATTAAATTGCTGACTTCTTTTGATACCCAGAGTCCCAATCATATATAACTACAGACCCAGAAAATGCGAGTACATCCAAAAGGATCACAAGGTAATGCTGATGGGAGATATATATATTATGAATCAAAAGTTGAAAGCTCAGTTAAGCAATTCTTTTGCACAATGAATGCATTATAATAAATTATCTTATTGATTGCTGCATCCCTATGATGGCTTTTTCTATTTTTCACGTATCCTAATGGTCATAACAAAATATATATACTGGTCTAGACAACAAAAACGAAAAAAGAACTGCACAGGAGTTGATTTCTCTCTAATAAACAAAAAATGGAGAAGAAAAAAAGCTTGAAACAAAATGTTTTTCCATTGCTCACCATCTTTAGTTGGCCTTCGAGATAGATGGCTGTCAAGATATGAAACATTTGAATCTTCATTGGCAGGTGGTTTGAAAATCCCCCAGAAGCAGAGGGTCTCATCACTCTGCCCCAGCTGATACCAAAGTTAGTCCATGCGGTTCTGTGAAACATTGATTTAAGAAATCAGCTACATTTATTTAAGAATACAAGATACTAGGTTCTAAACTAATGTTTGTCAGATAGCCAAACCTGAGAAAGCTCAAGAACTCTAGAGCTTTGCAGCTTTTAATTCCCCAACTTTAGCCATTGAAGGGTGTTTACAAAAGCTCCACTTAGTGTCTCTTTTGATACTAGTTCCGCTCCAGTCCACATGTCTGCATATGTAACATCAAATTGCCATAAATAAGGTCATAGCCAAACACTTCATCATTATAGATGGGCAATAAAAATGTTATCATAGATGGAAATGTCTCTTAGAAGGACACAAATAAGTTGTAGTTTATAAAGAAAAATCATAAGAGTGAATTATTTCAATTGCCTGTGCTCCAGTATCATTTCTGATGCAGGTTCCCCATTGTGAATTCCATATCTTAATACATCCATCTTCTGTGCTTCCTCCAGGGCAAGAAAATTAGATTTATCAGGGATCCATGCAAGGGCCTTGACAGCATCACAATGTGCAACAAATCAGTACAAGAATTTGGTTGAACTCAATTTAAAAGGCTCCCATTCGTATTCAAGCTCATCATCACCACCGCTTGCCAGTAGATTGCCTTTAAACCTGTACAACAAGAATGTTTTTTTTCACCAAGCAATAATTTTCATATTAAATTCATCCCTTATATTAAATGCATGCAGAAGATAGCTTCATTCTGCAAATAACATTAATTAAAGCA
The DNA here is from genome assembly GCF_008641045.1 of Pistacia vera. Taxonomy (NCBI): domain Eukaryota; kingdom Viridiplantae; phylum Streptophyta; class Magnoliopsida; order Sapindales; family Anacardiaceae; genus Pistacia; species Pistacia vera. The sequence goes on from NW_022196413.1 coordinate 367,239, forward strand.
TCCAAGAAACCAACATAAATACATGTGATTAAGTACACATGCTCTCTTAATTTATATATGCTTTCTTTGTGTAGAACAGAGATTAGTACTAGCATGCATCAATGCCAATATGGCTTAGTGCCAGTTTGTTGCAGTGCCTTGGCGTCTTCCCTTCTTGTATCATCGATACTACGATTCTACTTTCAACTTAATTTGATAAGAATAATATAAGAGCTCATGTGATAATTTTTGCAAACTATATCTAATAGCAAATTATAAATAAATAGTATTTTAAATAGTTCTAACTGTAGATATATCCTACTATTGAAACGTATTATTATTCTCATTAGAAAATATCATTCAGCTTCTTAACTTACTGAATATTTATTGAATATCAAAGGATATGACATAGAAAATGAGAGATATATAAGCTAGAAATTGAAATTTGGACTTACCAATATATTCACAAAATGAAATTACAAGATATGGGTGTTTCACTTTCGTAAGAATTTGAATTCCGCTGGTTGTCATTCATCTTCATCACTTGCAACAGGAACTTGAGGGAATTCATCCGAATCCAAAAAATTAAAGCTACTGGATTCATTTGTACTTGGATTGATCTCTTCCCCTTCTTCCACATGTGGTAACACCAGACGCACCCCAGACCTTTTCACATCCGATTGCGTCCTAAGACATCAAAAGCATATCAAAATGATGATCAAACAATTAATATTTTAGGAAAAGGTAAAACTATTTTATTGGATTTAGGATTTAGGATTATTACATTACAGTCAATCATATTTTAAAGAAAGCAACTAAGAAACAATTAACAATTATATGTACATCAACGCATAACCTTATGTTGATTCTAGACATTCTCCCTACACTCGAAATTTAAAAACTTTAACATATAAAAAGAATTGATATGATCAAAATCCACTCTCTCATCTCTAGATGCGTATATTTTGATGGTTATCGTTTTGCAAAATTTACATGGAAACTTAAAATTTGAGATTACTAATTTAGAAACAAAAAGATTAATGGAACAATAATGGTACCTTTCAATTGATCTTCATTAAATTCTAAGAAAAAATTAATATACAATCATCCTGTTGGGATTATAAAATAAATGTACTACATTAATTTGTCCTTATTCAGTGCAGTTAAAGATTCAATAGATAATGAATTAATTTCTTTAAAAAAACCCTTTTTTGAGAGTCAAATTAAAATTGACCTCTTTTTAATGGGCTTAGTAGATACGATCTTTCATCCAATTTCTTTCCACTTTTACCCTCTCCACCCTAGCAGTTAGGGAAAACCGCCTTAGTGCTCCCATTTGCAAGAGTCCAGTCAACTCTAGCACTAGAGTCTAGTTGACTTTAGCACTAGAGTAAAAAAATTATTCATTTCATACTTTTAGAAAATTAAAATAACTCTTATATACGTTTACTATTCCCTTGTAAAAACAATATATTTTATTTTTTAATTTTGTTAATAAATTTTGAGAAAAGTTTAAATTATACATGAATTTTTTTTAAGATTTAGTTTTTTTTTTTTTAAATTAAAAATTTTACTTTTTACATAAGTTTATTCAGGTTTAGTTTTAAAAAAAAATTATAAATTTTTTAAGTTTATTATTTTTGGATGTTTTCATTTTTTCGAATTTTCTATTTATTCATTTAGTTTTTCATATGTTTAATATTTACAGATTTTCTATTTACGTGTTATAAAGTTTTTTTTTTTAAATTATTTTTCAATCTTTAGATAATTTTTTATTATTCTAAGATATTTTAGGGTGCGTTTGGCTTATTGTTTTTATCTATATTCTCAATCCTATTTTTCAAATGTTGTTTGACACGTTATTCCCAAAATATTAGTCTTTTTTAATTACGTTGAGACCCTATAAGTTTATTTATTTCATTAAATACCCCCCAGAAAAAAGTTTAAAAACTAACAAAAACACCCCCACCCACCAATACCTACCAGATTCTGCCGGAATCTATCACAATAGTCACACAGCCACCAGAAATAGCCGGTAATGGCCAGATCTACCGCCGTCGCTGACGACCAAAGATGACCGTCGTTTCAGCCTTTTTCGGCCGTCGCAGCCACAGCAGTTCGTAGATCTGGCATTTTCAGAAAAGGCCATGATGACGCGTTACGGCACAGATCCGACCAGTCTGTGTCGTAACAAAATTTTTCGGCTAGATTTCGACGGTGGTGGAGGTGTTTTTGTTATTTTATATATTAGGGTCTTTAATTAAATTAGTAAACCTAAGGTCTTTTTCATAAATTTTTAAAGTTTACCTCGTAATACTCCCCTATCCAACAACCCAATACTATCCCCAAAATCCTATCCAAAATAATAAATCAAACGCACTTTTAGTTTTCTTTTTAAATTTATAACAGAAATAGTTAGTACTCTATACAATTTAATTATTATTTGAAAGTTTAAAATGTCAATGTCTGTTTTAACCCTCACCAAGTTAGAGTTAACAATTAAAATAGACGGCAAGTGGGTCTGACTGATAGTTTCTGACAACTGAGGGGTCTAGGGATTTTCCTGGTCTAGGCATTACCCTTAATAACTCAATGAGATTTTGGTTAATTTTTCTACTTTTTGGTACTAAGGTGGTCGAAACCTGTCTTAGTCGAATCCAAGGTATTCGACTAAAAATTGACTTTATCTTCTCCCAAAAAAACCTACATTTTTTTTGCCGAACCCAAATAAACCCCTTGATTCGGCCAAAAAAGCATATTTTAGTTGCCATAAAAATCAATTATCCAACCATTTTTGTACCCTTCTCAACAACTCAAGAACACTTCAACATATCTCCCATTTCTGATTTCATTTTTTTTATAGATAATGTATTAAACGAAAACAATATAGAATGCCCACAAATAGCTACAATATTCTATTATAATTTGTTTGCATTCGATAATTTATTTGTCAATTTCCCTTTTATCTTTTAACAATTAATAACCCATATAAACGAAAAAACACCTAACCCCATCAACTACTTTTTGTTGTCTTTTTGAGAAGCAAAAAAATCTGGCAATACCTTCTATTCTCAATTCACAACCAAATAAAAAATGCATAATTATAATAATTATATTCCAAATTAGACACTACAAAATCAATGTATATTACAAATTGTCAATATCTAATATAAGTTTATGGACAGATATGAGGAGCTATACAAAATTGTTAATTAACACATTAACTTTTTTTGATAACTTTCTTGATACAATCAATTATAATTCACACATTAACCTACAATACATGAATGATCTTGGTTAACATAATTTGATAATATTGTTTTTATAAAAATTAATATTATCCTTAAATTACAATTGCAACCATTATTTGATTGAAAAATTAGAAATTTATTATAATGTGAGAATCAAAATTTCTTTGTGCAGGATTTCAATCATTTGATAGTAATATCAGGCATTAAAATTTAAATTTGTAACATAAAACATTTTAATAATGTAAAACTTGAAATTTCAATATGATAAATTAAATATTAAACGTTATCCATGTTAATCAAATCCTTTATCTGCACCAAATTTTTTGTAAAAAAACGATTATAAAAATATCTTATGGAATATTAAATTAAATCAATCGAGTCAATTTTTGATATTTTGCCTTATTTATATTTTTATCTAATTTTTATTTTATTAATATTTTTTAAATTAAGTTTGGGTAATGGGTTGGGTTTGGGTTACCCGTAGTCCATACCCAGCCCAAATAGAATGGGTTAACACTGGGACAATCAATCTTACCCCAGTTCTAATTGGGGTGGGTATGGGACACCCCAAATGGATTGAAAACCGTGGGGTCGACTCATTTACCCACATTACCATCCCTAATCAAAATATGAACTTTCTGCAAGGGTTTGGTATTGTAGGAACCATGTACAGAACTCTGCCTTTACAGCTTCATCAGGTTCATGGTCTCTCTAACTAAGCCTGGAAAATAATACATTCTAACTTATGCAATTCTGAAGAATGTTTTTATATGTTCCTATAATAACTTCAGCATCTCCCAACTGTTATTTTTAACAAACAAGAATTCCCTTACCAAGTAACCCTCCATCTCTACAGGCTAGTTGAAGCTCTGCATCTGAAAGTGACTCCTCAAAGGAATAAATTAAATGGCCAGCATAACACCAAATAATTGAGGAATGCTTTTACAAAATCAACCTGCTAATGATCTCCGAAAGATAATCATCAATGAACATCTTCCCAAAGTGGCATAGTCTTAAATTTCATCGTTCAATAGATCGGCATCAGGCCTAACCTATTCTAATGCAGAATAAACCTCAATTAAATTATTGTCAGCTAGCAGAAAATAGTTAAATAATAGAGTAAACCCACTTCCCATTTTAGGCAAAGGAACAAAAAAAGGACCATTACCTTGTTCATAAACTCATCCAGATCTTCCGTCGTCTCCATTTCTTGAGTTTATGACTTCTTTTGCCATTTCTTTATTAGTATCTTGAAGAAACTTAGCTATTTTTTTTCTTGCATTTAGCCTTCTTTTAGTGCCTCCTACAAATTAAGATTATAATTGAAACAACATTCTCCTGTATAGCTAGCAGTTCAGTAAAAACTTAAATGATACAAACATTTCTATGAATGTAAATCTAGTTCTACTCCTATTGAATGCGCTACATTTCTATGAATGTAAATCTAGTTCTAATCCTATTGAATGTGCTCAACATTCAAGCTACACCAGTCAATAAACAAGACTCTGACAAACATAAACACATCATTAACATTTAAGAGCTACAATTGCTAGGAAGACTTAGGATGAATACGGCTTAAGCAGCAAAGGTAATTCCAACTATTCCTCTTGTTTCATCTTGTCATGGAAGTTTGATGGCAATAAGTTTGAAACAATTTGAGGATATACTGATAGCAAGAACTCCATTAAAGGAGCTATAATAAAAACTGCAAACGGTAACCATAAACATATCCTCACATTAGCCCAAGGTAATTTTATACTCAACCAATAACAATGCATAGTAGACTTGGATTCTCTGTCTAATAGCGGATTTTCATAGCCCGAAATTCCTATTAAACATCCACCGCACCTAATGTTGGCAAGCATATATAATATTATTTAAGTTGGAATATTAAATTGCTGACTTCTTATGAATACCTAGAGTCCCAATCATATATAACTACAATCCGAGAAAATGGAAGTACATCCAAAAGGTTCACAAGGTAATGCTGATGGGAGTTATATATATTATGAATCAAAAGTTGAAAGCTAAGTTAAGCAAATCTTTTGCGCAATGAATGCATTATAATAAATTATCTTATCGTTTACTGCTTCCCTATGATGGTTTTTTTCTATTTTCACGTATCCTAATGGTCATAACAAAACATATATACTAGCCTAGACAACAAAAAGAAAAAAGAACTGCACAGGAGTTGATTTTTATGCAATAAACAAAAAATGGAGAAGAAAAAAAGCTTGAGACAAAATGTTTTTTTCCATTGCTCACCATCTTTAGTTGGCCTTTGAGATAGATGGCTGTCAAGATATGAAACCTTTGAGAATCTTCATTGGCAGGCGGTTCGAAAATCTCCCAGAAGCAGAGGGTCTCTTCACTCTGCCCCAGCTGGTACCAAAGTTAGTCCATACGGTTCCATGAAACATTGGTTTAGGAAATCAGCTACATTTATTTAAGAATACAAGATACTGGGTTCTAAACTAATGTTTGTCAGATAGTCAAACCTGAGAAAGCTCAAGAACTCTAGAGCTTTGCAGCTTTTAACTCCACATGACTTCAGCCATCGAGAGGTCATTGAAAAGCTCCAGATATTGGTTTAGGACATCAGCTACATTTTTTTTTTTTTTAATGGAAGTTGAATTTTTTTTTTTAATTTATAGACTAAAAGAAAATTTAAAAAAAATGAAAGAAAGTAGGCTTTTATTTTTATTTTTATTTATTTTTATTTTTATTTTTTTAATTTGATAATTTTTGGATTTCTTATTATTTATTTTGTAAAAAATAATAATCTAAATTGTTCAATTACATGTTTACATTTATTAAATGTTAAATCTAACTCTAATTAACTAATGATTGTCCCTTAATTGAACAATTTATAACTTTTGTCATCTCATTATAAAAATTTGAAAAGTTTATACCTTAATTGGAAGTATCCCTTTTATATATGTATAATGTCAAAAATACCCTTAGATAACGATATAAATCGCTAGATAAATTTATATTAATTGATTAAATAAATCAATAATTGAAAACGTTATTATATTAAATAAAATAATATCCCTTTTGGTACCTGCAGTCTCCTTTTAAATTTTCTTTAAAAAAAATTATTAATTTATTAAAATATTTTATTTGTTTTAAAAAATTTATTAAAAAGTTTTAAAATATAATTTAATAATTATACTGAATAGATAAAAATAGGTCCTTTTTTGTTATTTTTCATATCATAACAATTTAAAAATCTAATTTACCAAAGACTCTAATTTCTAACTTAGTTTAAGTTGATAATTTTCAAAGTTGGTGAAGAAGACAATCTTAAATTAGATGTAAATAATATGAACATGTATAAAATGAAATATGAAACCAGAAGAAAATCATTCAAAAATTAGTCATAAAGCATGAAAATAGTCTAGAGATAGAACTACTTCATTATGTGACGTAAAGATTAAGGTATATATGTTCTTTAATTACCTGTAACGAGAGTTTTAATCTTTTCGGGAGTGTGCATAAAACAGACGGACCCCACACTTCTTTATTATTAGATCGTTTGGACTGTAGAAATTGATGATGGCCTCCGTATCTCCATAAAAGGAAGCCTCAGCTGCTGTACCGAAACTACACCACACGAATACGTGATCTGAATTAATACGTCCAGTGGTAAATAGGGCACTATCAAGAGGCTGGCTATACATTGGGAATTTCCAACGCAACAAATACCCAACAGTCGATGAACAGCAATGGTTTTTGGGAATTCCGACAATGGCACAAAAGGCAAAACCGAAAAATGTACCATTAACCCAACCACGTGGTAACTCTATGTGAGATCCATTACTTTGAATGTCAAACCACTCTGGAATTTCACTCCCAGGGAATACTAAATAAGCTCTGACAATACTCCGCTACACCATTAAAAATTGTTGTAAAATTGTTAAATTAATATAATGCATTTTATTTATATAAAAGAAGAAGAAATTGAATCATATGGGAATGAGATAGACTGAAACATACCTTTGAAAATTCCAAGAGAGAATCAATCAAAATCGTTCTAACTGCATCCCAATCTAGACTGAAGCAATTGCTGAAGTTAAGCGTCATGTTGTAATATCTATCAGTGATAGATATTATACTATCACTCGGAGTTTCCAAACCAGATAACACTTTCAGCAATTTGCAACCATCTGCCTCAACTTCTTGCAGATTACATGGAAGCTTTGGTAAGGATTGAAGCCTATTACAAAAACTTATGCTAAGTAGCTTTAAAGCAGAAAGGTTAATGATGCTTGTTGGTAGACTCTCAAAATTGTTTCCGTCCAATTTTAAATCTGTGAGGAAGGACAACTCGCCAAGATTATTGGGTAACTCTGTAAGATCGCAGTGATTTATATTTAATCTCCTTAGAAATGGAAGACCTGGTAAAATAGGCAATGGAGGCTTCAGCTTACATCCCTCAAAAGATAAATGATGAAGATTCTTCAAATGTCCCAGAGATGATAGTTGTTCTCCTAAAAGAATTCCATGAGCATCTAGCACTTCCAAACTTTCTAAATTTCCTATGTCTTTGAGCAATCCATTAAGCTTCAAACAACCAGAGATACAAAGATATTTCAGAGAATTCAATTTAAAAAGGCCGTTTGGAAGACTCTCAAGGCTTGAACAATTTTTTAGACTCAATCTTACTAGATTGGATGCATTCTCAATCGATGAAGACAACTCTTTTATCGCAGTTCCATCTAAATATAACTCTTCTATATTGCGTGGGATCCCTAGAACAAACTTTAGGTTTGACAAACCAGAGAGATTAAGTTGTCTAAGGGAATTCAAATTACAAAAGCTGCTTGGAAGACTTTCAAGCCCTGAACAACCCTGAAGATTCAATTGAACTAGTCTCGAGGGACTTTCGATCGAAGAAGATAATGTTTTTATTGCAGCTCCATCTAAACACAATCGTTCCATATTACATGAGATCCTTGGAGCAGCGTTGAGACTAGAGCAGCCAGAGAGAACAACATCTCTTAAAGACTTAGATTGAATGCCAATTGGGAGACTGATAAGGCTTCTGCAATTTCTTAGATTCAAATTAACAAGTTTATTGAGATTCCGAGATAAAGGAGTAATCTCAAACAAACTTGTACAACCTTCTAGAATCAAGCTCTCTAGATTTTGAGCTTCTGATAGGTCTGGGACTTTAAGTAGATGATTTGAGTAACTTATGTCAATGTATTTTAAATTAGCAAGATCCTGTAATAGAAAGAAATTAACAACACAAATTAAAAAAAAAAAAAAAATTACAGTATTTAAAATTTATAAAAGAGAACTCTCGTGTGAAATAACATATACCTTAGTACCAGTCCATAGTTGTTCAAGATTGCTGTTGTGCATCTTAAGTACAACAAGATTATCTGGATCAAAATTCAATGGCAACAATGTGCAAGGGTAATTATCCCAATGGAGGCATCTTAGCTCTGTGAAATCAAATTCAATGCCATCAAAACCATGCACCTTATTATCGTGTATCCAATATGAGTTATACACAATCAAGAATCTTAGATTATGCATCTTCGAGAAAGCAGACGGATTCAGGTGTATGTCTCTTATATGGTACATATCAAAACATATGCCACGTACTGTATCAGTTCCCTACAATCAAAACCAAATGATAAATCAGCACAATTATATAAAATAACCTCCCAAGCCCCAAGCCTGTTACCACATAAACTAATACAAGGAAAAAAAATGAAACTGATAATCTTCTAGAATTTCAAGATTTCACAAATAATATACAATAGAAATTGAAAGCTACTGTCTTTTGTACTTACAAGATTCTTTTTCAGTACATGATAGACGACATTATAATGCCACAATCGACTTCTATGGCCAAGTTTATGAACAGACTCTTGTCGAACAATTTCCCTACCCATATCTTGAAGCAAATCATGAACTCTTATGGTTTTGTATGAAATAGAAATGAGAGCCTTATCAATGAGAACACTGATTCCAATACGTGAACTGAAGATACTAACCAGATCATTATCCCATCCATTAAAGAAGCACACAATATCTAGAAATAAATCCTTCTCTTTACAATCTAATCCATCGTAACTTATCTTAAGCACAGTTTGAATAGTCTTATTGGGAGAGTTTTCTAATTCATCCAATGCACTTTCCCATTCAAATTTTTCTCTACCAAGTAGAAAGCAACCTAAGACTTCAAGAGCTAAAGGCACACCTTTAGTATAATTTATTACTCTATTTGATAGCTCCATATAACCTTCATCGATAAAATGGTTTTGTTTGAAGGCATGCTGTATAAAAAGTTGAAAAGATTCATAACCATCTAATCTTTTGACCTCATATATGGTCACATCATCGAGTCGACAAGTTTTAAGCACTTGTTTGTCCCTTGTTGTTATAATGATTCGACTTCCAGAACCCAAATAATCAAGATCTCCAATTAATTCCCTTATTTGTTTCAAGTCTGTCACATCATCAAAAACAATAAGAACCTTTTTGCGTCCAAGCCTTTCTTTTGTGAATGTGAGCCTTATATTGACGTGTTCATCCTCTAATATTGTAGAAAGAAGTTCTTGTCGCAAGTGACTTAGTTCACCTTTTTCCGATGCTTCCCTAACATTTTTAGTGAAATAAGAAGCTTCAAATTGACTTGAGATGTCATTGAAAACTGCGTCAGCAAGAGTTGTCTTGCCTATACCACCCATACCCCAAATCCCTACCTTGAATACTTCTTTTGGTCCATTAGACAATAAAGATTTAATTTCTTGAACCTTCATTGCTATTCCAATCAAGTTCTTATTATCAATAGATGACATATCATTCAATCTCTTCAAAGTATGTTCAATAATCCTCTCTATAAGTTTTGATTCAGGCCTACAGTTGAAACAAAAGGTAAAAAGAACAATAAGCATGAATAAATTAATGAAAAAAGAAATAAAGACAAAGCCTAATTCCAATAGCCCCCTCTCGTCCATCCTTGAAACTGAAAAATTTATGGGCATGATTACAAATTACAATTGAATTTATTACAAATAATTAAATCTATAATTCTAGTTATTTATCAAATTTATTGTAAATAATTACATTTGATTTTTTATTGTCTATCTAATTTTGTTTAAATAATTAAATCTTAAGCTCAGTATATGGAGATTGGAGCCATCACTAGATCAAGTGGCATTTCATTGCATATCTTCCAATATATAGTTTGAAGTCTATGCATGTAAAAGAGTAGAATTTCATTGAGAATATAAGATCAAGCGAAAGCATTCACCTAACGATATTTGAATCAAAGCCAGATAGATTGGCTGCGTCCGTCAAAGCACTCCTCCATCTTTGCAACATCTCTTCCTTCTGCCGGTATCGTACTCCATGCTTAGCAAATGCATCTCCATAAGTCCCAGTTTGCTTCCTTACATCTGATGGATTTACATGATAGAAAATTGGAATCACAATCTGACCATGCATCTTCTTGCAATCCATGATCTTCACGAGTTCATCGAGGCACCATTGAGAAGAAGCATAGTCTTTAGAGAAAATGACAATTGAAATCTTTGATCCTTCAATTGCATACAAAAGAGAGGGTGAAATCTCATCTCCTCTTTTAATTTCATCATCGATGAAAGTTTTAATCTTTCTTCGACACAAAGCAGCATTGAGGTGGCTGGTAAAAGCGTTGCGAGTGTCCTCACCTCTAAAACTAAGAAAGACATCGTACTTTTCTTGAGTAGAAGAAGACGAAGCAGAAGCCATCGTACTTGGGTTGAAGCAATCAGAGTGTTTGGAGATTTGGAAAATATTCACTGGCTTTACAGAGACTTTAGAATGGTAAAGTAATTGGTGTTGACTGCAGGGGATGTCGACATGGAGGGGCCATCTCCCTCTCTTTCTTGGGATAATTAATTAAACCCCCTGTTGAATAGTGTTGATCTCCCTAATGGTGCAAGCCCCCGTACATATGGCATAGGAAATTGCCCTTAACCCCCACCCTGTTAAACTTTGTTAATATAAGTTCATTAGATTGCAAAATGACATTTTTACCCTTCCAGAGTTAATTAAGTAATTAATATAACATTTTTCTCTTTTCATTAGCCTAGACCAATAATATTCACAGAGTTAATTAAGTAATTAACATAACATTATGTGATGGAAACAAATTAAGATTTAATAAACTTGCCTTTTTAACTTTTTCAAATCAGCGTTTGCTGAGAAAAGTATACCATGTTGGATGATAATTTCAAGTTTGCTTTCTTCTTCTTCTTCTATTATGATTTCTCCCCCTTTCACTGTTCACTACTAGAGCTGTAGTGGAGAAGAAGAAACCAATGTCTGAAGAAAAATCAAACAAACGTCTCAAAATTGTAAAAGCCCGTAATGGCGTGAACTTTTCATAAAATTGTTTCCCACTAACCTCTTTTTGGTCCCATCTTCTTTTCTTTCTTTGACTCAATCTGCCTTTGAAATTATTTTTTGCATAATTTTACTCTTTAAAATTGGAATCCCCAATTTCCAAAAAGCACTATTCTTGGGCATTGACCCAGCCTACCTACTTACAGTAGATATTCAAGTTTTATAAAATTATTTCTTTAAATTTTCTAAATTATCCTTGACCATTATTCACAAATTTTTCAGTTTTTACCGAATGTTATATGTACTGAAACTATACAACAAAGTATATATGTGGCGAAACTGAATTTTACTTTGGGAAGGGCTAAAAATATTTTTGAAATAAAGGTAAATAAAGAGGGGAAAAAATCATATCTCAATAATGTAATTGATAAATAAATATAATTAATAAGACTATTTCTTTTTAATGAGGAAATTGATATTATTTTCTAGAAGAGATTAAAGAAATAGTTATATGTAGAGCATAAAATCATTTAGGTAATATTTGAGTGAAAGGGATAGAAATCTATATATACACAAATATTAGTTGTCTTCTTATAATAGAATTATGAATTCCTTTTCAATAAAGAAAAATAAGAAAAAATAAATTTCTTTAATTGGGATATATGAAATAAAAAGAAATATTTTTTTGATGAAGATTGACATACAAATTGTAATAATCTTGTAAGAATTATAAATTTTTATTTAATGTGATGATAAAAGCAAGAAAAATTTCAAATAAATATTAACCTAAATATATATAATATAAATTAATTTTTTGTTATTATATGAGAGTTCAAAAATTAATGATCCTTTTATTATTCAAGGGTAATCACATTATTTTTGTTCAGGTAATCAGTCCACATAAAATATAAAACCCAATCTTATTGTTAATATATATTGCCACTATCTATTTTTTTTTTTTTTTTTTTTTCTAGCAAGTAATAATTCTGGCCGCCCAAGGCTTAAATCTCACATGCCTTCTGTTCACAGTCAACAACCAAATCAAATCGTAATTATATTTTAAACTAGACACTACAAGATCAATGTAGAATATAAATTGCCATATTCTTATATAAGTTGATGGACAGATTTTTCTTCTCAATTAAAAAAGTATCCTTTATAAGAACAAAAAACAAAATTGTATACACACCCCACAAGAAGTAAACCCTTGTGTTATTATTTCTAAACATCCTACTTCCCTTGCAAACATAAATCTTAATTCTATTTTCAAACAATAAAGATGGAATTGTATTAGAAAATAAATTCTAATTGAATTGTATAATTGGATTTATCGTAGTTGAATTTTATCTTTTATAATTGAATGTGACTTTTATAGAGAAGAACTATCTCAAAAGGAAAAGAAAATAAATGATAAAGAAATAAACCTTTCTTGGAAAACAAAAATCTAAGATACAATTATATCCTCACATAAAATAAAAGACGAGAGCTCAAGATTATAACGATAGGGGCAAAAATCATTCCCCTTTATTTATTATAAATGTCGGTTATTGGGTTACCAATTATCCAACCCAATTCGAATCGGGTTGAGTATGGAGCCATCCCAAGATCAAAGGGAATTCTTACTTAATCCACCTCAACTGTCCACACCCTACCGCACTCGCGTTGTGGGGCCCCGCCGACATCAAACAATGAAAATCCATTAACTCGCCGCTTACCTCCCAACCCCACCCACCCCTAAAGCCCCACAGCCTCCTCGCCCTCACAATCGATTAGGATAACAAATAAACGGGGAAGATTGTAATAGTTGTGTAATGCGCTGGTTAAAGGAGTTTGATGTTTAAAGTGGATTTTATTGATTTAAGAGTGAAAGTCATGGTGGTAAATTTGGTGGTGTTAAAGGTGAAATAAAGAAGATGATAATGAGTTCTGTGGTGTAATTTGATGGAGGTGGTAATGCAGAGGGGAGGAGAAAGGAAAGATAAAAAGGGAAAGGCTTAAATGTTTCCATATGCCTTAGCCCACTTAATTGAATTACATTTTTGCCATCTAAGTTGTAACGTTAACTGGCTGACTTCTTATGAATCCCTTTAGTCCCGTCAATGATATACTACAGTCCTAGAAAATGCAGGTATGCCCAGAAGGTCCCTTGTATGTATGATGATTCAAAAGTTGAAAGCTATGTCTAACAATTCTTTTACACATTGAATGCATTGTTTTGTTGATTTATACTGCCGTGTAGTAGCTTTCAATGTTTTCACTTACACTAATGGTCCTAGCCAACAAAAAGAAGAAAAAGAACTATAGTGTAGTTGATTTCTGTACAATGAATAAAAAATGAAAAAGAAAATGAGCTCGTAACAAATGATTCTTCCGTTGCTCATCATCTTTTGGTTGTTCTTAATTCGAGAAAGAAGACTGTCAAGATATGAAGCATTTGAAGCTTCATTGTAGAGTTGAATAGTTAAACCTGGGACATCTCAAGGACTCTAGAGCTTTGCAGCTTTTAATTCTCCAGCTTTAGTCACGGAGTACTTCAACAAGCAGAGCTCGTTTTCATTTCCCCTGTTACTTAAGCAATGTCCACTCAGCATCTCTTTCTGATCTCTATTCCACTTGCTTGTGCTCTAGTATCACTGTTGATGCAGCTCCCCCTTTGTAAATTTCATATCTTGACACATCCATCTTCTTAGCTGGATCACAATGTGCAATAAATCAATAAAAGTGTTCGATTGAACTCTTTTTGGAGGTCTTGCATATATATTCAAGCTTATCATTACCACTAGTTGCCAGTAGATTGCCTTAAGTAGACCATTTCAGTCTGCATACTTCGGTCTTCAGTGTGTGCTTTTATGCAAGAGGTAACATTGCTCAGCACTAACTGTGAAAGAGAATGGTAAAAATGTAGAAGGCGGTATATATGAATGATTAGCAATTAGATATGTATTCGTCCATGATTGATAATGGATTCATCAAGGCCTCCTGCTGTTAAAATGCGACCACTCCGATGGTTCCTTGACACAGTTGTTACTTTTGTGTGTTGACCATCCAGCCATCTAAGTTCCTAACCTACATTCAGGAAAAAAAAGTTATGTTAAAATAAATACATTAAGAATTTAGGAATAATTTATCTGATCATGAAAGGCACTTGCTTACGAGTTTTGAAGGTTGAGCATTCCAGAGTTGAAGTTTGGAGTCTAGATATCCAATAGAAAATATAAGGTAATCATGGTCCCAAAGATATGTCGTCGACATCTATACCTCTGCATTCTTTGATTTCCAAAGATGAAGATCTGGAGCCAAAGCAATAGCAAGAATATTATTTTTCACCCCAATCAATGATTTTGAAATTAATTTCATCCCTTATGTTAGGTTCAACCAGCACCGATCTTAGCTTCATTGAATAAATACCACAAACCAAAGCTTCCTAAGTAATTGACATAAATCCAAATCCAAATCCAAATCCAAAGTACTCATACTTCTTATGAATGAATTTGAATATGCTTTCTTTGGTTATTAAATAAGTTGAATCTTCTAGCTGTCCTTAGAGATAGACTACTGTCAAGATATGAAACATTTGAATCTTCATTGACAGATGGTTCAATTTCAAAAATCTTCCAGAAGGAAGGAGTCTCATGCGCCCCAGCTGATACCACAGTTAGAGCATCAAGGCTCTACAAAACATTGATTTGAGTAACTCTGCTATATTTATTTAAGAATACAATATATATAATGGGTTCTAAACTAAAGTTTATCAAATAGTCAAACCTGGGAAATTGCTCAAGGACTCTTTAAGTTTTGTAGCATTGCAAGTCTCCAACGTTAGTCATGGAAGGGTACTTCCACAAGCATAGCTTGTTTTCGTTCCTCTGCAACTCAAGCCACGTCCACTTAGCATCTCCTTGTGATGCATGTTCCACTCCAGTCCATATATCTACACATGTAAAACATAAAATATCAAATTTCCATAAATAAGGCGAACACCATACATCGCACAAGTATAGATGCTGATGCGCAACAAAAATGTTATCATAAGAGGAAATTAATGTCTCTTTTGTTGTAGTTTCTATAGGAAACTCATAAGAAAGAGTGAAACTCTTTTCACTGGCCTATGCCTCCTCGGAGGCAAGTGCATTAGATAAACAAGGGACCATGCAAGGGCCTTGACTGCATCACAATGTGAAATAAATCCGTACAAGAATTCACTTTAACTCATTTGAAAGGCTCCCATATACAAGCTTATCATTACCACTTCTTGCTAGTTGATTGCCTTCAGTAGACCATTTCTTATGAGAATCCAAGCCCATTGTGTTTTTTTAAACATGCAAGAGTGTTCATTGAATATTCAAGAAGCTCAAGCCTTACAAGGAGGACAACATTCGGCTCAAGCATTTAAAGAAGCTCACAAACTTGTTTAAGATGTGTTAAGGGTCCAAGATATAGCACAAGCCCTTTTTTGCAGCCCAAGTTGTGGAGATCAAGTAGGAAGAAGCTTAATTGGTCCAAGCCCAATTTGTGGATGCTATTTGGTTCAATTGGTGAAGGAAAATTAAGAAAATTGCAATTAGGGACATAGATCCTTAATCTAAGGAGTTGTTGTCCATAGCATTAAATGGGTATGGTTTGCAGTTTTGTAATTGCATGGTGGAGAATTATCCCTTAATATTTTGTGCAAGATTTTGTTGTAATATTTGTTAGGGTAATTCTCATGTTTTGTAAAGCCTATTTAAATGTCACTCTTTCATAATATGAATTAGACAATAAATATTGCATGAATAGTATTTTCCTTGGAGAGTTGTTTTTCTCTTTGGATTCCTTTACCCAAGTTTCGGCCAAGCTTGATGGTGGATTGATTTTTCAAGCGGGTGGAGTTCCTTTAGGCTTGAATGATCATTGGTCATCTATCTTGTAAGTTATTTTTCCCTTCGGTCACCACTCATCTCAATTTCAAGTTTGGCTTGCCTTGTTTGTGATCCCATTTGTGTTGTGTTTTCAAGTAGAATGAGTTTGTATTGATTGAGAATAGATAAAAAGTGTTGCTCTAAGTTGTCATAAGGGTTGTGTGTGATTGTGGAGTGTTGGCCAGATTTGTGTTAAGGTGTTGCAAGTGAATCCTAGCTTAGGTTGAGTTGAAATTAGTTGAAATAAGGTGATATATAAATTGGGTTGCATGAATTCATATCAATTTCAGTCCGAATACTTCTTCAGTGTGTGCTTTTATGCACTCTTACCTGTGAATAACAACATGATAAGAATATAGAAGTCAGAATATGAATATAACATGAATGGTCACATTCAGGTGGATCCGTGATAAGTTGTTACTTTTCTTCGAAGACCATCCAGATTACTAACCTGCATTCACGAATATAAACTTATTACGAGTCTTGGAGTAATTGATCATGATTATGAAAGCTGCTTAAGATGTTTGAAGCCTAAATATGTGTGTGTGTGTGTGTATTATTGTTAAAATTTGATATAAAAGATGTTATATTTAAAAAAAAATTTAATGACATGATATTATGTTATTTTGATGCAATTTATATATACTCTCGTTGAACCTTTCATTTGCTGAGAAAAGTATACCATGTTGGATGATAATTTCAAGTTTGCGTTCTTCTTCTTCTTCTTCTTCTTCTGTTATAATTTCTCCGCCTTTCACTGTTCGCTACTGGAGCTCTAGTGGTGAAGAAGAAACCAATCTTTTTTCCTTATTAATATGGCAGCAATAATATAATTTTACTCTTTAAAATTGGAATCCCTAATTTCCAAAAAGGACTATTTTGGGGCATTGACCCAGCCTACCTACTTTAGCTGAATATTCAAAGTTTTATAAATTATGTCTTTTCATTTATTTTCTAAATTATCCTTGACTACTGATCATGAACCTCTCGGCTTTCACCGAGTGTTATATATATATACTGAAACTTACACGAACAAAGTATAATATGTGGCGAACTAGGAATTCATTTTGGGAAGGGCTAAAAATATTTTTAAAATAAAAGCTAAATAAAGAGGGGAAAAAAATCATATCTCAATCATGTAAATTGATTAAATAAATATAATTAATAAGGCTATTTCTTTTTATTGAGAAAATTGATATTATTTTCTAGAAGAGATGAAAGAAATAGTTATATGCAGAGCATCAAATCATTTAGGTGATATTTGAGTGAAAAAGATAGAAATCTATAATATACAAATATTAGTTGTCTTCTTATATAAAAATTATGTATTCTTTTTCAATAAAGAAAAATAAGAAAAAATAAATTTCTTTAATTGCGATATATGAAATAAAAAGAAATATTTTTTTGATGAAGATTGACATACAAATTGTTATAATCTTATAAGAATTATAAATTTTTATTTAATGTGATGATAAAAGCAAGAAAAATTTCAAATAAATATTAATGTAAATATATACAATATAAATTAATTTTTTGTTCAACAGATTGACATCAGGCCTAACCTGTTCTATGCAAAATAAACCTCAATAAAATTATTGTCAGCTAGCAGGAAATAGTTAACACATAGAGTAAGCCCACATCCCTTGTTAGACAAAGGAAAAAAGAAAACGGCTATTACCTTGTTCATAAACACATCCAGATCTTCTATCGTCTCCATTTCTTGAGTTTAGGACTTCTTTTACCATTTCTTTATTAGTATCTTGAAGAAACTTTGCCATATTTTTTTCCCTTGCATTTAGCCTTCTTTTAGTGCCCCCTACAAGTTGAGATTATAATCGAAACAACATTCTCCTATATAGCTAGCAGTTCAGTAAAAACTTAAACGATACTAACATTTCTATGAATGTAATCCAATTCTACTCCTATTGAATGTACTCAACATTCTGGCCGCACAAGTCAATTAACAAGACTCTGACAAACGCAAACACATCATTAAAATTTAAGAGCTACAACTGCTAAGAAGATTGTTGGAATTGTCCTGCAAATAAGTGAATCACAGCAACACACCACACACAGAGCAAAGAACAAGCGCAAAACATAGGAAATAGCAGATTGCATTAATTGGTATTGAGTGATCATAAAATAGGAACAATTGAAATAACAGATAGATTCCCAGCAATTCGAGGAGCTGGGGACCTCCCGATCAGTGTTATGAATATATTTCTTGATATCCTACCTCCCACCCTCTCTCCCTTTTATAGGCTAGTTATTCTATTCTGTAACTAATTGACAGCCACGTGTCCATTCTCATAACAACCTCACCAAGCTCTAACAACCCTCATTGCACACCTCACCACCCCTTAACAAACTCACTCTCAACGTACCCTCACTCCTATTCCTTCCCTTGCCCTTGGATTTATAGACCTTGTGTATGGGAGGTCTAACAACCTTGTCCTCAAGGTGGAATTGAGGAAATTGGTTGCTGAGGACATCAAGAGGCTCCCAGGTGGCATCGAAAGTAGGCAGATCGTGCCATCGGATGAGAACCTCTGTGGAACCATCAAGAAGAGTCCGCACATCCAGCACTTCCGCCAGCTGAACCTGAAGTTCCAGGTTATTCGTGAGACAAGAAGGCAGAGGTTGCACGGGAACTGAGCTATGCAGGCTGTGCTTCAACTGCGCTATGTGAAAAACTAGGTGAATAAGGGCTGTTGTGGGCAGTTCTAGCTTGTATGCCACCTGACCAATTTTCTCCAGGACTCAGAAAGGGCCATAAAACCTGGGACTCAGTTTTTCATTCAACCGTGTGGCCAGAGATTTAAATTTGTACGGCTGAAGCCGAAGATACACATAATCTCCCGACAAAAACTGGATATCCCTTCGATGGCGGTCTGCTTGTTCTTTCATGTGAACTTGGGCCACCTCCAGGTTGTGTTTAAGGTCTTGAAGGATGGCATTTTGCTCACGGATCTGGTGGTTTACTTCGTCGACTTGAGAGGGGTAATCGGAGGGTCACGACCGTACAAGGCTTTGAAAGGTGTCATCTTGGTGGACCTATGATACGTCGTGTTGTACCAAAATTCAGCCCATGATAAACAGTTCAGCCATTGATGGGGATGTGAGCTACAAAAACAGCGAAGGTATGGCTCTAAGCATCTATTCACCACTTCGATTTAGCCATCCGTTTGAGGGTGGTAAGCTGAGCTAAATTTCAAAGTTGTCCTAGATACCCTGAAAATCTCTTGCCAAAAATGACTTATGAAAAGTCTGTCCCTGTCGGAAATGATGGATTGAGGAAAACCGTGAAGCTTCACTATCTCTTTCATGAACACTAAGGCCACCTCCTTGGTGGTATAAGGGTGCGACAAGAGCAGAAAATGGCCATATTTCGTCAATCAATCAACTACAACCAGAATGTTATCGACTCCCTTGGCCCTTGGAAGGCCTCCAATGAAGTCCATTGTCAAGTCATTGAATGCCTGAGCGGAAATAGGAAGTAGCTGAAGTAGCCTTGCCAGCTTCAGAGCTGGGTGTTTGTTAACTTGACAGATGGTGCAAGTTTTAACAAAGTCTTGGATATCCTTCTTCATGCCTACCCAATAAGCCACATTGGCAACCCTTTTGTATGTCTGGAAGAATCCGGAATGACCACCTGCTGGATTGGAATGAAATTCAGTTAGTAACTTCTGAACGAACTGAGAACCTTTAGGCAAAACCAACCTGTCCTTGTACAATAGGCGGCCATGGCGGAGTTTGTAGTTCGGTCGGTTCTTGGGTTCCAAAACCAGGTCTTGAATCAGCTGCCTAAGCTTGGGATCCTGATGGGCTTCATTTGCCAAGTCATCATACTCCGCAAACTGAATCACCAACAAAGAAGATAATTCCGAATCCTCATCTCGTCGGGATAATGTATCGGTGACCTCATTAGTGGTTCTCGGCCAATAGTGAATATCAAACGAAAACCCCATTAATTTGGACAACCATTTCTGCAATTCCGAGGTTTTAATCCGCTGGTCCTTGAGAAATTGGAGGCTTCGCTGATCTGTTCGAATGATAAACTTCCTACCCAATAAGTAAGGACTCCATTTGTGCATAACAAATACGACATCCATTAACTCTTTTTCATAAACAGATTTTTGTTTAGCTTGAGGGGAGAAAGCCTTACTTAAGTAAGCTATGGGTCGTTTTTGTTGAACTAATACCGCTCCCATACTGTGGCTCGAGGCATCTGTGTGTATCTCGAATGGAGAGTTGAAATCCGGAGCTGCCAGAATTGGGAACTGAAGTCATAGCTTCCTTTAAGGCATGAAAGGCCTGTTGGGCCTCCTGATCCCAACTAAAAGAATTTTTCTTTAGTAGTCTCGTGAGTGGTTGGGCTATGCTGCCATACCCTTTAACAAACCTGCAATAGTACCCCGTTAATCCCAAGAATCCGTGAAGGCTCTTCACATTGATGGGTGTGGGCCAGGAAACCATAGCAACAATTTTTTGGGGGTTTGCCTCAACCCCATTAGCCGAAATTAGATGCCCTAGATATTCCAGCTTTTGCTGCCCGAATAAGCATTTTTTTAAAATTCCAAACCAATTCATTGTCATCCATAATCCTAAGAGCTTGCCGAAGGTGTCTGATGTGGGATTCCAAGTCGAGGCTGTATATCAGAAAATCATCAAAAAAAACCAGCACAAACTTACGTAGGACTAGCTTAAAAATGCTGTTCATCAATGACTGAAACGTTGAAGGGGCATCGGTCAAATCGAACGGCATAACCAAGAACTCGTAATGCCCCTCGTGTTCGAAAGGCTATTTTAGGGATGTCTTCGTCTTTGATTCTAATATGATGGTATCTGGACCGAAGATCCAACGTAGAGAAGATGGTTGCCCCAGTTAACTCATTCATCAATTCTTCGATGGTAGGGATTGGAAACTTGTTGGGAATTGTTATTTTGTTGAGGGCCCTGTAATCGACACAGAACCTCCAACTTTCGTCCTTTTTCTTGACTAGCAACATCGGGCTGGCAAACGGACTGGGATAATACGGGCAGCTACCATCTCTTCCACCAATTTTTCAATTTCATTTTTCTGAAAATAAGGATACCTATAGGGTCTGATGTTAGGGGCTAGGGCACATTCTTTAAGGTTTATGGCGTGGTCATGGGTACGGTGTAGAGGAAGTTTGGATGGTTGGTCAAAAAGCTGCCTATACTAATCTAAGACGGCCTGAATTCATGGACTGACATCTTTTCCTATGGTCATTAGCTTTCCTTCAATCGAACAACACTCCACCAGAAACCCTCCCTCGGTGTTGTTGATGGATCGTAGCATTGATTTCAGTGAGACAACTGACTTCACCAGAGATGGATCCCCCTGTAAACTGACTCTGACCCTATCCACCTCAAACCTCATGGTCAACTTCTTCCAATTAGCACACATGTCCCCTAAGGAGCTCAACCACATAATGCCCAAAACAATATCAGCCCCCCTAACTCAAAGGGAAAGAAATCTTGCCTAATTTGAATCTCTTGCACATCTAGAGTAACCTGTCGGCACACCCCTTCTCCTTTCACTGTCACTCCATTTCCCACCATCACCCCAAATAGTTTCCCCTTTTCCACCGCAATACCAAGCCTCTCTACCAACTCCTGAGAAATAAAGTTATGTGACGCTCCACTGTCAACTAACACCACTACTTTAGTACCCCCAATTTGCCCTTTTACCTTCAAGGTTTTATCTAACGTTATACCCACAATGGAGTTCATGGATAGAGCTAAGTCATTACCTTCTAGGCTGGGATTTTCATCGTTTTTCGGTGGAGATTCACCATTCTCAGGCTCATCTTCCTCCAACACCAACAAGATTTGTAACAATTTACTCCGACAGCGATGATTGGGATCTCGTCACATTGGAAGCAGAACCCTTTCTCTCGTTTGTACTAGATGTCGGCTTCGAACAACCACCGAAAATTCCCTCCTGATCCCCCTCGAAAACTTGCGATTCCATTTTTTGGTGCTCTCTCTCTCCTATCGGGTGCTCGAGATGATGCGACTTAGCTGGATTTTGGTGGTTTTGTTGAGTTGGGCCACTAAGCGGGTCGGGTGGGGTCGGGTCTGGACTACTGGGTAACCTGGCTGGGTTGGACCACCACATGTGCTGGGTCAAATCTGGGCTGCTGGATACCCTTGTGTAACTTTCTTTGGTTCCATGGGCTTTAAATGGTTTGGGCTGGCACTTATCCATGACCCAATTTTTTTCCTCCACACGATGGGCCTGCTCAATCACCTCTTGAAGGGAGTTAGGCCTTAGCAATCTTAACTCAGCTCTAATTTCTTCCCTAAGCCAATTGATGAAGACTCCCATTAACAACTCTTCACTCAAATCTTTCAACAGTGTCGTATTGGATTCAAAGTCTTCCCTGTATTCAGTCACGGTGGAGTTTTGTTTCAGCGCTACCAGAGCCTCATGTGCAGAACCTTGGAACGACGACCATAATCTCACGATTAGAGCAGCCTTGAACTCTCCCCACGACTTGAAAGGTTCTCGCCCTTCCACCCATTGGTACCAGTTCAATGCCCTACCCTCCATGCAAACAGCCGCGGCCTCAACCATCTCCGATGGTCCAAATTTGTTAATAGTAAAGTAACGATCTGCGCGAAAGGTTCATTCAAAGGGGTCTTCTCCACTGAAAATTGGAAGTTCCAGCTNAGAGCCTCATGTGCAGAACCTTGGAACGACGACCATAATCTCACGATTAGAGCAGCCTTGAACTCTCCCCACGACTTGAAAGGTTCTCGCCCTTCCACCCATTGGTACCAGTTCAATGCCCTACCCTCCATGCAAACAGCCGCGGCCTCAACCATCTCCGATGGTCCAAATTTGTTAATAGTAAAGTAACGATCTGCGCGAAAGGTTCATTCAAAGGGGTCTTCTCCACTGAAAATTGGAAGTTCCAACTTCCGGCCTTTCTTCTCCTCTTTCCCACTTTCCCTGTTTGTTTCTTGTCCTTGCTCTCGACCATCCCCAGAATCTGTATTCTCGGAAGTTGACTGAGACTTCTCTTTTTCGCGTTAATGTTTCTCGTCCCTTTCATCTCTCAACCTCATCAATTCTCTCATCTCAGTCAAGTACTCTTTAAGGCTACCCATATCAGTTTTTATTGAACTCATGTCCTCATGTACCGACTTCATCTCTTTTTCCATATTTTCCATCCTATTATCCATCTTCGATTTGACCATTCCCCAGTGTGAGCACTGTTGGCTACCTAGCTCTGATACCAATATGTTGGAACTCTCCTGCAAATCAGTGAATCACAGCAACACACCACACACAGAGCAAAGAACAAGCGCAAAATATAAGAAATATCAGATTGCATTAATTGGTATTGAGTGATCATAAAATAGGAACAATTGAAATAACAGACAGATTCCCAACAATTCGAGGAGCTGGGGACCTCCCAATCAGTCTTGTGAATATATTTCTTGATATCCTACCTCCCACCCTCTCTCCTTTTTGTAAGCTAGTTATTCTATTCTGTAACTAATTGACAGCCACATGTCCATTCTCATAACAACCTCACCAAGCTCTAACAACCCTCATTGCACACCTCACCACCCCTTAACAAACTCACTCTCAACGTACCCTCACTCCTATTCCTTCCCCTGCCCTTGGATTTATAGACCTTGTGTATGGGAAGTCTAAAAAAGACTCAGGATGAATACGACTTAAGCAACGATGGTAATTCCAACTATTCCTCTTCTTTCATCTTGTCATGGAATTTTGACTGCAATATGTTTAAAACAATATGAGGATATACTGATGGCAAGAACTCCATTAAAGGAACTATAATGAACACTGTAAATGGTACTAATCTGGAAATATCAGTCTTGATTTGTGTAAGTTGTTTCCTCTCTTTTCTGAAAAGACCCTTCCCTTTGGCAAGTTTCAATAGTAACCATAAACATATCCTCACATTAGCCTAACGTAATTTTATAATCAACGAATAACAATACAGAGTAGACTTGAATTCATCAGTAACCATAATGGTAGATTTTCATAGCCTGGGATTCCTATTAAACGTCTACCTCACCTAATTTTGGCAAGCATATATAATACCATCTAAGTTGAAATATGATAGGAACCTGGATTCTCAATACTCAAAACAACCCAAACAGAGCAATATTCCAACACAAATCGGAGACAATTGAGAAAACACTAATATGAATATACCTCTATATTGATTGAGAAAAAAAAATGGATAACAACGATAATGAAGAACAATTGAGAAAACAACACTGAATGTAAAGATAGCCTAACACTTCGAAGGGCTAGTCCCTCCCAATTTCCTACTGAAAAAAATCCTCCCTTTTACAATTTAAATCTCTTAATTTATACTCACAACGTCACATCAATTTCATTGTTCCTACCACGTGGATAACTAACTCCCACTTGCACACCATGCTAATTGCCCTTAAAATTCCTTTTGTAAATTTGAGTGGGATGAGTAGTGGGGGTCATATCAGAATATTAAATTGCTGACTTCTTATGAATACCTAGAGTCCCAATCATATATAACTACAGTCCCAGAAAATGTAAGTACATCTAAAAGGTTCACAAGGTAATGCTGATGGGAGTTATACATCTTATGACTCAAAAGTTGAAACTAAGTTAAGCAAATCTTTTGCACAATGAATGCATTATAATAAATTATCTTATTGATTACTGCCTCCCTATGATGGCTTTCTCTATTTTCATGTATCCTAATGGTCATAACAAAATATATATACTAGCATAGACAACCAAAAGAAAAAAAGAACTGCACAGGAGTTGATTTCTGTGCAATAATGGAGAAGAAAAAAAGCTTGAAACAAATTGGCTTTTCCATTGCTCACCATTTTTATTTGGCCTTCGAGATAGATGGCTTTCAAGATATGAATCATTTGAATCTTCATTGACAGGTGGTTCAAAAATCTCCCAAAAGCAGAGGGTCTCTTCACTCTGCCCTAGCTGAAGCCCAAGTTAGTCTATATGGTTCTGTAAAACATTGATTTAAGAAATCAGCTACATTTATTTAAGAATACAAGACACTGGGTTCTAAACTAATGTTTGTCAGATAGTCAAAACTGAGAAAGCTCAAGAACTCTAGAACTTTGCAGATTTTAACTCCCCAACTTCAGCCATTGAAGGGTGTTTCCAAAAGCTCCACTCAGTATCTCCTTTCGATACTAGTTCCGCTCCAGTCCACATATCTGCACATGTAACATCAAATTGCCATAAATAAGGTCAAAGCCAAACACTTCATTATTATAGACGAGCAATAAAAATGTTATCATAGATGGAAATGTCTCTTAGAAGGACACAAATAAGTTGTAGTTTCTAAAGAAAACTCATAAGAAAGAGTGAATTATTTCAATTGCCTGTTCTCCAGTATCATTGCTGATGCAGGTTCCCCCTTGTGAATTCCATATCTTAATACAACCATCTTCTGTGCTTCCTCCAGTGCAAGAATATTAGATCGATCAGGGATCCATGTAAGGGCCTTGACTGCATCACAATGTGCAACAAATCAGTACAAGAATTTGGTTGAACTCAATTTAAAAGGCTCCCATTCGTATTCAAGCTCATCATCACCACCGCTTGCCAGTAGATTGCCTTTAAACCTCTCCAACAAGAATGTTATTTTTCATCAATAAATAATTTTCATATTAAATTCATCCCTTATATTAAATGCATCCAGAAGATAGCTTCATTCTGCAAATAACATTAATTAAAGCATCCAAGAAACCAACATAAATACATGTCATTAAGTACAAATACTCTCTTAATTTAAATATGCCTTCTTTGTGTAGAACAGGGATTAGTACCTTGTGTATGCATCAATATCAATATGGCTTAGTGCCAGTTTGTTGCAGTGCCTTGGCACCTTTTATTCTCATATCAGCGATATTACGATTCTACTTTCTACTTAATTTGGGGGTTCCCTGAAAACAAACATTCTAAATGGTCTTTCTTTTTCATCCAAACTCAAAACTCAAGGTGTGACAATCAATTACTTATCATGAGTACTCCTATTTAAACATAATATATAAGCAAAGCTCAAATCCAAACCATATCAAAAAGTTAAATTGAACAAACAAAATTGAGCTTTTCAATTTCAGTAATAAATTTGTGATAACTTTTTCTCAGAGTTTTGAATTATCCAAAGTATAAACGAAGTCTTCGATGCAATTCTTTGAATGAATTGAGATAATTTTTGCAAACAATATCAATAGCAAACTATAAATAAATAGTATTTTAAATAGTTCTCTAACTATAGATATAAACTAACAAATAACTATATTATCCTAATATTGATACGTATTATTATTCTCATTAGAAAATATTATAACTTATTGTGTATTTATTGAATGTCCAAGAATATGACAGAGAAAATGAAAGACATATTTAAGCTAGAAATTGAAATTCGGACTTACCAATATAATTCAAAAAATGAAAGTACAAGATATGGGTGTTTCCCTTTCGTAAGAATTTGAATTCTGTAGGTTGTCATTATCTTCATCATAAAGGCAATCACTTCCACTATGTTCTACCCATCATTGTCTTCATCCGAATCAGAAATGATCATAGGTGAACCGACAGAATCTTGAGGGAATTCATCCAAATCCAAAGGAGTAGAGGGCTGTGATTCAACAAAATCTCCATCATTGTCTTCATCCAAATCGAAAATAAAAATAATAGGTGACGCAACAGAAACTTGAGGGAATTCATCCGAATCCAAAGGAGTAAAAGGATGTGATCTGACAAAATCTTGAGGGAATTTGTCCAAGTCCAAAAGAGTAAAGCTATTGGATTCATTTGTACTTGGATTGAACTCTTCCCCTTCTTCCACATGTGGTAACACTAGATGCACCCCAGACCTTTTCACATCCAATTGCATACTAAAACATTAAAAGCATACCAAAATGATGATCAAACAATTAATATTTTACGAAAAGGTAAACCTATTTTATTCGATTAGGAATACTTTATATTCAATTATATGTACATCAAAACATGCTTGGTTCATGGCACATATATAATATTTTAGGAAAAGGTAAATCTATTTTATTCGATTTAGGAATTAGGATTATTACTTTGCAGTCAATCATATTTTAGAGAAAGCAACTAAGAAACAATTACATGTACAAGAAAGCATAACCTTATGTTGATTCTAAAGACTCTCCCTAGACTCAACATTACAAAACTTTAACATATAAAAAGAACTGATATAATAAAATCCACTCTCTAGTCTCTAGATGGGTATATTTTGACGGTTATCTTTTTGCAAAATTTACATGAAAACTTAAAACTTTGAAATTATTAATATAGAAACAAAAGATTAATGGAACAATAATGATACCCCTTCAATTGAACTTCATCAAAAAATTGCATTTGACTCAATATGAAACACAGATTTCCTAAGTCATATGGCATATATAACTGATATTTGAGAGCAGAAGAAACTATTTCAGAAATGAGTCATAAGCATGAAAGACATAACAAAATAGTGTAGAGATGGAGAGAGCATATATGCAGTTAATGATATCTTATTTAATTACCTTGAGCTGGATTCTCCTTCACAGAAATTTGAAGATTTCAATCTCTTGGAGTGCGCTTCCTCTTCATCAATGATAGAAAATCTGGATAAAACCCCTGAAAATGGAGGCGTTGGAGCACCGAGAAAGCCTCCTTAACTGCCCATTCACGGTCCACCCCATAGGTGCACTGAACCCTAGACGAAATGCGATTGACTGAGTATGCATCAAAGGAGGGGCCTCACCAATGCCTTGCCCAAATCCATTTCCACCATTCCCCATCATACCTCTTCCATCCACTGCTGGCCCTCTATTTCCCATCTCTTGCATATTGACTCTTCCCCAATTCCCTCTCCCATAACCACCACCTTGCATATTGTCTATTCTCCAATTCCCCCTATTTCCGGCCCCGCGACCAGCATTCCCAAGAAAAATGGTATGACCACCACCATCAGCATGACTTTCTGGACAATACTACCTTGAACAATACCACCACTATTAACATTGTTGTTACTCAAAACTTGCTCTTCCACTTCACACATCACCTTACTTGCCCTAACTCACATTTCTCCCCAAATTCAAATTTTCAAAAGAAAGAATTAATATAATCAAAATATGCTATCTGTCCAGTATTACTAGCCAATCTTATTTTAAATACAACAACTAAGAAACAATTACATGTACATTAAGGCATGTTTAGTCGATTTGGTATAATTTATATTTTAGCACTGAATCCATTATATAATTATGTTTTGCCAGATTAATTTATTCTCATCTTTATAGGTTGATTCTAATGATTCTCCAAAAACACTTAAAATTTCAAAACTTTAAATTATAAAAGAGAAATAATAGAATCAAAATCCACTGTCCAGTCTCTAGATAAGCATATTTAGATGGTCATCTTGTTCCCAAAAATAAAAAGAAATAAAAAAAACTTAAATTTTGATATAATTAATTTAGAAACAAAGGGTTAATGGAAGAAAATGTTATAATTGAACATGAAAACTGTTAGGGCCAAAAAATGTCCTCGACCCAATTAGGCTTAAAGACGAAGACACCTTCATCCAAGCGGGAAGCTCAGGCCCAATTCCAATGGGGCCCAAATCAGAGTTCTGCAGATGAGGTCCATTCAGTGTGTTTTCCCAGCTCCTCACAATCTGGACCCAGGCCTTCCGACCCTGGAACACCTTCTGGGTTTACAATCAACTCGAAACCCACAGTCGTGTGCGAACTACACTTTTACTTGAACTCTGCTAAGGAAGTCAATTACTATCTCAACTCCTCCAAGGTCCGTATCCGAGGCATGTTCAAACTCCCTTTCCTGCTGAGATAAGGGATCCAAAGGCTACACCCTTTGAGAAGACTACCACTACAAGGACTCCTAGTCCCACCAGGATTCGAGGACTATACAGTCACTATTTAAATGGAGGCCAACCCTCTCACAAAAGACAGATTCCATTACACCTTTAGACCCCAAGGTTCCTGCTTGAGAACTTCGTATTGCAGCTGTAGTCATAATCCTCAACTAGACTTCCGGTAACCTTTCTTCTCCCTAGCCCTCACTAAATTAGCCTTATTCAGCTTTGCTAACTTGAGCGTCGGAGTGCCTACGACAAACATCACCCTGGTGTTTTCCGTCGCTTCACGCTTGTTTCTTTACGTGTGCAGGTGCAGCAAATCGCTAGTGGCCTCAACCTCATGGGATCAGTCCCTCATTCCATACAGGTAGATTTTTACATCTACAGTTTGGCGCCCACCGTGGGGCCTCTGGCAATCGTTCGTTTCACAAACCCTGCTACGTAAAGAAACTCTCAATGGTTGAAAATTCTGATAACACTAAGCCTGGCCTCGAGGCCAAACTAGAGGCTTTGACCGCCCTCATGCAACAGCACTCAGACAAGGTGACCATACTGGAAGCTGAGAACACTACCATCTGGACTGAAAACGCCTCCATCAGGGTCGAAAACCAGTCTCTAAAAGAGAAAGTAAGTTAGTTTTATGATCTTGAGCTTCTGCCTTGTCAAGTACCACCCAACCGGTTTCGTGCCTCGGTTCCGTCTATGCAACCTCTCTAAACTCTAGAGCACATACACACGGCCTCAGACAAGAGGTCGCGTCAACTATGGTCGTCATTGGTCGACGATTCAGCCCTGATTCATGGTGAACGGGGTCTGCCAACGGAACCCTTCTCGGTTGATCCGCCTCAGGCGCAAGATCAAGGCGTCCAAGTGACAGAAAGCCCACTACAACAAGAACCGCCCATCGTCGCCATCCCACCTCACCTTCAGTCAACCATCCCTACACAAACTCCACTCGGCTCGGTTCATCCTCGCGGGTCGAGCGGTCACCCACTTCAAACCATCTTAGTTGAGTCCATCCATCCCAACAGACCGAGCGAGTCCCAAATAACCCCCATAACCATTCATGTAGGGCAAAACACTCGATCAGTTACAATGAGAGTCACCCAACCGGAGGGAGTGAATGGGTGGTAGCGTGCCGAATGCTCCAAATTAATAACCTTCCTAACCTAACTACTGAATTGTATATAGGGTAAGTAAGGGTCGATCCCACAGGGAATGATTCAATTAATTTCTATATTCTAAAACAATGAAAACAACAAAAAATTAAAATAAAACCCTAAACAGTAAACATGACAACAGTAATGAAAGGGGGTTGTAGTCAAGGCAAACTAAATACAACAAAGAAATCTCTAATAGTAGAAAATATCAGGTTTAAAGCAATCAGTTCTCGGTTCAAGATCCACCTAAACATGCATTGGACATGAACTAACCGTAACACTATTCTATCTCGTTATTATGGAACTACTGACCCTAGGAAACAACGAGCTCTGTTACCCAAATTTTTCCTTAATTGCCACTACTGAAATAAGCTTTCCAAGTAGATCCCAACCCTTGAACAACCTTATGACAAATCTGGAAGTCAATTTTTTGACGAATTCTGTTTCCTAAAAGATAGACTTCCAGATTTGTCAAAATCTTATCAGATATGGAAAACAGAATTCGTCTCCAGCTTGCACCAGGATTCTCGCAATGTAAAAGATCTTTTCTGGGCTCGATCACTTCATAAAAATTGTAGTCCCGGATGTGTAGATGAATCTGGGCTTTTGAATCACCCGCTTTCGATATCTGACGCTCCAGTTAGGCTTGTTTGAAGATTCAATACTCAGCCAGGAAATCCTTCCGCGACTAGGATTCCAGGTGCGGTTTTGCAACAACTAAGAAGACCCAAACAAACTTAGATTCTCGCCCATATACCTTACTGGAAAGCTTGATTCATCAACTTTACTTTTTCTGAAGAACACTTTTGCAATCAAGAAATCTGACTCCATGAAAAACCTGAAAAACGCAGCATTGGTCAGAATAACAAAAATCTAGAATTTCCTAATATTTTATTACTTATTTTCTAAAGTCTATCTAATTATGCCAAACTCACAAAATAAACTCTAATCAACTCAAATAGGCATAAAACATAAAAAAACATAATATGGAAGGAATAAAAATATATAAATTACACTCTTATCAATGGGCATCCAGGCTACCAAACGATACCCGAAGGAATGATCCACCAGGCTACATCACGCGGATTGACCCAACAAAATGCACCGAGTGCGAATCCTTTCGCCAACCAAGTCAATCAGGACGACCTAGTGGTATTCGCCTCTCCCATGGAACAGATATTGGCCAAGAGACTGACCAACGTAGAGGCAGTGATGAGGCGTATACCATGAATGTCAATCCCTACCAAAAAGAGCAAGCCTTACTGCTATGCTGATTTGCCCTTCGTGGATGCGATCGCGCTAGCCGACATGCCCCATAAATTCACTATCCCTAGCATGAAGCCCTAAGACGGCACAATCGACCTAGATGATCACATAGCCTTGTACAAGTAGTGGATGTTCATCGTCTCGATACCCCAAACGCTGAAGGAAGCATGTATGTGTAAGAGCTTTAGTTCAAGCCTCTCTGGTTCGGCTCTTTAGTGGTACACTAACCTCCCAAACAGTTCAATCAACTCATTTGCCCAGCTTACCGACACCTTCGTTGAATAATTCGCCAGCAGCAAGAAACTTGAGATACTATCGGCCGACCTGTACAGAGTCTACCAAAAAAGGGGGGAGCCATTGAGAGAGTACGTCAGTAGATTCAACAAAGAAAAAGTCTCCATCCCCTTTTGTAACCTCGAGACAGCCGTAGACGCCTTCAGAAAGAGGCTATTCCCGGATGGTGAATTATACAAAGATTTGACGAAGCTCGGTTGCACCACGATGGAAGACGCCTTGGCTAGAGCAGTGATTCAAATAAGGTGGGAGGAAGATGAGATGAATCGAACGAGTCATGTTAGGTATGACCCAAGGCGGAATGATAGGAAGTTAAAGCTCAGATCGATCGAACCTTGTTACCAATCCCCCCCCCCCCCCCCCCCCCCCCCCCCCCCCCCCCCCCCCCCCCCCCCCCTTCACGCAATCTGAACAAAGTCAGAAAACCATATGACCGCCAGCCGCTTAGAACCGACAATAGACCAACCGGATCGAGCCAATACAAAGTCCCGGAGTACAACCTCAACGTCGAACCAGCCTAGGTCATGGCAATCAAGAAAGGAATGGGACTTATCGTTAAGTGGTTGGGCAAGCTCAATGCCGAAGCAAGAAGGGACATGACCAAGTGGTGCGAGTTCCACGGCGACCATGGACATAACACCACGAACTGCATTGCCCTGCGGTTGGAAGTCGCCGCACTATTAAAGAGGGGACATCTCCGAGATTTGTTGATAGATAAAGGGAAGGATACAATTAGCCAGAAAAGCACGAAAGAAATATCTCTACCTCCACGAGAACCTACACCAAAAGGATTCTGCTGAATCATCTCAAGAGGGTCAGAGATCAATGGGGTTAGTTATTCCTCAGCCAAACGCTACGCCAGAGCCAACAACCACCATGAAATCCAATCCATCCATCCGTCCTCTCGGTCACACACCCACCAGGTAATTCAGTTTGAAGATGACGAGCCAGTCACCTTGGTCACCCCTCATCACAACGCTTTAATCAGCTCCCTCTAAATCGCCAACATCCTGGTCAAGAGAGTATTCATAGATGGTGGGTCCTCAGCAAACATTCTCTTCCTTGAAGCAGTGAAGGCCATAGGTCTGGAAGAAACATACATCAACAGACGACCAACCATACTGGTTGGGTTTAGTTCCGAGTAGAAATACACAATCGGAGAAATCCTTCTTCCTGTTTATGCCAGCGGAGTAAACAAGCAAACCGTTTTTCTAGTGATCGACTGTCCTTCACCATACAACGTCATCTTGGGCCGACCTTGGATCCACGACATACGAGCTATTCCATCCACCTTCCACCAAACCATCAAGTTTCCAACAAAATGGGGAGTAAGGGAAATCAAGGGTGATCTTAAGGCTTCTAGAGATTGTTACAAGAATGTCTTCAAAAGCAAAGGTCATGCTTCATAGCAACTATAGTCTCATCCAACCCCTCCGACCGAGCCAAATCAACCATCTATGGAAGAGTTGGATGAAGTGTAGATACACTCAGAAGACCCGAAAAGAAAGACCGATATAGGTTCTCGCCTCGGGCCTGAGACAAGAGAGAAACTCATAGAATTTCTCAAATGAAACCAAGACTGTTTCGTTTGGTCCCACACTGACATGACAGGAGTCAACCCAGAAGCCCACCTCAAAGTAGATCTGAATTACCCCCAAGTGAAGTAGAGGCATAGGATAGGAAATTCACACCAGAGCTCAATCAGATCGTCAATGAGGAGATTGATAAGTTACTGAATAATGGTTTGATCAGAGAGGTCCACTACCCCGACTGACTGGCAAACGTTGTGGTCATAAAGAAAAAGAACGGAAAGTGAAGGGTCTGCATTGACTTCACGGATTTAAACAAAGCATACCCTAAGGACTCCTTCCCGCTCCCATATATCAACATGATGGTCGATGCGATCGTAAGCCACGAGCTCTTAAGTTTCATGGATGTCTTCGCAGGGTACAACCAGATTTTGATGCACCCCGACGACCAGGAGAAAACAGCCTTCATCACAGAAAGGGGAACCTGCTGCTACAAGGTGATGTCATTCGGTCTCAAGAACGTTGGGGCTACCTATCAGCGGCTAGTCAACAGAATGTTTGTCAAACTCCTTGGGGATACCATGGAGGTTTACATCGACGACATGCTCGTTAAGTCCCCGATGGCCTAGCAGCACCTCAACCAGGCGTTCGTTGTCCTAAGGAAGTATAATATGAAGCTAAATCCAGCCAAATGCTTGTTCGGCGTCTCGTCGGGGTAAATTCTTGGGATACATGGTAACTCAGCGAGGGATAGAAGCCAACCTCGACCAAATCAGAGCGATCCTCAATATACCATCACCAACTTGCATCAAAGACGTCTAGTGCCTTGTAGGATGAGTAGCCGCCTTGAGCCGCTTCATATCCAGATCCGCTGACAAGTGCCACCACTTCTTCCACACACTCAAGAAATCTAAGAAGTTTGAGTGGACCCTTTCCTGCGAGGAAGCCTTGCAACAATTGAAAAGATACCTGACCTCTTCTTCGCTCCTTTCAAAACCTGTGGATGAGGAGAAACTTTACATCTATTTGGCAGTCTCAGAGACAGCAAACTCAGCAGTGTTAGTTTGGGAAGATAATACGAAGCAGCTACCGGTTTACTATGTAAGTAAATCACTCCTCGATTAGGAAACACGATACAGTCAGCTGGAGAAACTGGCCCTAACCCTCATCCATGCATCTAGGAAGCTTAGGCCATACTTTTAATGCCACTCCATAGTCGTACTCACCTCTTTTCCACTCAAGAAGATACTACATAAGCCAGAGTTATCAGGCCGACTCACGCAATAGACAGTAGAGCTTAGTGAGTTTGACATATCTTTCCAGCCATGTACTGTTGTCAAGTCCTAAGCACTGGCAGACTTTATTGCTGATTTTACCTCGAACAACACCGTCCAAGTAGAAAGAGAGTTATTGTGTATGAATAGTGGGTCGCCTTCAAGTGGACTCTCTCAGTGGATGGCTTAAGCAATGTGAATGGAAGCGGGCTCGGGTTAGTACTAACTACACTAGAGGGGGACGTCATCTAGCGGGCCATACGATGTGGATTCAAGTGCACCAATAACGAAGCTGAATACGAGGTTCTCATCGTTGGACTTTCCCTAACCAAAGAAATCGGAGTAAGGAGGCTGGAGGTAAAGTCCGACTCCCAACTCGTGGTCAACCAGCTGCAAGACACTTACCAAGCCTGCGACTTGAAGATGACGGCCTACTTGAACCTGGTTAAAGAATTGCAGACTGAATTCGAAGTATTCTCCATCGCCCAAGTCCCAAGAGGGGAGAGCACTCATGCTGATGCCCTTGCTAACCTCGGCTCAACCCTTCAATGTTTTTCCTAGTCATCTATCCCTCTGTTATTCCTACAATGACCGACCAACTGGAAGGAACAACCAACAAACAAGTCGCCCAAAGAAGCAATGGACATCGAACTGGCCGACTCCTGGATGACCCCGATAATGAAATACTTGGAACATAATGAGCTCCCAGCTGACAAGAACGAAGCATGCCGCCTGAGAGCAAGAGCCGCTAGGTTCACCATATATGAGGGCCAATTCCTTAGAAAGTCATTCTCCGGTCCCTACCTCAAGGGCATAAGCCCAAAAGAGGCCAAACGGGTTCTCACCGAACTCCATGAAGGCGAATGTGGAAACCATGCAGGAGGACGTAGCCTCGCACACAAGGTGATCACCGCTGGATACTATTGGCCAACCATACGCACTGATTCAGTGGCTTATGTGAAGAAATGCGACAGTTGTTAGAGGTTCGTCCACGTCTCACACCTCCCACCTGAGCGACTCCACTCCATTCTCACACCTTGGCCATTCATAAAGTGAGGAATAGATATAGTAGGAAAGCTCCTGACTGCGTCTGAGCAGCGAGTCTTCATGTTGGCTGTGACTGATTACTTTACTAAGTAGATTGAAGTCGAAGCATTCGCATAAGTTAGAGACCGAGAGGTAAAAGCTTTCTTCTGGAAACATGTCATCTGCAGGTTTGGGATACCGAAAGAAATCGTCACCGACAATGGATCCCAATTTATCAGTTCATGCTTCAGGGATTTCTGCGACATGTGAAGGATCAAGCTAAGCTTCTCTACCCCTAACAACCCCCAGTCCAACGGCCAGTCGAATCATGGAACAAAACCATCATGTAGACTTTAAAAAAGCGCCTGCAGAAAGCCAAGGGTGCATGGGCAGATGAACTACCTGGAGTCCTTTAGTCCTACCGAACTAAAACCCGCTCATCCACGGGCGAAACTCCTTTCTCCCTCACATATGGATCTGAAGTAGTCATCCCAGTCAAAGTATCAGTTCCTTCCACCAGACTCTAATAGGTGGACGAGGAAATCAACAACCAGAACCTTTGCCAAAACCTGAACACCATCGATAAGCTAGCGAGCGAGTGAATATCCTCAATGTAGTCTATCAGCAGTAGGCCACCCGACATTACAATTGCAACGTAGGATCAGAACTTTCAAAATAGGCAACTGGGTCCTCCGTAAGGTCTTTCAAAACGCTAGGAAGATCAACTTTGGCAAGCTCGGCCCTACTTGGGAGGGTTCCTACAAGATCACCAAAGAAGCAGGGAAGGGCGCCTACCGACTTCAAACTTCCGAAGGCAAAGACATCAGCAATAATTGGAATGCAGCCCATCTCAAACGCTACTACTTTTAGGTGAATTCATTCATCTACATTCTTTTAGTTTTTATTTAAAAAAGGATGAGTGGGTCTATCCACCTCATTCACCGTCAGTCGGCCTCATGGCCCGAATTCAATGAAGCATTATTCAGTAATTTACACCTTTGATCGGATCAGACCGATTCATGATTTTACACCTTCGATCGGCCTAGATCGATTTATGAGTTTACACCTTCGATCGGCTCAGACCGATTCATGATTTTACACCTTCGATCGGCCTAGGCCGATTAATGAGTTTACACCTTAGATCGGCTCAGACCAATTCATGATTTTATACCTTCAATCGGCTTAGACCGATTCATGATTTTACACCTTTGATTGGCCCAAACCGATTGATGAGTTTACACCTTCGATCGCCCAGACCGATCTATGAGTTTACACCATCGATCGACCCAGACCGATTCACAAGTTTACACCTTCTATCGGCCCAAACCGATTCATAAGTATACACCTTCGATCGGCCCAGACTGATTTGTAGATTTACACATTCAGTCGGCCCAGACCGATTGAAGGACTTGCACCTTAAAATCGACAAGTCATCGACCCAAGCCAATAGACAATCCACACGACTCAGTCACTTGGTCTCGTCAGAATCACAACATAAGCAGTCGACTCAACCCCTAATGCATCTACAAACAAACAAACAATCAACTGATTCATCCACAAGGAAAGCACCAAAACAGAATCACAAGTATAATATAAGAGAAGCCTTACGCGGTTAAGTTCTGAGTACAAAGTAAGGCACACACGCTAGGGAAGGGCATCGTAGGCCCCAAAAATACATGAGTAAAAACAAAAAAGCTAAGTCTCATCGATGCGAGTCATCTCAGCCATCTCTGACTTGATCAACCTATCACAAGCCCCAGCACTCACCCCTGTAGCCTGGTCGCTCACATCCTCGGTAATTAATGGCCCCGGCTAACTAGCAAAATCGAGCACATGCTCATCAATCTGCTCCTCCATATGCCCAATGGCCTCCTCCTCCATCATCTCCCGCATAAGTTGGATGTCTTCGTCTAGGTCCTAATGAGAGGTGTTCCCGGCCTTGTACTCAAGCAGAAGCTCTCCCGGGCCCTAATGATGGCGTCATCAGCTATGCTCAGACACTACTCCCTCAAGGACTCAACCTCCATAGTCTTCTCGGCCAACTCCCTCCTCAGCTGCTCTAACTCATTCTCGGCCTCCTTTAGACGCTACTGGCTCTCTCGCTCAGCTTTCTACGCTACCGCTTCCCTCTGTCGCAAGTTGGCAATAGATTTCAATACATCATGTATCTTCTTCTCCTACGACACAATGGATTTCCTCAGGTGCAGGCTGTTGGTGAATGCTTACATCACAAAACAATTTAATCAGTATACGTCTGCAATAAACACAGTAAAGTAAAACTCCGGTTCATGCCTGAAAAGCACGGGAAACCCCCTAGTTAGCGGTTGTGACCGCACCCATCTGGTTCAAACGAGTCTCGTCAGTTGGGAATAGGAATGAGTCGGCCAACTGACTCATGGAAGCCGCATCCGAGTCGGTCAATGCAGAAGTTGGGATGCTGAAGGTGATCCTCTTAGTCTCCTCATCCAAGACTACTGTCCTGGATGATCCAGCTCTGGCCACAAGCCGACGACTTGGTGGAGTCGCCACCACATCCTCCGTTCTTCTCTCCTCTCTGGCCGAGGACTCCCTCTTCCGTTTCTCCCGACACCTTGCAATGGACTTGCCTACACTCGAGACGGTCAACTTCTTCATTAGCTTTTATGCAATCTCAAACTCTCCAATAGTTAGTGGATTCAGCCTCGACTTACCATACAAGGTATGATTGTAGTAGCGAGTTAGCAGTACACTCCAGGTTTGCTTCACTGAAGGGAAAGGCATACCTCGCTGGATGGCTTCTACTCCAGCCTAGAGATGACTCGTCATGAGGTTAGCTTCCTCCAACACCACCCGCTAATCCCTCTGCGCTTTCGGAATGGCTAGAACCTTTTGAGTTTGCACGTCCAAGTCGTCCTCGCTCTACCCGGCTTGGTTGAATTCAAGCTCTACAAAGAAAAAACACAATAAGATTTCAGTAATCAAAATCCAAGATAAAGACAAAGTTTCTCACTAGTAGCTTGCCAAGTGAACGGAATGTCGCTCTGGCCTCTCTCTCTGAAGACAAATGCCACCCCGCATAAAAAAGTATCGATCCTTCTAGTTCTTATCACTCGACCGGAGGTCAATCATGAGGTGATCTCGCTCGTGCCTAAGGTTTAGCAGGTATCGACCTTTGTCCTTAGCATTCTCCTTTAGTAAGTAAGAATAAAGAAGCTCGTGTAGCCCAAACATTACCTGATGCCGCACACAAGGGTCCTCCAGAGCCATAAGTAGCCTTCACCCATTCGGCATGAGTTGGGACAGAGCAATCTTGAAATGGTCCAGAACCTTCCATACCAGGCGAGGAATGGGAAGCCTGAGCCCATCATGGAACCACTTCTCATAGGCGCTCACCCATCCCTTTGCTTCCCAATCGACCCGTTCATACGACCGAGCCACCCTAATCTCAATGGATTCCGGAATGTGATACATTGTCCGGATCTGCCATATATCATAATCCTTCAAAAGGGGCAGATAATCTCGGCTCAGTATCCCACCATCCGATCGACTTGGCTCATCCCCAAAGCCATTACCAGATGAGGATGGACTACCAACTCCTTCGGAGTTTTCCCCACTCCCCTTTGCCTACCAGGTTCATCATCACCTGGGTTAGCCCCACTCATCCCAAGGGTAGCTACGTTCACTCTAGTCGGTATACCGATCGAAACTCCCCCACCTTCGGGCATCATCACCATGGTCGAGGCATTCTCGTATTCATTTCCATCCTCTGCCTCTGCCCCACTAGAAATGCTGGATTCTAACCCAGACATTTTCAACCTATTGACTCTCTTTGTACTTGACTATCGCTCGTCCTTCACCATCGACCAAACCAATCCCTTCTAAACTATGTAAATTTTATCCCGCTCGTCCTGCTCCACCGACCGACTTCTCCTGTTTAGAACCTACACTCCCCAAAACCCAAGTGTCAAATGACCGTTCGTCCCTCACAATCAACCAACCTAGTCTTTTCAAAATCAATAACTATTAGGACCCGTTCACTCCAAGCAACCGACCTCCTCAGTTCAGGGCTTGACTCCATTCTATAGCTTCACTTGCCCTGAATCACTAACTAACTACTCTAAAACGAGAATACGCAACCGTATAACACTTTGCTCAACCTAGGCAACCGAACACCTGATCAACTTAGCTCCCGTACGACTCTTTTACCACTCGGTCAGGGTGACCGGGCGACTTACGTATGCTATCTCAGTTATTCAAAACCAAGCCTAGACCTTTTCACTCGACTCGGTCAGGCAGACCGAGACAAGCCGAATCGAAACACCCCATAACTTAGTTTCGTCTTCTTTTGTTGTCCAAAATTCCAAAAACGTTAAAAAAACTAGGAAAACCCACTCAAGTCACCCACAATCTTTCCAGGAACCCAAAATTCAAGCCTATTCTAGAAATAAAATATGGCACACCCAAAAACTCAGGCAAAACTTTTTAAAAGCCACCAAACCCACCAAATCTTCCCAAACTTCGCTCAATCTCTCCAAAAAAACAACGCAGAAACGAAGAAAACAAGGAACCAAAAAGAAAAAAGCATTAAGGAACGAGACTTTACCGTAGAGGTGGCCAAAATCCAGTAAACCTTCAAAGCCATGAAGAAAACCCCAAACTCAAAAAAAGAAAATGCGGAGTGAAAGAAAGAGAAAAGAGAAGATGAAGCAATCAGACTCAACTCCACGGGTTTTATCAACGAAAAGATGTTAGAATTGACACGTGGCGGCCTACGTTTGGTCATCGAGAACTGTGATATTTTGATTTTCCCCGCCCAAATGAAGAACACCGCTCGACTGTACACGTGTCACGACGCAACCATTCCCTCAGTTCATCCTACTGAACGGAGTCACCACTGGAATTATTGACTCTCCAGCCTCCGTTATCTAGCCTCTTTCTCAGCGAAACATAAATTTCACCACTAGGTCACCCGGACCAATTAAGCAATTTTACCGATTGAACATGTACATACCTTCTCTCAGACTCGACCAATCCGCCCAAGGCACCATAACCTCGTCGGGCCTAATGTAATCCACTCGGTTGGAAGCACTGACTGAGTACACCTTTGTTAGGTAGCGCGCTCATCCACCCATTCAGTCTAACACATCGAGCGAATACGCGCTCACGAGACTTCGCTCATACACCTGCTCGCTCGACTCCATACACCGATTGACGGCATCCTTATGGGTTGGTTACACACTTCGACTCGGTTGAAGGCACCGAGTGTGTTCGTGGCCACATGTCACCTACATCCGTTCGGTCAGGCATACCGAAGAACTCATGGACTACAAACACGATCATGCGATCAATCGAACGACCACGAAGGCCGACTAGATAGGCCTCTAAGTGATGCCTACTCTCTAAGTTAAGCATTCCTTAACTCAGAGAGTGGGGGCCAAATTGTTAAGGCCAAAAAATGTTCTCGACCTAAATAGGCCCAAAGGCGAAGACACCTTCACCCAAGCGGGAAGCTCGGACCCAATTCCGAAGGGGCCCAAGTCAAAGTTCTCCAGATGAGGCTCATTCAGTGTGTTTTCCCAGCTCCTCACCATCTGGACGTAGGCCTCCTGACCCTGGAATACCTTTTGTGCTTACAATCAACTCGAAACCCACAGTCGTCTACGAATTACACTTCTACTTGAACTCTGCTAAGGAAGTCAGTTACTATCCCAACTCCTCCGAGGTCTGTATCTGAGGCACGTTCAAACTCCCTTTCCTGCTGAGATAAGGGATCCAAAGGCTACACCCTTTGAGAGGACTACCACTACAAGGATTCTTAATCCCACCAGGATTCGAGGACCATACAGTCACTATTTAAACAAAGGCTAGCCCT
Organism: Pistacia vera; assembly: GCF_008641045.1. Classification (NCBI taxonomy): domain Eukaryota; kingdom Viridiplantae; phylum Streptophyta; class Magnoliopsida; order Sapindales; family Anacardiaceae; genus Pistacia; species Pistacia vera. The sequence goes on from NW_022196413.1 coordinate 409,039, forward strand.
CTCACAAAGGACAAATTCCATTACACCTTCAGACCCCAAAGTTCCCGCTTGAGAACTTCGCATTATAGTCGTAGTCACAGTCCCCGACTAGACTTCCGGTAACCTTTCTTCTCCCTAGCCCTCACTAAATTAGTCTCATTCAGCCTTGCTGACTTGAGCGTTATAGTGCCTACGGCAAACACCACCCTGGTGTTTTCTATTTCTTAACGCTTGTTTTCTTACGTGTGCAGGTGCAGCAGATCGCTAGTGGCCTCAACCTCACGGGATCAGTCCTTCCTTCCGTACAGGTAGATTTTTACGTCTACAAAAACTTAAAATTTGAGATTACTAATTTAGAAACAAAAGATTAATTGAACAATAATGATACCTTTCAAGTGATCTTCATTAAATTCTAAGAAAATTTAATATATTATCATGTTGGGAGCATAAAATAAATGTCCTATGTTAATTTGATCTGATTAAGTGCAATTAAAGATTCAATAGATAAAGAAATAATTTCTTAAAAAATCCTTTTTTAAGAGTCAAATTGAAGTGTGATCTCTTTTTAATTGGCTTAGTGGATATGACATTCATCCAATTTCTTTTCACTTTTATCCTCTTAGCAATTAGGGAAAACCACCTTAGTGCTCTAATTGCTAGAGTCCAGTCAACTCTACTGCTAGAGTCTAGTTGACTTTAGCATTAGAGTAAAAAAGAAAAAAAAAAAATTCATTTCCTACTTTTAGAAAATTAAAATAACTCTTATATACATTTACTATTCCTTTGTAAAAACAATATATTTTATTTTTTAAATTTTTTTAATAAAATATAATTAGTTAATTTATTTGTTAGCTTAAAAGAAATTTTGATATTTAATTTATAACGCTAATTTGGAGAATAAAAAAAAAAATGCCAGAGTCACGAGGACTCTAGCGCTAGAGTTAATTTAGTGCTAGAGTTTTTAAAATAAAGGCATAAAAGTTATAGAGGGGGAAAAATAGAACAAAAATAGATGAAAGCTATTATCTACTAAAATAATTAAAAAAATATCATATTGTAACTTTAAGTAAAATAGTCTTTTAAATAGTTTCCTCATATATAATCAATTATCTAGAGGGAGTTAAAAAAAATTATACTACACATACAAGAAAATATCTGTTTTAGTAATAAAATTGAACAATTATATTTTAACGTACGTGAATTAGTTATAAAGTTGTTTAAAAAATCTTTTAAAATAAAATTTTCCAAAAGATTGTAAAGAAAAGGAAAAACGTCAGCTCATGGTAATTACTAATAAATAATAATGACATGGGTTAATTCCAACAAAACACCGAAAACTCAAGAAACTCCCTTAGGCCCCACAATCATCAGAAACTACTAAATAGACCCTATACCGTTGGATATTANTCAATCTATTTTTACATGTTAAAACCTTTTTCTTTTTGGTTAATTAATATTTGAAATCTTTTTAAAAATTTTGTAACCAAGCAATATAAAAAATTCGGGTACCAAAATCGGTTACCCGGTTTTTGACCCGAATTTTCGGGTACCCGCAAAATCGGATAGTTTAAAACCGGTTCGGTTAGCGGGTATATTTTTGGAGGTACCCGAATTTTCGGGTACCCGGTTTTTGGCCAAATTCGGAGCGGGTACCCGGTTTTACACAGCCCTAGATATGACATTCATCCAATTTCTTTTCACTTTTATCCTCTTAGCAATTAGGGAAAACCACCTTAGTGCTCTAATTGCTAGAGTCCAGTCAACTCTACTGCTAGAGTCTAGTTGACTTTAGCATTAGAGTAAAAAAGAAAAAAAAAAAAATTCATTTCCTACTTTTAGAAAATTAAAATAGCTCTTATATACATTTACTATTCCTTTGTAAAAACAATATATTTTATTTTTTAAATTTTTTTAATAAAATATAATTAGTTAATTTATTTGTTAGCTTAAAAGAAATTTTGATATTTAATTTATAACGCTAATTTGGAGAATAAAAAAAAAAATGCCAGAGTCACGAGGACTCTAGCGCTAGAGTTAATTTAGTGCTAGAGTTTTTAAAATAAAGGCATAAAAGTTATAGAGGGGGAAAAATAGAACAAAAATAGATGAAAGCTATTATCTACTAAAATAATTAAAAAAATATCATATTGTAACTTTAAGTAAAATAGTCTTTTAAATAGTTTCCTCATAAATAATCAATTATCTAGAGGGAGTTAAAAAAAATTATACTACACATACAAGAAAATATCTGTTTTAGTAATAAAATTGAACAATTATATTTTAACGTACGTGAATTAGTTATAAAGTTGTTTAAAAAATCTTTTAAAATAAAATTTCCCAAAAGATTGTAAAGAAAAGGAAAAACGTCAGCTCATGGTAATTACTAATAAATAATAATGACATGGGTTAATTCCAACAAAACACCGAAAACTCAAGAAACTCCCTTAGGCCCCACAATTATCAGAAACTACTAAATAGACCCTATACCGTTGGATATTATCGTGAAAGTGAATGTTTGACTCCCTCTAACCATTGAAATGTCTGATTTGTCCCTAGAGCTGCATTTTTTTTTTTTTAATTTTTTAATTCTTTACAAAGCAAAAAGCTAACTACAATAGGAGCTAAAAATTAATGCAATAAATTTATAAAATTCTTTAAGAAATATTATTTGCTAACTCATATAAATAATATATATTTTTCAAAAAAATATATATTTAAGTTAGAGAATCGATCCGATAGCACTAGTACGTTGCAATGACCAAGACTGCATTGTCATGTTGCGAGGGATTGAGATCTACTATCGTCACATCATGATAGACTGCGATGTTACAAGATCACAACACCCTTTGGTTGCAACAAATTGCGGCCACTTCTTGATCATAGTCTAGTCTGTCATGAGTTGCAGATTAGCATCAGATTTGGGTTTCTTTTTTCTCTGGTTGGAATTTTAGGTTTCAAGTTGGTGAAGATTTGGGATTGTTAGAATTAGATTTTTTTTTTTTTTTTAAATTTGGGATTTTCCGTTTACTTTTTTTAGTTTAATTATAAATTTTGAGAAAAAAGTTTTAGTTATATATGAATTTACTTTAAGATTTATTTTTTAAATTAAAATTATTAGTTTTTACATAAATTTATTCAGGTTTAGTTTAAAAAAAAAAAAATTTAAGTTTATTATTTTTAGAGGTTTTTATTATTATTATTATTATTGGATTTTTCTAGTTATTCAGTTGGTTTTCTTATGTTTAATTTTTTTTTTCAGATTTATATTTATGTCTTAGAGTTTTTTTAAGATAATTTTTTGTTATTCTAAGATATTTTATCTTTCTTTTTTAAATTCTTTCTATACAATTTAATAATCATTTTAAAGTTTAAACTTTAAATGTCAGTTTTACCCTCACCAAGTAAGAGTTAACAACCAAAATAGACGTCAAGGGTGTCTGTTTGGTAGTTTCAAGACAATTGAGGGGTTTAGGGAGTTTCTTGTCTAGGCATTAACCCTAATAATATTAATCATGAATTAAAATTTTCATCAGCCATGCTACGTTCAAACTTTTTCAGACTTTTCATTGGGAGGGCAAAAATTACAAATCTTTCAACTAAGGGACATTTAACTGTTATTAGTCATTAATTTTAATTTAAAATGATAACTTGACTTAAATGCCCTTGATTTTTTTTTCTCTTTTTATAATCATAAGCAGGTTTAATTCTTAAAATCTAAATTTTAAAAACTCAAAAGGACCACAACATTTAATTTTTTGAAGGAAATTGGAAAAACAAACGAAAATTAAATTTATATATTAAAAAAAGTAGGCATCTTCCTTTCTTTTAATTTCATTGTTTTTTTATTTTTATTTTGATAATTTTTTTATTTTTATTATTTATTTTGTAAAAAAATAGTTTAAATTGTTCAATTACATGCTCACATTTATTAAATGTTAAATCTAACTCTAATTAACTAATGATTGTTCCTTCATTGAACAACTTGTAACTTTTGTTCTCTCATTATAAAAGCTTGAAAAGTTTATCCCCTAATTAACAATATCCCTTTTATATATGTATAATGTCAAAAATACCCTTAGATAACGTTAAAAATTGCTAGATAAATCTATATTAATTTATTAAATAAATCAATAATTAAGTAAAACTTTATTTTATAAAATAAAAAATAAAATTGGATTCTAGGCATAGTCGCTGGACCATCACCCGCAGCGATGGTTTGGCAATTGTACCTGCAATCTCTTTTTAAATTTTCTTTTAAAAAAATTATTAATTTTATTTGTTTTAAAAATTTTATTAAAAAGTTTTAAAATATAATTTAATAATTATACTGAATAGATAAAAAAAAAAGGTCTTTTTTTTTTGTCATTTTTTATATCAAAACAATTTAAAAATCTAATTTACCAAGGATTCTAATTTCTAACTTAGCTTAAGTTGATTAATTTCAAAGTTGATGAAGAAGTAAATTTAAAGCTACAACAATCTTAAATTAGACATAAATATTATGAGCATGTATAAAATGAAATTTGAAACCAGAAGAGAATCATTCAAAAATTAGTCATAAAGCATGAACTTAGTGTAGAGATGGAAATACTTAATTATGTCTAGAGGTGGAACAAATGACCCTAACCCAGCCCGCATTAGAGAGGGTTTAACCCGCATACAACCCTCGGGCGGGTCGGGTTGCTATTTGTTTACAATAGCCAACTCGGCGGGTTGGCTTGCCCAAAAAAATTTAAAAAAAATTAAAAAATTAATTTTTTTTTTCAAGTTTCCCCCATTTTTTTAATTCTTTTAATTAAACTATTATGATTGAACTCTTACAAATACTTTTACACAATAATATTAAACTATACTTCTAAATCATAAATATTAAAATATATAAAACTTCGTACTATTTGACACATTGTTATTATTATTTTTTATGGTACGTAAAATATAAAAAAATTAAATACTGAAGTCTTATTCTTAAATTTCCATGTCTTGTATAAAATATAATTCATTCTTATGCTAAAGTTTCATCAATTGAATGAATAAATCTAATTTTTCTTATATTACAATTTTATTGTATTAAAATTGAATATATTTGAAATGTTAATAAAAAAAAATTAATTTAATTGAATTATTGATATTTGAAAAGTTAATTAAAAGCGATTACATTTATTCATTTATAAATCGTTAATTATTTATTTGAAAAGTTAACTAAATAAAAAAAAAAATCAAAAAATAGGGTTAACCCGGCTAGACCCGTAGCCTAACCCGACGGGTTAGGGTTGGCGGGCCGGGTTGGGCCAGCCATTACCCTAAAAATGGTGGGCCTAACTCGGCCTGCCTTTGTTGGCGGGCGAGTTAAGACCAACCCGCCAAAAGAAGTAACCCGCCTTGGGCTGAGTCGGGTTGGGCCAGGCGGGTTACTTTTCCATCTCTAATTATGTCACATAAAGACTAAGGTATATATGTTCTTTCATTACCTATAAAGAAATTTTCAATCTCTTTGGGAGTGTGCTTTGGCTTCCTCTTCATTATAAAGACCCCACACTTCTTTATAATTAGATGGGTAAACGACTATTGCCTACCCAAGGTTTGCCTTACTGACAATTTTCCACCCAAAATGTTTCAAAATACCAAATTACCACCCACTGGGAAGTCTTGTTAGTAGTTTTCGTAATATAAAAGGGTATAATAGTCAAATGACTGGTAAAAGTAAGGGCATTATTATTAATTAATATTTTAATAAAAATTTAAAATTTGAAATCGAAGTATAAGGTTGGGGCATTGACAAGTGTCCATGAGAGTTGTCATTTGAAAGAAAAGGAAAAAGAAACGCTCATGACATTTGAAAGAGAAACGGTGACTCTTGGGTTTTCTATTGACATCTTCGACTACCTTCTAGTCACTATTTACAGTGACCAGTGAGTGTTAGCGGCAAGGTAGACTGGCGGTGGAGTAGCAGTTGATGAGTTTAGCATCTTGCGTTCGTGTACATTGTTAACGGTAGGGGTTAAGGGTTGTTGACAACAACTTTTTCCAATGAATGATGAGGTTTTCCGCAAGTTCTAGTGACGAGTTGGTCTTTTGAGTTGCGACTTTTGAAGTCTGTAATCGTTGAAGCTGTCGACGATAAGTTTAAATGTGAGAGTGTTTGAACTTTTGGAGGTAGTCATCTTTGTTTATACTTTTTTTGTTTTTCTTTACTATAGGTTGTGTAGGAAAGAAAAGTGTTTTTCGTTTTGTGGTAATATCCATGTAATTGTGGTAAGGTTGATGATTTAAGTGTTATATTTATCAACAGGTGGGTCAAGAAACTTATTAGGAAGAGATAATTCGTGTGTGACCAAAGAAGCTTGGCATCCTAATAACGTGGGTATCGCCTTTGTCTTTTGCAGTACCTTTTTTGAGCATTTGAAATATGTGCATGTATTTATAAATTAATTCTTTATGTTCATGGTTTGAATGTAATCTTGTATGTTGTTGTTGTTGTTATTGTATGTGCTTTCACTACTTCATAAAAATCTAACATAGTGGAGCATTGTTTATTCAATGGGTAATTTTTATTCAATTAATCATTAATCTATTTATTTTATATTGAAATTATTGAAAATTGTGAACTTAGATTTTAATTGTTAAAATTGTGGTTCTGGATGTACTTGAAAATTGGTGTTGAGAATAGGTTTTCATGGGAGTTAAGGAAGGTGTTTTTAGAGTAATAAATGGTTTTTTATGGAAGAAATTTTGTCCCAATCTTTCAATACTCCAAACCAAAGCGAATGATTTTTAAGAATTCTCATAAGCATTACCCAAAAATATCAACTTAGTGTTTATTGAAGTCTTTAGTGTGTGTAGATTTTTGAAGTTTGACTAGTCACTTGTATTAGAAGAAATTATGCTGCTTTAGCTTGTATTAAGTTCCAAGTTGTAGTTTTTTTGCTTATGTTCTTTTGCTCTGTTTTTGAAATGATTTGGTACCTGTAAGACTGTTTTTGAACTAATGATTTGGTGCCAGGAAAGATAAGAGTAACAACAATTTTACTCAATTATACAACACCTAAGACTTTCTTCTTTAGGGTGTGGGGGATTTTTGCTGGCCTACTATTCTAATTTTGATGGTTTGGTGTTTACAAAATGGCTGGGAGGATAGTGCTCAGGGAGGCAATGGGTGCTATGGTTTAGTTAGCTGGAATGGGTTTTTTTTTCTAAAGCTGATTTACTACACTTTTATTTGGCTTAGCTTGTTTAGGATTGTCTACATGTAAAGATTCTTTCTTTTGTTTTTTTATTTTTTATTGGGCCTGTACTTGTTGGGCTTGTGAGGTAGGTTTTTTTTACCTCTTTAGTTTTTGGTATGGTTTAGTTCACTGGAATGGTTTTTTTTTTTTTTTTCCTGCATTATAAGGTTTAGCTTGTTTAGGATTGTTGCTATGTAAAGCATTTTTTTTTTCCTAAAGCTAGTTGCCTGATGTTGCTGAAATAATGGTTTGCAATTGAATTTCTTGATTTTGCAGTTGTATAGCCAATATACATAGATAATATAATTTTTCTGTTACGATTCAATCTAATTACCAATTTCAACTTAACAAACTAAAATCAAGAACAATCACAGCACATGTAAAATCAATCAACCAAGGAGAACATGATTTACCATGGTTCACTTATCTAAGATTTGGATAAACTACATCCTCGTTGAACTCCACAATTGAGGAGCTCTCTGCACTAATTAGAACCTTTGTTACAGATTACACACTCTCTATCTCTAATATCCTTACTCTCTTCCCACTAAACACTTTCTTCTTTACACTCGCAAATCTACCCCAAGGGAACTCAACCTGGAAACCCTTACACTTGAGAGTAAACCCAACCCTCACAAAGTGACTAAATGTCACTATTATTGTGCTCTGTTTTAAAACCCGGACCAGACAGGCCGGTCTGACCGGTTCGACCGGGAGCTGTCTGTTACTTTGGTCTGGGTTTACACAAAACCAGGAATGTCAATAAACCTGTTTTGGATCGGTAATGGACCGACGAAACAGTACAAAACCGTCGATCCAACCGGCCCGGAGCTTAAAACGGTTTGTCTAATTCAAAAAAATTCATATTCCTAAACCAATTTTAGCATCGTTTCATTATCTTTCATTTTCATCTTCAATTGTAAAGAAGAAGAGGTAAGGGGAGGGGAAGGAAGAAGAAAGAGAAGAGAAGAGTCAGGAGACACGAGAAAGAGTAAGGAAGAAGATTAGAAGAAAGAAAAGAGGAGATGAAGAGAATGAAGAAGGAAGAAGAAATTGAAGAAAAATTACAGTAGAGGAAGAAGAAAGAAACGAAGAAGAAAGAGGAAAAGAAAGAGAGAAAGAGGAAGAAGAAAGTGACGGGGAGTGATGGGGAGAGAGAGAGAAAAAAGGAAAAGAAAGAAATTGATGGGAAGTGATGGCCTGATGGGGAGAGAGAAAGAAAAGTGAGAGATGGAAGTGATGGGGAGAGAGGAAAAATAATTAATAATAAAATTTGAGGGTGTATTTACTTTATTTTAAACTTGCAGGGGTTTATAGGTAAATTTTAGGGATGTATTTGATGGTTTTCAAACTTATAACAATTAATAAAATTGTTTAAAGATGGGACTATTATATACCGGTCAGACCGATCGGTCCAATCGGTTGGACCGGTCAACCTGCGAACCAGCCCCTTGACCGGGTCAACGAACGGTCCGGTTTTTAAAACAATGCTACAGTGACAATTTATACAAACGAAAAACAAGAAAAGTAAGCCTTAATGTGATACAAATCTGAAAAACGAGAGAGAGAGAGATATTCAATTGTTTTTTTTTTTGTTAACTTCAGAAGTGAGAGAAAACGCTTTATACTCCTATCCAAGTGGTATCAAGATAACCTTTAGATCATATTGCAAATCCACGGTCAGGAAGGTGCAAGGCAAATATGGTAGTGTATCAATTTAGTTGTGCGACACTGTTTCTGACTTCACCTTCAACAATCTCCACCTTGAAGTCAGAATTTCTAGCAGCAACACACCAGCTCCTGAATTGACTTTCTTACTTTCTCTTGATCAATTCATATTGATACAATCCAATTAATGAAAGAGTCATTGTATTGACGTTAAGAGAAAATTATCTTTTAACTTCATTTTCTCAATTAACAATCAGAGTGTACGTATTTAGTGAACAATTATCAATTAAGCAAGGAAAAGTTGGTGAAGTATATAAGTAAGGTGCGGGGTTGAAAAATGATAAGTGGATACCTGCTGATCTGCTTGTGTTTACATTAAGTTTGGTGATATCTATGAGCATTGCCTTTCATTTCAACTTGGTTAGGCTAAAAATAGTCCCTTAACATTATATATTGGTAATGGCTGGCCTTGAAAATCTATATGCATGGTGAAGCTACACATTTTCATTCCTCGTATATAGGGTTCACTTTGATACTGTTTCTTTAATTAAGTATATATTGATTACAGTTCATAGAATTAGAATTTAAAAAAAAAAAAAATTCATTGTTTTCTTGGTTATATAAATATGAAAATGTTTCTTATTTATTACTCAAAATAGAATTGTCATCAAAATTTCTATTTCTATATACTCTAATTCCTAACTCTGTCCGAAGAAACAAAACCAAACGGACCCTTTATACAAACAATTAGAAATATGCAACTTCACCATAGAGATTGTCAATATTAAAGGCCAGCTATTCAAGTCTAACAATGAGAAATGCCATGAAACTAGACTACAATCCTGTTAGAATTTCTGAAAGCAAGAGACATGGCAGCAAAACAAGTAAACACCAAAATAATACTGATTAAAAAAAGTTAGCATGGGACATCTATTTATATTAAGAATGAAAGAATGTACTGCTCTATTATTCCTATGAACAAAGCGGAAAATAATTGTACAATCTTCTGACTTGCTATGTAGAAAACTTATTGAATAACTGAGAAAATGTTCTTACGCCACAATAATCTACTTGAAAAGGACCGAAAGCATTGCAGCTGCCAAACTTCACAATTTGAGATGAAAAACGATGCCCATAAATATCACCAAACTTTATGTAAACACAAGCAGAGCAAGCATCCACTTATGGTTTTTCAACCCCACACCTTACTTTATACTTCAGCAACTTTTCTCTACTTATGCAGCTATTGTTGATCTGGGATTACGACCGTGCCACGTCCTCATCCCCCTCCACGATCACGCCCTACAAAGCCCCAAGTAAACATTTATTATGATAGAATCAGCATCAACAACTATGCAAGTGAATAACCAAAACTCAAAACAAGGGAGGATAATGCTCTTGGCCACCAAGACCGAAGAAACAGTTCAATTGCTTAAAAAAAACTTAAAGCAAAGCAACATTCTAAAGGCCTAATAAACATTACAAAACAATAACGCTTTTGGGAATAAGATACGACTTGACCAAGTAGGTATTGCTACATACAAGCACTAAATACTGATTATTTAGTGCAAACACAAGAAGAGATTAACGAAACCTGTTGCTTTCTAAGGATTCCCTGTTCTTTGTAGAATAGTTTAAATCATATTACACATTACTTGACACATATAACACCTCTCAACTCACATTAGATGAACTTCTGATAGTAACAAAAAGCAATTTGTGCAATGCTCAACAAACTTACCACGACCTTGTGGAGGCGGTGCATCATATTCACCATAATCATTATATCCACCTGACTGACCACCATAACCCCATCCTCTACCCTGAGAAGAATGACATCTTGCATGTCCCCGACCTCTACCACCAAAGCCACGTCCACCATCCCAACCACCACATTATAATCTCCTACACCATTTTAATTTACTTAACACATTAAATAAGCAGACCATGATCATTTCAGCATATGTAGTTGTCAAATATGTACATAATAGAAGTAAAATGCCCTCCAAATAATCAGCAAAGCTTTCCAATAAAGCCAAAAGTTGATGGGATTTAAACCCTTTTTTACCTATTCGCATCCGATTAAAATACTCAATTCTTGAAATGAATGTGAATGCAACTGATTTTCTAAAATAAAATACAATAATAAGCACAAAACATTCAATACTTTAACCTTGTTTTGCTTTTGTGACACTGATTCTAGCTTCTATTTACAAAAGAACTTGCAATATACAATTTGCAATGAAAGTACATATACATCCATTTGAAAGCATACAACATGATGTAATTTAAGTAACTATCAAAAAGTAGAGAGTTATACCTCTACCCCTACCCCTTCCTCGACCACCACTCCCATTCCCTCGTGTCCTTGGTGAACCCTCTGAGATCATAAGACAATAAAGCATATATAATGAAGTCATGATACTTTGCTGGAAATGCAATGTTCAAGGGCTGAAGTTTGAAGTTATTTTTTGGCGCCAAGGAAGAGCAGTGTGTTGTGTTGTGCTGTGCTGGAAGAAGTAGTTTAGGGGCAGTTGGATGACATTTTGTGTTGTAATGTATTTAAGTAGATGTAGCCGGAAATGAGGCTTTATGTCCCTTAATTGTAATACATTAGTTCATTTTGTGTGGCTTAGTTTTAATCTTGTAAAAAGTTCACTGAGATAGTGGTTGAAACAGTGGATTGCTAGTATTATATTATGTGTACGGTATGCTTAATGAATAATGTATGCTGCAAGCACTCTTTGGTTTTTTTCATTCTCTGCATAATCTGACATTCAAAACCAACAAAATGGTATCCGAGCTATCTCACCAGACCTCTAGATAAAATCAGAAAAAACTGACCTTGAACCTTCGCTAACCTCCAGCCTCCTTAAAGAACAACTCTGTCCCAAGTTATAACCTGCGTTTATGGCAACTCAGTTAGCCTCCCTTTCACCTCCTGTCTTTAATGGTGAGCAATACCATATTTAGGCTATTAGAATGAAGGCCTATCTAAGAAGGCAGGGGCTCTGGCAATATGTTGAGGAAGAGAAACAACCTCCTCAACTGGGTCCAAATCCCACTCTGAATCAAATGAGGTTGTATGAAGAAGAAATGTCAAAGGCTCCAAGGGCTTTATCTCACATACATTCAACTGTTACAGACCTTGTGTTTACAAGGATAATGGCATGTGAAATAGCAAAAGAAGCATGGGATAAGCTGAGAGAGGTGTTCATGGGAAGTGATACAACAAGAAATATGCAAGTGATGAACTTAAGGAGGGAATTTGAGATGTAGAGAATTCAGGAAGTTGAGAAAGTAAAAGATTATGTGGATAGACTAATGAGTGTGGTTAATAAGGTCAGGTTACTTGGAGTAGAAATGAGTGATAAGATGATTGTTGATAAGCTGCTATTGAGCTTGCCCGAGAGGTTTGAATCAAAGATTTCCTTTCTAAAGGATTCCAAGGACTTGTCACAAATCATCCTTACTGAATTGGTCCATGCATTGCAAGCTCAAGAACAAAGAGGATAAATAAGGCAGGAGGATGCTAATGAAGGTGCTATGATGGCAGCTCAAAGAGGAAGGAATGTGTAGGGGAATAATAAAAGGTATGCCAAAGATAAGAAAGGGAAAGAAAAAACCAGTGGTTGGTGGGGAAAGTCAAGTGGAACAAGGGGCTATCCACCATGTTCTCATTGCAAGAAGAAGAGTCACTCAGAAAACAGGTGCTGGTTTAGGCCCGGAATCCAATGCAGGGCCTACAAGCAATTTGGCCACATTGAGAAGGTGTGCAAGAACAAAGGAACACATCCACCACAACAAGCTCAAGCTGCATAAGATCAATAGCAGGGCCATGAGTTTGAACAATTGTTTGTAGCTTCCTGTTACACAACTTAGGTCAACAATGAAGTGTGGCTGATAGACAATGGCTGCACCAACCACATGGTAGCCGATTTGCATAATTTCATTAAGTTAGATAAGACTTACTACTCCAGAGTCAAAATTGGGAATGGAGACTATATGGAGGCCAAGGGAATTGGTGATGTTGCTATCCTAACACAATCAGATACCAAAGTTATTTCAAGTGTTTTGTATGTACCCAAAATTACTCAAAACTTATTAAGTGTAGGACAAATGCTAGAAAAGAATTATTCTTTGCACTTTCAAAACCAATCATGTGTCATATTAGATAGTCAGGGAAATGAGCTGATGAGTGTGAGGATGCTGGGAAAGAGCTCCCCGTTTGAGTGGAAAAAAATCAGAAAACTATGCACTGACCAATAGGTCTGAAGAGTCTGAGCTTTGGCACAAAAGACTTGGTCATTTCCACTACTCAGGTCTCAAAGAACTCGGGAGTAGAGACATGGTCCTAGACTTACCAGAAATAGAAGAGAAGAAAAACCTTTGCACAGCCTGCCAGCTTGGCAAACTCAACAAGCCATCTTTTCCATCAGATTAGGCCTGGAGAGCTAGTGATAAACTGCAGCTGATCCACTTTGATGTGTGTGGTCCTATAAAGATTGAATCTCTGAATGGAAGTAGATACTTTGTGCTATTTATTGATGATTTCTCTTGGATGGCCTGGGTGTATTTCTTAAAGCAGAAAAGTGAAGTAGCTGCTGTATTTAGGAAATTTAAGCTTTTGGTGGAGAATCAAGCTGGGACAATGATCAAAGCCATAAGGAGTGACAATGGGACAGAATATACATCAAGTGAATTTAGTTCAATTTGCCAAGAGGTTCGAATTTTGCATCAGTTTACCACTCCTTACCCCCCACAGTAGAATGGGGCCAATGAAAGGAGAAATAGAACCATCATGGAGATGACAAGATGTATGATGGTAGAGAAGAAGCTTCCCAAGAAGTTCTGGGTTGAAGCTATCAATACAAGAGTTTATCTCCTGAACAGACTGCCAACTAAAGCAGTCAAGAACCAAACTCCAGTTGAAGCCTAGAGTGGAATTAAACCAGTAATGGGCAACCTGAGAATATTTGGAAGTATCTTCATAGGATACAACAACCAGTCTAAAGGTTACAGAGTTTACATTCCTAAGTCTAAGAAAATTGTGATTACAAGGGATATAAAGGTGGATGAAACATCAGTATGGAACTGGGAAGAGAAGAGAATAGATGAGGGAATTAAGCCAAGGCAGGAAGAGCCAACAGGGGAACTGATTAATGACGCAGATTCTGATGAAAAGGAAGAACCTTCAGTGAGAGGAACTAGATCGTTAGCTGAAGTGTATGAAAGGTGCAATTTGGTTATGACTAAACCTCGAAATTACAATGAAGCTGCAAAGTCAGAAGTGTGGAAGGTTGCAGTGCAGGAGGAGCTTTCAATGATAGAAAAGAATAACGCCTGAAACTTATTGATAGACTAGGAAATAGAAAGGTGATCCAGGTGAAATGGATTTTCAAGATGAAAGTTCACCCTGATGGATCAATCCACAAACATAAGGCAAGACTTGTGGTTAAAGGTTTTGCACAATAGCAAAGGGTTGATTTTTCTGACACTTTTGCTCTTGTAGCCAGGCATGACACCATCAGACTATTACTTGCACTTGCAGCTCAGTTTGACTGGAAAATTTTCTAGTTGGATGTTAAATCAACATTCTTGAATGGCTAGATTACAGAGGAGATTTATGTGGAGCAACCAAAAGGCTATAAGGTTAAAGGTAAAGGGGACCAGGTGTATCTAGTGAAGAAGGCTTTGTATGGCCTAAAACAAGTTCCTAGAGCCTGGTATAGTCGGATAAATGACCACCTATGCAACTTAGGATACATTAGGAGTCCTAATGAACACACACTCTATGTTAGGAAGACTGAAAGTGGCTTGATTGTGGTCTCTTTGTATGTTGATGACTTGCTGATTATTGGAAGCAACTCTGAAGAATTAAATCAGTTCAAAACAGTCATGTAAAATGAATTTGAAATGACAGACTTAAGGTTGATGACTTATTTTCTTGGTATGGAGATAAGTCAATCTGCAAATGGAATTTTTGTGTGCCAACAGAGGTATGCAACTGAGATACTTAAGAAGTTTGTCATGGAAAGTTGTAAACCAGTGGATACTCCATTGGTTCCCAACCTGAAGCTGAGTAAAGAGGATGGTGCAAAGAGAGTGGATGAAGGTCAATATAGAAGTTTGGTTGGCTGCCTGCTGTACCTTACAACGACTAGGCTAGATCTCATGTTTACTGCAAGCTATCTTTCCAGGTTCATGAGCAATCCAAATGAGCTGCATTTTAAAGCAGTCAAGAGAGTCTTAAGGTATGTGAGAGGAAGCACCATGCTTGGCATTTGGTTTAAGAAATTAGAAAACTTGAAGCTGCTGGGGTATTCTAACAGTGATTGGGGTGGCTTACTTGATGACCTGAAAAGCACCTCTGGTCATGTGTTTTACATAAACACAGGTGCAATTTGTTGGCTGTCAAATAAGCAAAAGACTATGGCTCAGTCCACAGCAGAAGCAGAGTACATCTCTGTAGCTGTGGCCGTGAACCAAGCTGTATGGCTAAAGAAATCCCTAGATGATTTGAAGCAAACTCAGGGAAGTCTAATACTGATTTTGTGTGATAATCAATCTGCGGTAGCCATGGCCAAAAATCCTGTACTCCACGGCAAAACCAAGCACATTAAGATCAAGTATCATGCCGTGAGGGAAGCTGAACAATGTGGGGAAGTCAGTTTGGTACATTGCAGAGGAGAAAATCAAATTGCAGACATTATGACAGAAGCCTTGTCCAAAGCCAAGTTTGAAGACTTAAGGCTAAAACTTGGTGTTTCCAGCAAAAGCATCAAGGAGGAGTGATGAAGTCATGATACTTTGCTAAAAATGCAATGTTCAAGGGCTAAAGTTTGAAGTTATTTTTTGGCACCAAGGAAGAGTAGTGTGTTGTGCTGTGTTGGAAGAAGTAGTTTAGGGGCAACTGGATGACATTTTTTGTTGTGATGTATTTAGGTAGATGTAGCCAGAAATGAGGCTTTATGTCCCTTAATTGTAATACATTAGTTCATTTTGTGTGGCTTAGTTTTAATCTTGTAAAAAGTTCACTGAGATAGTGGTTGTAACAGTAGGCTGCTAGTATTATATTATGTGTAAGGTATGCTTAATGAAAAATGTATGTCGCAAGCACTCTTCGGTTTTTTCTTTCTTTGCATAATCTGGCATTCAAAACCAACAATATAAAATCAACTCAAACTCTTACCAGAGGTAAAGACTTAAGATTTATAGACAAAAGAAGTCTGTTCTCCTCCTTCATCTTCAAATTCATTCCATGGTTTCACTTGATTAGCAAGAAGAGGAGGCCGGTGCCTGGATTCACAAAAATAAAGGAAATTCAATATACTGCTACTAATTACATCAAGGCTTAATAGCAGCAATAAGCTTTTTGGGGCTTTGACCCCATAATTAGTTTTAAGCAATGCTAGTTTTACAAAGACACATATAAAGGGGGCATATAAAGACAATCCCCACCCTTGATTTTCATGATTTCTCTCTCTCTCTCTCTCTTTTTCCGTTTTTTCTTTGTTTTTTTTTTCTGGATGATGTCACTTTGTAACCCTCTTTGTATGGGTCTTTGTAAGGATAGCATTTTTCATTAGTTTTTTGTACAAAAAGAAATGTACAAAGTATTCCATATACTGTCAAAAAATAAGGAAAACAGAAAGTAAGCATTCATCCTAACACATATATTTGAAATTATTTCAGTTCCAGCAGAAGTCAGAAGATACTTTTCAAGTTTTTTGTACAAAAAGAAATGTACAAAGTATTCCATATACTGTCAAAAAATAAGGAAAACAGAAAGTAAGCATGCATCCTAATACAAATATATTTGAAATTATTTCAGTTCCAGCAGAAGTCAGAAGATACTTTTCAGACTCATATTTCACTAGCTCAATGGACCATTTAGTCATCACAAAGGATGTACAGTTCCACATTCACATTTATTAATGTATTAAAAAAATGTATTTTAGTAGCCTTTTTGTCCTTGGAAGGAAAACAAAGCAGCATACTCATTTTAACCAAAAATTGGTATCTTCAGAGTCACAACATAACTCCACATGCATACCCAAAAAAAAAAAAAAAAAAAAATGTAGAAAATAAAACAAATAGAAGCATCTAAGCGCCTAGCGCGATAGCCCGATTAACAAGTTCAAAATGTACCTTAAAAAATTAGATTAACATGACATATCGTTCACTATATAGATATGGCGCTACAATAATTGTCCTGAATCAAATCCACGTTTTTAAATTTGAATGTGGATAGAAATTCACATATAGATATGATGATCAAATGGATTTGAATTCAAAGTCAAGCCTCTGTCCATGTAACAAAACTTTGGGTATTGGCAATTCATACCGAATATGATCCATAAGTATTACTAAAGAAACATCAAATCTATCAGTCAAACCAGAATAAGACTTTCTCCTGTTAACTATTACCACAAAACAAACTTTGCACTTACATAATGAATAATATTATAATAACATATTCATCAACAGACAAATGTGTACAAGAAGTTATCAGGCTTATACCTAGAACATATTTAAATTTTTTGCATTGTATACCATCAAATAGGTCCAAAAATTCAAAAATAAGTGGATAATGGATACAGCTATATATTGGCAGCAAACTACTCTAAGTTACTTCTAAATCTTTCTTCTTTCTGAAAAAATAAGAAAATAAGGTTGATGGCAAATAGTAACTCTAATAGTATTATGGTAAGCAACCATCTTGTAGTAATTACTAATTACGAAAAAAAATGAGGTAACAGAATGCAGATTCAAGTACAAATATATGAAAAATATCAACAAGGTATTTGGAAACACGAGACAGAGAGAAATCAAAATGAAATGACTAAACCGTAAAATTTATACAAAAAGACATCATTCAAACATTACATAATATTATTATTTTATTTATATCTATGCAATATGTATTAATTGCATACAAATACAGAATATAGTATGATTTTACTAGACACATTCACAATTGATAATTGGACCAAAAAAAGAAAATTCCACACACTCTAAACGTATAAACAAACCCTTAAATTCAAAACCAAGTTTTTAAGGATACAATTAAAAATTTAATTGTATTCTCCATATTTTCAACAAGAAAATAAGAAGAAATAAATTTGAAAACTATGTTCAAATTTAGAAAACTTGAAAAATGTCTTCGTCCTTGGTCTCGAAAACAATATTTCTGCATGAATTTCCGAACATAGTATCAAAAAAGGCAGCAAAAAAAGTTGTTTTTCTTCAAATTTTGGGTCCCTAAAGGGTTGTACACCAAAACTCATTTCTAGAAACACCTTAACCAAACAGGAATTTGAAGATTCTTTGTATCCCTTGTTTTCTTAAAACAGTACATCCAAATTGAATAACAAGCGCGACCTTCATCACCCTGTTGATGATGTATTGAGCTCCTTCTTTGACAATGTGATAGTGATCATTGAAACATGGCGAGTAGTCTGTAGACTGAAACACTGAAACATAACAAAAAACCAATTAATCACCCCTTTTATCCACAAACTAAAAATAAGGCATTTCGATAAACTAGATTAGAAGAGTATGTTCCGTGGGGAAGAAGTCCTTCTAGTGGCTCCCACCTGTCGGTTATATCCGTTGATCCAATTGAAGTGTTTTGATAGAGATCAACTATTCGCCTCTGAAGACAAATAACAAATAATCAAAAAGATGAATAAATAAGCAAGACATGGGGTAAAAATCAGATGATGTCACTCTAACCCCACCTTTATTAGTTCGGCAATCATATAACAGTTTTATTGATACCTCTGCCCATTGCTTTAAGAACAATTTCACTGGATCCTTTCTCCTACATATATTTCTGATATCTTGTTATTTATTTCTGATACATACATGATTTCAACATCAACTTCTTATGATTCCTAGGGCATTCCACGTGTAATAAATATTATGTAAACAAAACAGTAAACAAACATGTGAAAAACAAAAGAAAGAACTCTTTCTTTTATTAATAAGAAATATTTACAAAAAATAATGTCCTAGAACCGACAACACGATTAGTTCCTAAGACATATATTAACGTAAGCAAGGTGGTGGAATACGAATTTTGAGACCGAAATTGCGTAAACTTCTTATGGTTTCTCTTAGGGGTGTTACAAATCCAAAATTATATGTTCTGAAATGGTGGTGAGTCTTTTGCTTTTGGAGTTGATATTGTTCACTTAAGCCAAGATGTGCCATAAGAAGGCAAATGTGAGTAAGCAACTCTCCACCTCTCATTAGCTGTTGCCCATGCTCTTTCCATCCACAATGATTTGCAGCATATCCCAACATTTCCACCCACACTTTACTTATCATCTCCCATTTTCGTTCAACATTATTCGTCTCACCATTACTGAAAAAATGTTGCAATTCCTTGGCAAGCTTACATCCATCAAATAGCACAGACAAACTTGTATGTCCTTCACTTTCATCTAGCAGTGGATCTTCAAGCAACATCTTGCAAGCTTTATTTATTTTAGTTGATGCACCAAAATTTTGTCGTTTGAAAAAGTTCTTGGCCTTAGCACAGGTGTGTCTATACCTTATCTCACCAATCCCTTTAGGCAACATGGTTGGACAAGCAACTAGAAGGTACAACAAGTAATTTGATAACCATCTGCTGATTTTAGATTCTATTGGAAGTTTATTAGCATTTACATGGCCATCGAAATCAGCATGATAACAAAGATCTGTAGCAACGTGCCAAAGAAGAAGACTGTGGTCAAATTCTACATCAGTTGTACTCCAACGAAATTCATCAAGACAAGAACTTTCAGAAAGCACATTATCACCTCTCTGGGCCAACAATTCTTTGCATACCTTGATCTCGAAAACATCGTTTTCTATTTTCTTGGCGTTCTTTAGGACTTGCTTGAAGATCATTTCTTGCAGATCGACATTCACATCCTCCCAAGTCGAATATTGATACTTCTCTAACAGTTCTTTGATGCCGAACAATTTCTGAACTCTAGAAGTTTTAGCAGATATGTCTGCAAGACAAAATCTTAATAGGTTGTATTGACCCATAGATCCTGACCATCTCCTATTTTTAATCTTAATAGGTTGATCTGATCCATCTGTAATAGGTATCTCTCTTTCATCTGTAATAGGTTGATCTGATCCATCTGTAATAGGTATCTCTCTTTCATCTGTAATAGGTTGATCTGATCCATCTGTAATAGGTATCTCTCTTTCATCTGTAATAGGTTGATCTGATCCATCTGTAATAGGTATCTCTCTTTCATCTGTAATAGGTTGATCTGATCCATCTATCGAGAGAAGATTATGCTTGGTCAACCAAAGTCTTGTCCAATCAGACGTAAGATGCATGATGAACGCATAAACCTCTAGAACAAAGGCCCCAATTAGGAGTACACAAGTTATGGAGATGTCGATTCGTGAATAGGCATGCTTATCAATGATGAAAAGAAAGATAAATGATACAAAAACATGGACTACGATGCTAACGCAACGAAGAAAGATTCCAAATCCTGAATAAATTTTGCTTGCCTTTGTGTAAAGCGTATCATACATGAGCCCAAGCTCAATATCCACCAATTCGAAGGCATATCCTGCAGACTTCCTGCGGGTGATGACGGAGAAACTTTCTTTTCGTTCATAATGGTCGAGAATCAAGTCTGCATGGAGACACTGAAACTTACCAAATAACAAAAAGGCCTCCGTCAGTGAATTATCTGCTACTGTTGTTGCTTCCTCTGGCTTAAGGTCCGATGAAGAAGTAGCTGACTCTCCTCTCTGCATCTTCCTCCACATCTCGATGCGCATTATCTTATTCATCCTGGCTACATCTGGATCGTCATCACTAGATGAGCGCAAGGAATCTTTAAGTTGCTTGGCACTTGAAGACCAAAGAACCAAAGTCCTTTCTCCATACTTAAGAATTCCAGTGATGAACACTGGAATGGCTAAAAATCCAAAGACGGTATTGCTTTTCCAGGATGGTATGAAGATGTAAAATGCTACTCCAACTTGGACCATGAGTTCAAGAAAGTGTCTTAACCACAACTCATTATCTTCTAAGGAGTAAGCTGTGATAGTGTCCGGACCACCAAGGTGTACGAGAAGGAAGGGCGCCCAAAATGCATGGAGTAAACTGCTTGGTTTTAAAGAATTTTGCTCAGAACTTCCTCGGCTGCGGGCAAGTGTGCCAAGGGCAAGTGTTGCTACCCAGTCTGCCATCAAGTATGCTAACCAAACAAGGAGATTTACCCAAATTATTCTGGTGCATTTTCGTCGAGAACCGAATATGATGAGAATGATCTGTACAAAAAGACTCAGTAAAACCAATGCTCGAACTTCCCATCCGTTCCAAAATCTCATGACTTCTTCTGAAAATGGTGGTAAGGCCATCTTCTTCTCCTTGAAAATCAAACTGCAAGTTGCTGAATATATAAATATATATACATAATTCAAAGTTAGAATCGATGATTAGCATAAATACATACGAGTAATACTAACATACATTATTTTTATATAATATTTCTCGTACAATATTATGTGACAAGATATGATTGGTTAATCGAAAGTTAAAATTAAACTTTCATCCAATCACGTTTTGTCACATAATATTGTATGAAAAATATAGTATGGGAATGATATATGTGTAGTATTATTTAATACATAAACAAATAAATATACATAGATTTTTATCATAGCAATAAGGGTAAGTATAATTATTACAAAGTATACAAACTCTAGCTATTATTTAACCTTGTCATGTTATTTTTCATTGTCTATTTTAATTTTTTCATTCAATTTTTATTTTCTCTCTACTATTTATCATTAGTTTGTAGGCATAGTATCAATTCATAAATAATGATTATACAAATGCAATAGTTACCATTTGACTAATATAACCCTTAATTACTCTACTATTTTTATTTTCCCTTATTCATTAGAATTCCGATTTTGGTCATACTAACATTCCTAATCTTCCTTAGAATTCCTATTTCTCATTATTAATTTTAGTTTAGAATTTCTTTTTCTATATTAATTTGTTTGAATTTTAATAGTTTAAGGGTAGAATGGTCAATATAAAAACAATTATAAAAATTGATAAAATTAAAAAAATTCTACGTCAAATCCCTTCTCCCTCTTCGAAACCGTAACCCCACAGCTCCCGCCAAACTCCTCCTCCTCAGTCGCGGCCACAACCACAAACTTGAACCAGAACCCTCTCTGCATCATCGCAACACCCGTTCCCAAACTTCAATTTCCTTCCCTTTCGCTTTTTATTTAGGAATTCTCAATCGCTCCCGTCCTTAGATTTTTCATTCCGCACTCTGCTTCGGCCTATTAAAGCTCTTAATTCCCTCCTATTCGGTGAGTTTTGGAACCCTAGCTTTCGAATCTTATATTCTTCAGTTCATACTCCAACGCTGTTCTCTGTTTTTAAAACTTAAGAAAAACCTCTTTTTAAAAAAGTCAATTAATTAATACATTTCATGGTCCAGAAATTTCTGGAAATAGTAGGGCTGTGCAAATCCGGATATCCGATCCGAATAGGGCATTTTTTGATCCGATCCGAATTTTCGGATCAAGCTATTTGCTGATCCGAATCCGATCCGAATTATGTGGATATCCGGTTATCCGGATATCCGATTATTCGAATTGGATAATCGGATATCCGAATTTTATCCGAATTTTAAGATTTCCTTATTAAAATTTAAAACCAAATAATTCAATCCTTCATTTCATTGGGCGTTCAATGAACTACAAACATAAGCAGTTAGAATGTGTCACATTTCATAGGAACAACATCAAAGTGAACAACAATAATAATCTAAGATGCAAACAGTTTCAATGAACTATAAACTACTACAAAGTACAAACATAAGCACTAAGCAGCACTGCAATCAGAAATGCTCCTGTGGCATTTACATCAAAAAGACAGCAAGAGAAAAACAAGGGGACTTTTCAAGTAAACGCTAGATTGACCATCAAGTCTTGTCCCTTGCCAGTTGCCACCCCACGTAGAAAGACCAAGGTGAAGGTGCTCCAATTCATCACTGCACAAAAGGAAAAATATTATGTCAAACAATGAAAAATAACAACAATAATTATTGCTTTGAAACGAGTATAACCCACATCTGCATCTGCATCCTCTCCCCCACCAACTTTGGTATTGCCATTCACCCTCTGGGCATTACGGTGAATTAACCACAGCAGCCGTTAGAAACACAAATCAAACAAACAAAATCAAACCAGTAATATTCATCACTGTAATGTTCAGATTACACAATCAAACCCAAATTAACCACAGCAGCCGTTAGAAACACAAATCAAACAAACAAAATCAAACCAGTAATATTCATCACTGTAATGTTCAGATTACACAATCAAACCCAAATTAACCACAGCAGCTGTTAGAAACACAAATCAAACAAACAAAATCAAACCAGTCACTAAGTTTGAATCAAATCCAGCCACCAACAATCTTTGGAAACACACATAAAACCAAACCCAATCGGCAAACTTTGAATCAAACCCAGCCTCCATCAACCTTGTAATTCAAAAAGCAAATCAATAATTCAATCATAAAACCAAACGAAATCGCACCAGGCTATTACGGTGTGGCAGCAGTCGCCCTAGGCTATGACAACAATCGATTTGGGGCTTCAATCGACAGGGAGACTGAGATTTGAGAGTGTTCGAGCAAGAGAGAGTGAGACACCGACAGAGTTGAGAGTGTTCGAGCGAGAGAGAGTGAGACACCGAGAGAGTGGCTGACTGATTGTGTCTCTGTCTGTGCGTATTCAAGCGAGAGAGACCAAGAGAGTCAGAGAGTTGAGCGAGAGAGACAGAGTGAGATTGAGATGAGATCTGGTGATTCACTGATTCTGGTCTGAGAGAGTGAAAGGCTTAAGGTTGTGCGTGTTTCAGGCTTTGAGCGAGAGAGACAGTGAGAGATTGAGACGACAGACACGATCTGGTCTGAGAGAGTGAAATTGTGACTCTGTGAGAGATTGAGAGGCTGTGCGACTGACGATGACGACTGTGCGTGAGCGAGAGTGTGAGACTGCGTGTTCGTGTTCGAGTCGAGCGAGAGAGATACTGAGTGTTTACTGTTTAGGGTTCGTGTTCGAGTCTGAGACAGAGAGTCAGAGTGAGACTATTGTATTTTTCGTTGGAGACTTGGAGAGTTGGAGTATAGACACTTAGACAGACTGTTAGAGTGTTAGTGTCTTAGTGA
This sequence comes from Pistacia vera, assembly GCF_008641045.1. Taxonomy (NCBI): domain Eukaryota; kingdom Viridiplantae; phylum Streptophyta; class Magnoliopsida; order Sapindales; family Anacardiaceae; genus Pistacia; species Pistacia vera. The sequence goes on from NW_022196413.1 coordinate 433,141, forward strand.
TTTAGTGTTATCACTGTTAGGGACTTAGGATGAATTTAATTTTGAAAACTCAAAACGACGTAGTTTAGCAAAATCCGGATCAGATACGGATATCCGATTTTTTAATAATCCCGATCCGGTATCCGATCCGAATATTCGGATTTTGCTAAATTTCGATCCGTATCTGATCCGAATTTTTCGGAGCGGAGCGGATTAGGATCGGATATCAGATATCGGATTTTTTTGCACAGCCCTAGGAAATAGTAGCTGGTCCCTAGAGTCCTAACGTTGGCTACTTTTCCATTAAATTAGATAAACCTTTTACTTTATAGTAAGTGTCTTGTATCATATAATGTTTTATGTTTTATTATAGGGATATATTATATTAAAGGAATGAAAGTTTAATTTGAAGATTATTAAGAATGTTTAGAAAATGAGTTTGGTTAGTTCAAAATTGGTGAATAATATGTTTGATTGAGAGGATAAATGAGTGGGTATGTTATATAGATTATTAAATTGCCTTCCTTTTTAAATATTAAAATAATAGTATTCTTTATTATTATTTTTTAAATTATTTCTTTTAACCTCCTATATTTGAAATTTTGCTAAAACATCCTACCTTTATAAAACTTTAATTTGTAACAAAATTACCCTCATCCACCCCAAACCACTGTCGGTAGATAGCCACCACCGCCAGCCGCTGCCAGTAGTCAACGGAATGGCACACGACTGGATGTATATAGTCGGTCGTGCATCGGCAAAGTAGGAAATGGCCATGGATCACAAATCCATGGTCAAAAAACGGCCACATACATGGTTATTTTACGGCCAAAGATGTGGCCATGAAACAGCCATAAAAACGCTAAATCTTAGCCCTTTCAGGCCATAGATCACTAGAAAATGCCTTATCGGTACATGACCAGCCAGATCCCGTTGTTCGTGCACCATTATGATGACTGACATTGACGGCCGGGAATGGTGAGTCACGGTTGACGGTGGTCTTAGGTGGTTGGGGGTATTTTGTTAATTTTTAAATTTTTTTTATAACTAGGGTGTTTTAGCTAATTTCTCAAATGTAAAGGGGTTGGGTAATTATTATTTAATTGACATTTGAAAATAATTATGTCCGAAATTGTTTTTAATTAAAGGTAAAATGAGTAAAAAAATCAAATTATTCTGATAATGTTTTAATAACATCCCTAAATAAAGTAATAAATTACTTCCCATATTATCAAAAATAAATATTATTTACAATAAGATATAACTGTAATATTTTATTATTTACAAAATCAAACGTAAGAATCTTGAAGATTATTTCCGTTATCTCACCTCCTATCCAAATGACCCTATCTGTTGTGTCTTTATACTTATTTTGAAGTCATCAATTTTGACTAGTTTTCTAGGCGCATTGGACAAAGACAATGGATAGTGTACAGACGATCGAGGACCATTTATTAAAGCTATTAAAGGGCAGAACAATTTTTCCTCCTTGTTTGAAAGTCAAAAGACTCAAAACACACCCAAAATATTTACAGACATTAACCGAATTTGAAACTTTGTTGCGAAAAGACTTTAATATCTATTTTATTATACTTTTTTTCCCATTTTATTTTATTTTATTTTGATTTGAAGTGTATAATATATTATTAATTTAGCTTTTATATAATAAAATAATGATTAAAATAAAACTAAATTAATAATATAATTATATTATTTATTTTGAAATAAAATGGGTTATCAATTTTACTATTTATATGGTGAAAATAAAAATTAAAGAAACAAAAACCGAAAAGAATACTATAATTAGATAAAAGGTATTATAGTTAATAATTAGTTATCGTATAATGGAGTAATTTATTTCACTAGGGCATGTCAATTGTTTTGGTGTATTTGAACTTTTCAAAATCTTTGGTTGCGTTTATTACTTTACCCAAACTTCGAGGAGGAAAATGTTATAAACCGAGATAATTTATAATTTATTTGGAAGTGGTGTTGGGCTCTAGGTGCATTGGAGATGATTTATAATTTTATTAGTAAGCGGCGTTTGGCTCTAGGCGCATTTGAGAAATATGGTTACATTTCTTGCGAAAGGAGTCCTGCATCTTTATCGTCTTATTTGATTAAATAAATACTGTGTAAGTAATGGAAGATTTTCTAAAATACCTTTGAGATTGGTGGGTAAGGTCTGGGCCTAGGCGGTCCTGGCTTGGGCCCTTAAGGTCCGGTTCAAACTTGAGATTAGTTTTTGAAGGACCGGATTCTAATCCTTTAGGACCCGCCCCAGGTGTATGAGTTTTCTTAAGGTTTATGGTCTCAATATTTTTATTTATTTTTTTTTTTGTAAAATGACATTTTAACCTTAATTTATTATGTATTTCATATATCATAAGGGAGGTTTTCATTTGACCTCAAAATTACATATTTATTAATAACCACATTTATGGATTGCTTAGTTACAATGTAATTAATTACATAATTTAGATGTTTTTGTATATCATCGGTAAATTGAAATTCTTGATCTATTTAGCAATAGGGGAGTGTTAACTACAATTGTTAACTCTCCTCGTAATTGTCCGATGATTACCAATATTAGTGTGGATTTTAAACAAAATATCCATAATCCGTGAAAGAGATAATGAAATGAAGGTACTATCATGTTAAAATGTGACCATTTTGGTGGTTTCACCATAGAGTTGTTACTTTTTTATGAGGACCATCTAGGTTCCTAACCTGTATTCAGAAGATAACAATTATGTTTAACATCAATTTATTAAGAGTCGAGGGATAATCGATAATTATCATGATCATGAAAGTCGTTTACAAGTTTAGAAGCCCAAGCATCCCAAAGCTGAATTTTGGAGTCAATATATCCAACAACGAGGTTTTACTGCGAGAAATTTCAAAAACATTTGTACTTCTCCATTATTTGATTTTCGAAGATATAACTCTGGCCTCAATACAATTGCAAGAATTTAAGGGTATGTTTGTTTTATTATTTTGGATAAGATTTTTTATATTTTTAGAGTTGGGTGGGAATAACGAGGTAGAATTTTAAAATTAACAAAAACACCTCATAGGTTTGTTAAATAACTAAACACCTTGTAATAAAAACATTAAAATTATAAAAACATCCCACTCACCCATTAAATTCTGGCAGCAGACCACCATTGCCAGAGGGTGGTCGGAGTCGCTGTATCGACGCACAATCGGCTGGATCTGGCTAGTCGTGCGCCGAGATGGTGGATCTGACAAAAAAAAGCTAGATCTGGCCATGTTTGGTTGTCAACGATGGCCAAAGATATGACCGTCGTTGACGACCAATGGCTGTGGATCTGGCCGAAAAATAATAGATCGACGCACTACTGGTAATATCCAGTTGGTAGTGTGCCATTATACCATATTCCGACCACCTTCCAATGGTGGCCGTCGGAATCTGGCAAATGTGGGTGGGTGAGGGTATTTTTGTTAATTTTTAAATTTTTTTTTGGGAGTGTTTAATTAAATTAATAAACTTAAGGGGTTTAAAAGTAATTGAATAGAATATAATAATATTTCCTAAATAATGAAATAAATAATTATTTTGAGAATAGGATTATGAGTATGGTAGAAAATATTCTACCAAACGGACCCTAACTATTTAAGTAACAAACGCAAGTACTTGTCATTAAGCATCGCGCCAAATGCAAAGTACACATACTGCTTATGAATGAATTTGTTTGGTATTGAGACTATACCTTGGGCATGCGTCAATGTCGATATGGCTTACTGACAGTTTGTTGCGTCTTTCCTTATCATTTATACCATGATTTTGCTTTCCACTTGGTTTTTGGCGATTCTCCTGAAAGCCAACATCCTATCATGGTCTTCTTCTGAATCCAAACTCAAATTGATCTCAAACTGATCAATGAATGACAGTTTAATATGGATCATGATTTTTTATATTTAAACATAATATAGTTATCAAAGTCAAAGCTCAAAATCCAAACCACATATAAATATAAGCTAACAAATAAAAACTTCTTGTTGTGATATTTCGCACTAATGAGAAGTACGCGAGTTTTCAAGGGAGTTCGCGCAATGGTCTATTAGGGATTGAAAAATAAGATGCTGAACCGACGAGGAAGAATAACAATAGCTGTTTTTAAATAAATAGAAAGAGTAGACAAAAACTATTTTTGAAGTGATTCAAGGTGGAAATCTTACTTCTATTGTTATCTTATTGATGTGTTTACAAAAGATATTTGCTCTCAAGAGAAAATTTTGCGCTTTAACTATTGAGAAAATGAAAATCTGGATACTTGGTTTGGGGTGGGAGACCCCTATTTGGCTATTTATACTGTTGGATGTGTGGCCTTACTCATGAAACAACCCTTTTATCACATGAAACATGGTCTGACAAACCACCCTTATTAGAGACTTAATAGTGAAGTAGTCCTCTTACAAGGTGCCACGTGACTCGAATGTCACCTCAGTCCTAAACCTTAATGTTGAAGTAGCACTTAGCAGCCTTACAAGTGAAGTAACTCCTTCTATCTGTGACATGTGACTTGGGCAGATGCGTAGTCGCAAGACACGTGGCAAGAGTGCATGCTTAAGTTTGCTTAGTCACAAGACACACGTAATAATTATATTTCAAACTAGACAGTATAAAATCAATGTATATTACAAATTGTCAATACCTAATATAAGTTTATGGACAGATTTGAGGAGTTATACAAAATTGCTAATTCACACATTAACCTAAGATACATGAATGCTCTAGGTTAACATAATTTTCAATAAAAATATTTTTTGAATCTAATTTATATACAACAAAAAACAGGATAAGATCATATTGTAAAAACTATCAAGGATGGCAGGCAAGGAAATGTAAACAATAACAATTTTGATAACTCTCTTATAATAAAAATTAACGAATTAAATTAAGTTGTTTGATAATACTTTTGACATGAATCAAAACTAGAGATGGCAATATTTGGGTTGTGGGGCAATCCACCCCACCCCATTACTTAAATCCAACATTGGGGTGAGTGAGTTGGGTGAAATATGTTTTGAGTTGCAATAATGCTACAGACATTGATAATTTGCACCTAATTTTTGTACCAACATATGTGGCATCTAGTCAAACACGACTACGTTGGAAACAATACACATCTTCCGCGAATGAACAGACATCTATCAATTCCGGATGCTCGTCCATATTTGATGGATGACTATTCATCACGAATAGACGAGCATCCACGAAAATAATAATGAACTCACGTTCATATTATTTGGATGGGAGTCCATTTACTATGGACAAGTGGACAAGCATCCACCTTATATGATGCCCGTCATAAAATTTTAAAAATAAAATAATGGATGGGCGTACATCTCTTTTAGAAGGGGATACACATCTTTCTCCATACCTGGAAATTTAGAAGCTCTCCTTAACACTTGAATTGCATATCTCCATTCTTAAGGTGTCTTCTTGCAAGACATGGCTCTACCAATTGTAATGAGTGCAAGTGGTAAACCGCCACACTCTTTAGCCGCAAGTTTAGCCAACTCCAAAATATCCGGATGACTATCAAGAATTTCTCCCCCAAGCTTTCTCTCAAACAATTTCCAAGCTTCTTCTTCTCCAAAACATTCTACTTTAAACTTCCTATCAGCTTCCATGAGTCCACAAACATCAAGAAAACGAGTAGTTTTTGTGGGATTCCTTTGAGGAATTAATGTCCAACTCCTCCTCCTCCTACAATCATTACGCCGCCACCTGCAACCAGTCCTCCAATTCTAGCAAGGGGCAAGAAGAAAAGTCCCCAAATATGGAGTGTTGTTTTAATTGCAGCTGCTGCAGCCCTGGTTCCTTTCTTGGTCATTCTTGTTTTCTTGTGTTATTACAAAAGGATGCAAGGAAAAGAAAAAGCAAAAGCTGAACAAGAAGGTATGTTGTATCAATAGCATCAGACAATACTAAATTTTGATTCTATATTTGCAGTTTGATCATTTTTGTTTCTTTATCAAACAGTGGATAGGTTTGTGGAGTTATCAGGGAAGAAAATGGCGACTTTGTGGAGTTCAGAGGATCCTGAGAGAACCGTGGAATTGGAATTTTTGGACAGGACCATACCAGTTTTTTACTTGGATGATTTACTAAGGGCATCAGCAAAAGTTTTGGGCAAAGGGAAGCTAGGTAGTACATACAAAGCAACCCTGGAATTGGGTTCTGTGGTTGTTGTGAAGAGAGTCAAAAACATGAACGGTTTGAGCAAAAAAAGAATTTATCCAGCAGATGTCGTTGCTGGGAAAGATGAGACATGAAAACCTTATAAAGATTATCTCCTTTTACTACTCCAAGTATTTTATGGACGAGCATCCATGTGAGGTGGACGCCGATCCATGGTAAATAAACCCTGGTCCAAATAATATAGACGAGAGTCCATTGTTATTTTTATAAACACTCGTTCATTTATGATGAATGATCATTTATAAAATATGGATGGACATTCATAATTATTAGACTACCGTTTATTCATGTAAAACGTGTGTTGTCTCTAACGTGATTACGTCTGACTAAATGCCATATATGTTGGCACAAAAATTATCAATGCCTGTAGCATTATTGATTTATTGTTTGAGTTGTGCGCTTATTCACCCCAATCCATTTTTTTACTATGAATTATAATATATATATTAAAATATATAATTTTAGACATAATTATCACTGGTACTATCATAAATGATAAAAAAATGTAGTAATCTTAAATTATATAGCACCATTCATAAAGTTCTTAGAATTCTTACATTGACCTAAAAAACCGACAATTATATAAACATAATATATATTATAATTATAATATTATTCCTAATTGTTAAATAATATTATTGAAAAAACTAGAAATTTATTATATTGTGAGTATCACAATTTCTTTGTGCAGGATTTCAGTCATTTGATATTAAAATAAGGCATTAAAATTTAAATTTGTAACATGTAACATTTCAATAATGTAAAACTTGAAATTTCAACATAATAAGTTAAATATTATATTTGCAATATAGATAGTACAACTGCATAAATATTAAACATTATCCATGTTGATCAAATCTTTTATCTGCACCAAGTTTATTAAATTAAATCAATCAAGTCATAATTTTTTATATTTCGCCTTATTCATATTTTTATCCAGTTTATATTTTATTAATATTTTTTTAAAATTAAGTTTGGATAATGGATTGGGTTTTAGGTACCCCATACCCAGCCCAAATAGAATGGGTTAAGATTGCGGCAATCCAATCTCACCCCAATTCTAATTGGGTTGGGTATGGGGCACCCCAAATGGCTTGAAACCGGTTGGGTCAACTCATTTACCCACATTACCATCCCTAATCAAAAATTTTTTTTCAGAAACAGAAGCAACTCTAGATCTAGATGCCCGCTTCGTTGAAAATATGAACTTTCTGCAAAGGTTTGGTATTATAGGAACCATGTACAAAACTCTGCCTCAAGACAATTTTATCCCTTATTAATAAAAATTTTGGACAATATACCCTACTTTAAAACAGATTTACATTAATATCCTATTTCAATTTTACCCTGTAATTAAATTTGGACAATAATGCCCTTATATTTAAATAATTTACAGAACCACACTGCCACCAAGCCACCAGCACCATAGCACCCAGCCACCACCGCCGACACGCGGGGTCAACCACCACGGACCACCGTCGGAAAATTGCCGGAGTCCCTAAAAAAGAAGGAATTCTGTGGGAGGCTCGGGAGGCTTCGATATGGCCGTTTTGGCCATATTGATGGCCGAAAACGGCCATATCGGGCCATTATCGGCCAGATCTATTCTGGCCATTTTCGGCCAGATCTGGCATTATCGGCCAGATCTGGCCCGATATGGGTTTTCGGCCATCAATATGGCCAAAAACGGCCATGCGGAGCCTCTTGGTCACGGTGACGTACATCACGGGGACATCTGGCGGTGGTTCGCGGTGGTGGCAGGAGGTGGGGGTGATTTCGTCATAAATTAAAGTTTTATATAAGCGGGGGGTGTTTTAGCATAATCTGAATATTGGGGGTTTAAAAAATTATTCAAAAATTAATAATAAAAATAATTTTATATTAATATTTAAAATGGGGACAATTTAGTAATTTAAATAGCATACCACCAATTTATTCTCCATAACCAAAAATTAAAATGGGGACAATTTAGTAATTTAAATAGCATACCACCAATTATTTCTCCATAACCAAACATTTAATATACAATACCACCAACTAATCAAAAATATTTTCTAAAGATTTCCAGTAATCTTTCAAGGTAATCTATCTTTTCAGTAATTCAATATTCCTAATAATCTAACATTTCTGAATCAAACGTTCTCTCTCTCTTCTCTCTCTCTCTCTCTCTCTCTCTCTCTCTCCTCTCTCTCTCTCTCCTCTCTCTCTCCTCTCTCTCTCTCTCTCTACTGTGTTGTGTCTTTAACTTATTTTGAAGTCATCAATTGACTAGTTTTCTAGGCGCATTGGACAAAGACAATGGATAGTGTAAGACGATCGAGGACCATTTATTAAAGCTATTAAAGGGCAGAACAATTTTCCTCCTTGTTTGAAAGTCAAAAGACTCAAAACACACCCAAAATATTTACAGACATAACCGAATTTGAAACTTTGTTGCGAAAAGACTTTAATATCTATTTTATTATACTTTTTTTCCCATTATTTTATTTATTTTGATTTGAAGTGTATAATATATTATTAATTTAGCTTATATAATAAAATAATGATTAAAATAAACTAAATTATAATAAATTATATTATTATTTTGAAATAAAATGGGTTATCAATTTTACTATTTTATGGTGAAAATAAAAATTAAAGAAACAAAAACCAAAAGATACTATAATTAGATAAAAGGGATTATAGTTATAATTAGTTTAGTATTAATGAGTAATTATTTCATAGGGCATGTCAATTGTTTGGTTGATTTGAACTTTTCAAAATCTTTGGTTGCGTTTATTACTTTACCCAAACTTCGAGGAGGAAAATGTTATAAACCGAGATAATTTATAATTTATTGGAAGTGTGGGTTGGGCTCTAGGTGCATTGGAGATGATTTATAATTTATTAGTAAGCGGCGTTTGGCTCTAGGCGCATTTGAGAAATATGGTTTTCATTTACATCTGCATCTTTATCGTCTTATTTGATTAAATAAATACTGTTAAGTAATGGAAGATTTTCTAAAATACCTTTGAGATTGGTGGGAAGGTCTGGGCCTAGGCGGTCCTGGCTTGGGCCTTAAGGTCCGGTTCAACTTGAGATTAGTTTTTGAAGGACGGATTCTAATCCTTTGGACCGCCCCAGGTGTATGAGTTTTTAAGGTTTATGGTCTCAATATTTTTTTTTTTTTTTGTAAAATGACATTTTAACCCTAATTTATTATATTTCATATATCATAAGGGAGGTTTTCATTTGACCTCAAAATACATATTATTAATAACCACATTTATGATTGCTTAGTTACAATGTAATTAATTACATAATTTAGATGTTTTTGTATATCATGGTAAATTGAAATTCTTGATTATTTAGCAATAGGGGAGTGTTAACTACAATTGTAACTCTCCTCGTAATTGTCCATGATTACCAATATTAGTGTGGATTTTAAACAAAATATCCATAATCTGTGAAAGAGATAATGAAATGAAGGTACTATCATGTTAAAATGTGACCATTTTGGTGGTTTCACCATAGAGTTGTTACTTTTTATGAGACATCTAGGTTCCTAACCTGTATTCAGAAGATAACAATTATGTTTAACATCAATTTATTAAGAGTCGAGGGATAATCGATAAATCATGATCATGAAAGTCGTTTACAAGTTTAGAAGCCCAAGCATCCAAAGCTGAATTTTGGAGTAATATATCCAACAACGAGGTTTTACTGCGAGAAATTTAAAACATTTGTATCTCCATTTGATTTTCGAAGATATAACTTGGCCTCAATACAATTGCAAGAATTTAAGGGTTGTTTGTTTTATTATTTTGGATAAGATTTTTTATATTTTTAGAGTTGGGTGGGAATAACGAGTAGATTTAAAATTAACAAAAAACACCCATAGGTTGTTAAATAACTAAACACCTTGTTACTAATAAAAACATCCCACTCACCCATTAAATTCTGGCAGCAGACCACCATTGCCAGAGGGTGGTCGGAGTCGCTGTATCGACGCACAATCGGCTGGATCTGGCAGTCGTGCCGAGATGGTGGATCTGAAAAAAAAAGAGATCTGGCCATGTTTGGTTGTCAACGATGGCCAAAGATATGACGTGTTGACGACCAATGGCTGTGGATCTGGCCAAAAATAATAGATCGACGCACTACGGTAATATCCAGTTGGTAGTGTGCCATTATACCATATTCCGACCACCTTCCAATGGTGGCTCGGAATCTGGCAAATGTGGGTGGGTGGGGTATTTGTTAATTTTTAAATTTTTTTTGGGGGTGTTTAATTAAATTAATAAACTAAGGGGTTTAAAATAATTGAATAGAATTATAATATTTCCTAAATAATGAAAAAATAATTATTTTGAGAATAGGATTTGATATGGTAGAAAATATTCTACCAAACGACCCTAAACTATTTAAGTAACAAAAAGCAAGTACTTGTCATTAAGCATCGCGCCAAATGCAAAGTACACATACTGCTTATGAATGAATTTGTTTGGTATTGAGACTATACTTGGGCATGCGTCAATGTCGATATGTTACTGACAGTTTGTTGCGTCTCCTTATCATTTATACCATGATTTTGCTTTCCACTTGGTTTTTGGCGATTCTCCTGAAAGCCAACATCTACATGGTCTTCTTCTGAATCCAAACTCAAATTGATCTCAAACTATCAATGATGACAGTTAATATGGATCATGATTTTTATTATTTAAACATAATATAGTTATCAAAGTCAAAGCTCAAAATCCAAACCACATAAATATAAGCTAACAAATAAAAACTTCTTGTGTGATATTTCGCACATGAGAAGTACGCGAGTTTTCAAGGGAGTTCGCGCAAAGGTCTATTAGGGATTGAAAAATAAGATGCTGAACCGTCGAGGAAGAATAACAATAGCGTTTTAAATAAATAGAAAGAGTAGACAAAAACTATTTTTGAAGTGATTCAAGGTGGAAATCTTACTCTATTGTTATCTTATTGATGTGTTTACAAAAGATATTTGCTCTCAAGAGAAAATTTGCGCTTTAACTATTGAGAAAATGAAAATCTGGATCTTGGTTTGGGTGGGAGACCCCTATTTGGCTATTTATACTTGGATGTGTGGCCTTACATGAAACAACCCTTTTATCACATGAAACATGGTCTGACAAACCACCATTAAGAGACTTAATAGTGAAGTAGTCCTCTTACAAGGTGCCACGTGACTGAATGTCACCTCAGTCCTAAACTTAATGTTGAAGTAGCACTTAGCAGCCTTACAAGTGAAGTAACTCCTTCTATCTTGACATGTGACTTGGCAGATGCGTAGTCGCAAGACACGTGGAAGAGTGCATGCTTAAGTTTGCTTAGTCACAAGACACACGTAATAATTATATTTCAAACTGACAGTATAAAATCAATGTATATTACAAATTGTCAATACCTAATAAGTTTATGGACAGATTTGAGGAGTTATACAAGTGTATTACATAACAATTGTAATTGATACATCATTAATTCAACATTAACCTAAGATACATGATGTCTGGGTAACATAATTCAATAAAAATATTTTTTGAATCTAATTTATATACAAAAAAAAACAGGATAAGATCATATTGTAAAAACTATCAAGGATGGCAGCAAGGAATGTAAAACATAACAATTTTGATAACTCTCTTATAATAAAAATTAACGAATTAAATTAAGTTGTTGATAATACTTTTGACATGATCAAAACTAGAGATGGCAATATTTGGTTGTGGGGCAATCCACCCCACCCCATTCAAATCCAACATTGGGGGGAGTGAGTTGGGTGAAATATGTTTTGGGTTGCAATAATGCTACAGACATTGATAATTTGCACCTAATTTGTACCAACATATGGGCATCTAGTCAAACACGACTACGTTGGAGACAATACACAAAAAGGCTAGATCGACGCACTACCGGCCAGATTCAGCCGGTAGTGCGCCATCCTACCAGATTCCGGCCATTTTCCGGTGGTGGTGGCCGGAATCTGGTAAATGTGGATTATTGGGGTGTTTTTGTAATTTTAAAAAAATATTTAGGGGTATTTAATTAAATTATCAAATTTAAGGGGTTTAAAAAAAGTTGAATAATATTGGGAGTAGTATTCCCAAAAATCTGAGTCCAAAAATCTGAGTTTTTTGGTATTTTACTGTTTAACTTTTTTGAGAATACTAAAAGTAGTATTCCCAAAACTGAAACAAACGCAGCCAAGAAAAACCTCTTTTTAAAAAAGTCAATTAATTAATACATTTCATGGTCCAGAAATTTCTGGAAATAGTAGCTGGTCCCTACAGTCCTAATGTTGGCTACTTTTCCATTAAATTAGATAAACTTTTTACTTTATAGGCAGTGTCTTGGATCATACAATGTTTTATGTTTTATTATAGGAGTATATTATATTAAAGGAATGATAGTTCAATTTGAAGATTATTAAGAATGTTTAGAAAAAGTGTTTGGTTAGTTAAAAATTGGTGAATAATATGTTTGATTGAGAGAATAAATGAATAGGTATATTACATAGATTATTAGAGGATAAATAAGTAGATATGTTATATAGATTATTAAATTGTCTTCCTTTTTAAATATTAAAATAATAGTATTTTTTATTATTATTTTTTAAATTATTTCTTTTAACCTCCTATATTTGAAATTTTGCTAAAACATCATACTTTTATAAAAATTTAATTTGTAGCAAAATTACCCTCACCCACCCCAAACCACTGTCGACAGATAGCCACCACCGCCAGCCGCTACCAGTAGTCGACGGAATGGCACACGACTGGATGTATATAGTCAGTCGTGCATCGGCAAAGTAGGAAATGGCCATGGATCACAAATCCATGGTCAAAAAACGGCCAGATACATGGTTATTTTACGGCCAAAGATGTGGCCATGAAACGGCCATAAAAACGCTAAATCTTAGCCCTTTCAGGCCATGGATCACTAGAAAAGGCCTTACCAGTGCATGACCAACCAGATCCCGTTGTTCGTGCACCATTATGATGACTGACATTGACGGCCGGCAATGGTGAGTCACAGTTGACGGTGGTCTTGGGTGGTTTAGGGCATTTTGTTAATTTTTAATTTTTTTTTGTAATTAGGATGTTTTAGCTAATTTCTCAAATGTAAAGGGGTTGGGTAATTGTTATTTAATTGACATTTGAAAATAATTGTGTCCGAATTATTTTTAATTAAAGGTAAAATGAGTAAAAAAATCAGATTATTCTGATAATATTTTAATAACATCTCTAAATAAAGTAATAAATTACTCCCCTTATTATCAAAAGTAAATATTATTTACAATAAGAGATAATTATAATATTTTATTATTTACAAATCAAACGTAAGAATCTTGAAAGATTATCTCCGTTATCTCACCTCCGATCCAAATGACCCATAGGGGGCGTTTGGTTCGGGGTTAAGTGGGATTACTGGAGTAATGTCATCTTATATTACTTGATTACCACGTTTGGTTGTCAAGTAATATAAAATACCAGTAATCTTCAAATACAATAGTGGTTACTATTGGTAATATAAGAGGTAATCTGATTACCTCCATTTTCTTAGGTTTTCTGAGATTACCAGGGTTATCTTTTTTTGTAAAGAAGAAGAAAGAAAGAAAGAAAAACAAGCTAAACACAGACTAGTAGGTTGTACAAAGTTCAACTTCGGAGCCAGGATTTTGAAAGTTGAGAGTTTGAATTAGTTGGGCTCCCCCTCCATACTTGGAAATTAGTTCTCTTGCTTGAGGAAGTTAAAAACAGAAATGGTTTCCCTTATAAAACAAAGATAAACATATGAATTAGCCAGGAAACAATATTTTGAAACCAAACAAAGGGGTAAGAAATTTCTTTGACAAATTATCACACACAGTTAACTATCTATCCATTGTGCATTTTTCAAACAACGTCATCTCAACATTCACCGACTGATTTTTGAAACTGGGTGGAACCCATATGAACATATAATGCGAAGAACATAAAACAACATTTGAAAATATCAAGTACCAACATATAAATTTGACAAAGAGAGAGGAGAAAATGCCACAAACCCAGTTGCTTGTAGACCCTGATTTTGTTATCCATAGACTGAGAAGCTCGAATTGAGAAATAAAAACGCTGAGCTTGTGTCTTGTTTCTGTTGTTTCTTCTGCATGAAGCACCAGTAGTACCATTTCCTTTCCCAAAAAAAGGCTCGGCAGCCATTTTTCAAGCTAAATTACGTGAATCTGCAGAGAAGGTGTTATAGCAGGGTGTTATTTTGGTGGTGAGACTTGAGTGCGTCCACGTAGTTTGGTTTGATACTGGGTAGAGCGGCTTATCCAAGTTCGATTTGTGTGCAGTGTGGAATGCTGCCATGTCACCAACCGAAGATCAAAATCTGGCCTCTTAGACCAGTTGTCTTTGGCATAGTGGGAAAAGAGTGCGGTTTTCTTTGTTTCTTTGGCTAATGTTTTAAGACACGTTATTTGTTATTTATATAAATAGGGAATTATGTTTTTAGCCCTAATTTAGGGACTGAAATGAAAACCAGCCCTTCTCAGGAAGTCTCTTGTGGAATTACCCCAATTAATATTTTATCATTCCCTTGGGACGAAATTGCCCTTTTCTTCTTCACTTAACACTTCTCTTTATTCAATTTTTCCTCTTTATGAACATTCTCTCACAAAATCCAACATTATCCAAGCTTAATTTATTGAAAATAAGGAATTATTTTGTCCTATGTGTTGAGTTTTTCGTTCATTGGAACCACAACTTAAGGGGTATGCTACTTATTATTTAAAATAATTTTGTGGGTTAGTATATAATAGAAAATTTGTTTTATGTTTGATCTTACATGTTGTATATAAGTTTGTTTTTCTATGTTACTTTGTTGGGATTATTACTCTAAACTCCCCAAAGTTTCACTGATACATCTAAATCTTGAAAGAGCATTTGGTTGGGGGTTATATAAGATTACTGAGGTTATATCATCTTATATTACTTGATTACCACGTTTAGTTGTTAAGTAATATAAGATTCTTGTAATCTAGTTAGTAATTTGATAACCTCAATTTTCTTAGGTATTGTAAGATTACTAAGGTAATTTTATTTTTGCTACAATTCTATCCCTTATTAATAAAATTTTAAGACAATAATATCCTTATTTTTAAATTAATTTACATAAATCTAGCTTTTACTATTTCACCCCAATTAATTAACTTTTAGACAAAATTACCCTTGAATTTAAAATAAATTATAACCCACTTAAGCCACCACCCCCACCCCCCTGCCGCCAGCCAAGCCACTGCCGGCTGCCGTCGGAAGTTGCCAAAAGAAGCTAGAAATCATCGTGAGTAGCCCACCGTCATTGGGAGGCTCCAATATGGCCATTTTTTGCCATAGTAGATCTGGTTGGAAATAGCTAGATCAATAGATTTGGCTGTTAACGGCCAAATCAATGGCCTTTATTAGCCATGTCTGGATGAGATATGGTCGTTAATGACTAGATCGATGGCCTTTATCAGCCATATCTGGATGAGATATGGCTGTTAATGGCCATGGATCTGACTGATAATGGTCATATCCATCGATTTGGTTGAAAATGGTCAGATCTACTTCAATATAGCATTTTTTACCATCAACATAGCCAGAAACAGCTATATCGGAGCCTCTCGGTGTCTCTCAACTACTCACGACGACTCCAGGCAACTTTCGGCAGGGGATGGCGGTGGCAGGTAGTGGCTTGGGGGGGTAGGAGTGATTTTGTTATAAATTAAAGTTTTATATAGGCGGGGTGTTTTAACTAAATCTGAAATGTTAGGGGTTAACAAAAATTATTCAAAAATTAATAATAAAAACAATCTTATATTAAAATTTGAAAAGAATGCAATTTAGTAATTTAAATAACATACCCCACCAATTTATTCTCCTCAACTAAACATATTAAAATAACATACTTACAAATTTATTTCAACTAATCAAACATATTTTTCTAAAGATTCCAAATAATTTTTAAGGTAATATAACATTCCTTGAACCAAACGCAACCTAAACGGTATTAGGAATAACTCTTATCCACACATTATGGATTGACTATTAAATTAATAGACAAAGGAGCAGAGTAATTGTATGGAAATTTCTATACATGAAAAAAAAAGTCCATCTAAACCCTAGAAAAAATTATTCCACTTTTATTTTTTAAACTAATAAAATAAAAATCTAAAAGGGTATAGGTCTATCCCCACACCACCCACCGTGACATCCTACCCCTTTTTCGATCTTGCCAACTATTGTGTTTGCATATGTTCGCTATTCGTCTGCACCTCCTTGGCTCGTCTTCCTTCTCCAGCTTGATGTGGACCTCGAATGGGAGCGTCTCCGAGCTTCCTAACTGGCCCAAGGCTGGAGATCTCTACCACACAACAACATAAATGACTAACGTAGAAAAAAAAAATAAAAATAAAATAATATAATTTTGATAATTAAAAACCCAAGATAAAAAAATAAAAAACCTCAAATCTTTATAAAGAATCATCTTTTAAAGTATGAGATCTTTGATTGAATGGGTATTAATTGTATTTAATAGATATTAATTGTAAAAAGATGAGATAAAAAAAAAAAAAGTAGAGTTTTGCGAGAGAAATAATAAGTTTATGGCAGAAAACAGAAAATGGCGTTTAGGGTTTCTTATGTGAGTTTTGATAGAAAGTTAGAATGGTAACGCTTAATGAAAAAGGTTATTTTTTGTATTAGTAAATATGTGTTATTTTTTATTTTAAAAAAGATAATGCTTATTGAAAAAGGTGTTACACAAAATAAACAACATGATGATATCTGCAAAAATAAGTGTTATCTTTTTGTATTAGAAAATATAACAGTAAATATTAAGTGTTATCTAAATTTAAAAATAATGTTTAATTAAAAAAAGTGTTAGCTTTATAACACTTAGTGTTTGTTTTAGATTGAAAATAAAATTGAAGAAAAGAATGGTAGCAAGTATGAATATTCATGATTGGGAGAGTTCAAAATATTGTAGCTACTATTGGTTGTGAAGTCAGAGATTGAACTCTAATTTTTCTTGGTTTAACTATTGGAAAACTCTTTTTTGGAATCTTCTCATAGAGAAAAGGCTTGACGATGGAGGACAGCTTGTTATTAAAGGAGGAAATTTCTTTGTTTTAAGCAATGTTTTAAAACCCAGCCCTGCCTGGTCGGTTAAAACGGTTCAACCGGAACCCGGAAGCTTCAATTGGTCGGATTTATATTTTTCTTATTCGTCCAAAACCCTAGGATTTGGGAGGATGATCAATGGACAATTGACAGCCGAAATGTTAGGGCTTTTAAAGAGAAAGTGACAATGAATGCAATGGTGGTGATAGAGTTGATTTCCAACAAGTAAATCGACCGAAAATCGAACAAAACTGGGAACGACAACAACTAGCTTTTGCTGGTGATTGGCAAGGCTATCAGGAGTGGAGTGAGGAGGGTTTTGGTCAGGAGGAAGAGGAGAGTAATTTCTGGGTGATGGGGAGGATTGTTAATGTCGACGTCGATGAGATCTGACTTAGAATGCCGACATTAACGTCAATGAGATCTGACTGAAATCAAACCTATTTCGACCAGATCTTAGGTATATTTTAAAGGGAATTGACTCAAATGATGATTGAGATTGCATCTAGGGTGTCGTCGTTGCCAACCAATCACCAACCGATTTGTATTTAGAGTGTATTTGCTAAATTTCAAACCTATAGGGACTTAACATAATTATTAGAGATGTATTTGCTTAACTTTATAAGTTTTTGTCAACCAGTTTGACCGTCGATCAAACCGGTTAAACCAATTAACTTGGGACTCGACAACTTTGCCGAGTTTCACCCCGGGTTAGGTTTTAAAACATTGGTTTTTAAGTGTCTATGTCTTGCATAAATGAGTGGTTACCGCATAAACCATTTTTGGAAATTATTAAATATTCCTTAAGACTACTTATAACACCAATGTTGAACTATACTTATTATTAATATTAACTTCTTTTTAACAATATATTCTTTTTTTATTTAATTTAACATTATTTTATTTAAATCTGAGTTCTACCACACTATTTTACCTTTTGTACAATGCATAAATGAACTCATAAAGATTCTGCAAACTGGGGGGCCTCCAAATCAAGCTCTTGCCTCATTATACAACTCATCAACCAATCACTGCTGAAAGTCCATATTCCTTTCTTCACAGCAGTTAATGCTTCTTCCATGTCTTCCTCACACGCAATATATATCATTTTCGACATTTCATTTGCAATGTCCAGTCGTGCAATAACCTGAATATATGATGTCATTGTCAGATTTATTATGTTGAAGACACTAATTAGGACAAAAAAAAACCTCTCCAAATGTACATTTTATGTAAACACCAATGTTATAAGCCATTTAACTTATATTATATCATTGTTTTTAACCTCAGTTGCGACTACCATCAGAGCTCTATATTAAGTTATACCTCTCACTTCCTAAGGCTTTCAAGTTAGGCCACAATCCCCATTAACCAGAAATAAATGGAAAGCAGCAAAAATAAAGCAATGGAATGATGAAAACAAAAATTCAAAATTTCTACGAAAAAAGGTTCTACATTGGTACATAAAAATTCTACAACTAAATCCACCCTATTGCGAAGAAGATAACAATATGATAGACAAAATGTACAGAAATAAAGAATGAGCCTTCTATTCAGAAAGCTTGAAACAACTATCAAAGCACTAAAGCTAGCTAATTGTACCATAAACCCAACTAAAGCATGATTTTCCGTAAAATGAAAAAATAAAAATCAATTTACTCAATGAAGTGGAAGATATTTAGACTTTGAGAAGGAAAGCACAAGAGAGAAGCCAATTCGACTAAGTTAAATATGTGATGGAGAAAATTTTACTTGCGATCATAATAGGCCGCATCTCATACCCAAACACGGTCCACATAACAATCAACATACATTCTAGTACATGCACGAATATATTCATTTATCATCGAGGATCAAAATCAACCTCTATTTTTAAACCTGCGATACAATTTCTTTGATAGTTAAAAATGAACCTTTAATAATTAAGATCCAACCAGACAAGCAAAATTTGTAGCCATATTGAAAATAGGATATGCCATATTGAAAAACCATACACCATATTAATTCCAAACATTCTAATTACCATGCATAATGTATTTAGCTGTATGTATCATGCATATCAAGCATGTACAAACAGCTTGCCGACATTCCATAAAATCTTTTCTTGGACATTGATAGCAGTTAGTTAGCTAAGTTCGCATTAAAACATTATTAATTGATTATTCTATCAAAAATAATAATAATAATAATAAAAAAAGACAACACATGAATGGCAATTAAAAAAATTAAAAATATGGTTGAATTTTAGTGATTAGTAAATCGAAGCAAAAAGAGATTGAGCACCTATAAGCAAATTGGTCTAAGGCATGAGTTAAAGATGAGAAAGGCAAATTAAAAAAATTCCTATTGCCAAGGGCATATTCATTTATTTCTCATTTTCTTCTTTTTCTCCTTTTAAAATGCAAATATTGTTTAGATATATTCTCATTTTCTGATTTCAGAAAAAGCAAATTATGTTTTCCCCTTAAAATCTAAAAAGTAATAAAAAAAAAGGAAAACAGATCTTTGTACTGTTCTATTTGAAGACTTATTTATCAAAACCAGAAAGAATTTTTGAATTGTTTATTTTTTATAAAGTAATTAATTTGATTTCTAAAACTATGAAGAATTTTAATAAAAAATTCAGATAATATATATTAAAACATATTGTTTATTTCTAGAAAATGTTATTCTACAAGTTTTTGTATTTTATTTATCAGAATGTTATTTTCCAGAAATGATAACCTCTAAAAAAAACAAAATTGATTGCATTCAGTTTGTCAAAGTAGAAAATGAAAATGGAACCGAAGGATGGCCCACAGAAACTTGGAAGCACTAATTTTGCCTTTTTTTAGAATTTTTTTTACTTATCACTAACCATCTTCTACAAATGAAATATGGTCTAATCATCAAACTGAGCATATGAAACTACTGATTGGAAATTAAAAGAAGAAAAAAAAAAAAAAACAATTTGTGCATAAAAAGAACTAGTAGACTTTCCTCACAAACATACAGCCTATAGAGATCCTTCAAACTTACTTTCCACCAGCCGACTTGACGATGGCAGATAGGTTTTGACAGGGGGTTGAACATAGCAGCCATGCTTATGTTGTATCCTTTAAATAAACCTCCTGGCTTGCTTTAGCTCTAAGAACTGCAGTTTTCAACTCAGCTTGACTTCAACACATAATCTTCATCATAATATATAGGGTAATTCATCTGCACAGGAAGATAGCAGGAAGTCAAATAAACTTGAAAGTGCTTTGATAAACAGGAGAACGAGCAAAATATTATCATGAATAACCCACAATCTTCCTTCTCTAAAGCTTTGTTTAACCAACTGGGTGAGACTATCCATGCTCTGCATTAGGGGCCATCACTCACCATTACAAATTATGGCATGTGTATGTTAAAATAAAGATTCATGCAGCAAAATATCGAACAAGCGGCCTGAAATAACTAGAACTCGAGAAGAAAAAACTACATGTCTTCAAGGAAACGAGCAAAATAGACATAATGCAAAGTGGAAACTGCAATAACAAATCAGACACCACCACCACCAAAAAAAAATAAATAAATAAAAGATGGAGTGAGGGGTGGTTTATATCTAGCCTCTGTGATAGTTTACATTATGCAGGTCTCATGGGAAGTAGACAAGTCTTTCCACTTTGTTTCATCCTCTGAAACTGAGTTTGCATCCAACAAGATGCTTGGCATTCTAGAAATTATAGCTGTCATGATTAAATCACTCAAATTGGTGGGGGCTTATTTTGTTACACTTCCATAAAGTAACACCATAGATCAATATTCAGCTTTTGAAGTATTCTGATGGAATATTAATCCAAACGGAACTACAACAAGGCCATATAGAAAATGAATAACATTGAATGAAATGAGAAAAAAATTTGTAAAAGAAAAAACCTTCATTCTACCCTCAGACACTACAAGGTCCTTTAAGACTATAAACTATACATCCAAACAAAAAAATCAAATAATACTCAGGAAAATACAATGTATCTTAATAGAAACAGAAACTCAAAGGAGACAAAAATAAAAACCATTAGTGATAAAGAGTTAATGAAAATGAAATTTTCTATACATTTTTGACAATTTTCCGAAACACAAAATTCAGTAATTTCTAAAGTAAGAAAATTATCAAAAAAAAGACATAATCAAAACAGAAATTGATGAATATATGGATATAACCATGTAAAATATGCATGTTAGATTGAGCAATTCAGCAAAGTATAATAAATATGAGGACCAAATAAGACTAACCCTGAACAGAGAGCAGTGCAGAAATCAGGGTCTTTCTCACTTTTCCTGTGACAACATGGGAGCTTATACTTCCATCATAGGTAACAACCGCCCAAGTTTTCAATTACCTACATCAAATAATTAATGCTCAAAAAATACATTCAAATAGAAACCTCCGAAGAAAAGAAAACATTATTTAAAAGTACTGACACCAAGCGGTATATCAAAAAATTTGGTGGGGAATAGGTGGGGATCTAACCAAATAAGACAACTGTTCAAAATTACCATATATATAAAGAATATTTAATACATAGCATCAATAACATAAGAATCACTGAAATCATCACACGAGAACGTATCCTGGAGTTCGCTTTGAACTCATGTAGAGGGTCAGCTAAACCTCTACTTTAATATCGAAACACTAAAAGGGTTACTGTTTAATTTTATTGAACAGATTTTTCCTGTTGGATATGAGTTTTTACAAGATTCTTTCTTCTAATCACATATTGCATTTAACATTATCTATTAGCATAGTGAGATGTAGTATTGCTGCCTTTTACAGATTTTGTTGATGTTCAATCACAATAACAAGTATATTGTAGTTGCAGTTGTGCCAGTATTTTGAAAATTTCCCTCAAAACAGGAAGATTAAGATATACACCGATGGTAGATTATTTTCATTTGAAGCGGACTGATATTAATAATAAGATGTGAAAGGTTCTCCGTGTCCAGATGGGGAAAATTGGAAATCTCCTGTTGCATACCTTGTTTTAGAAAAAAAAAAAAAAAGAATTAAAAGTGGACACAGTTAAACTTGGTAGATAGTTTAGGATATTTCTTTAGATAGCCAATGGAACATGCTCTTTAAGGACTTGTCCACAAAGTTCCTTTTAGGTCTCATCAATAATGTAAACTCAACATTGAGGATTTTGATTAGTTTGATAACAAATTTCATGTATAACTAAATTTCCTTACGCAGTTCTCTGGCGAATCAAAAGAAAAAATGCTAATCCTCTATAACTTGCTGTACAAAATAAAGTGTATCATTTTAGAAACCTAACTCTGAGAGCATCAACACAGGAACTATTTCCAATAAAGTCAAGATAGGTAAGGAGATGGTCAACTTCTAATTGTTCTACATTCTAAACATTTATACATGGATCAGAATCTTAACAACATACCCACTTCAATTACTGCAATAGAAATAGCAATTATCAATGCCTTTGTGCCAGAAATATTAAATAAAGGAGACATACCTTTGTGAGCTGCATTTCTTAGAACATTCAGCAATATTCATCAAAATGATTCTAAAGCATTTCCATTGGACAGAAGTTCTTGCTAATGAGACTGCTGAAGTAGTAAAAACTGCTTCATCTTTGCACTTTTTAGCAACTACTAGTCAAAGGTAGCAGGAGTAACTTCCACCAAAGATTACTTCCTGAAATCACCAAGTCATCACCTTCTGAAACTAAACCGAGGTAGAATCTAACTGACAATCAACATGATGACTTCCTTTAACTTTTTTGGACTTCAGTGAAGGCAATGAGGCTTCCCAAATCCTCCTCTTTGCACATTGTGCAGAGCAAGTACAGTGTATAGCATCAGTATCAGCCAATCTTGGCTGCAGTAATGGCATGTTGCTGCGCGTGCCTTCTCTAAATTAGTTCGGTCCCCAAAACTATGCATTAAGTCCCAACCCTGAGAAAAACCTGTTAAAAACAAAGGGAAAAAAAAAGGTCAGCACCAATATAAAAACTATGAAATTTTGTTAGGAAGACAAACTGAAGAGGTGACACTTAGATATCATTGAAAATCATTTCTAAATTTTTGTAACAGTTGAAGTAGGTCTACACTAAATAGTGAAACTGATTCAGAGAGCCTCTGAAGGTTTCAAGATCTACCCAATGTGATTTCACTCTAGTCATGAATCTTTTTTCCATAGTCACTTAATAGAAGGGAATGCATATTTTCAAAACTATATGAACTCTGTTGTGTGTGTGTGTGTAATTCACTTACCAGCCAACCTGGTTTCTTCTCTTGGAAACCCATCTTTTACCAACTGCTCAGGTTGACAACTTTTTGCAGTGGAAGAGATTTGATTCTGTGACATTGGTAACTTGTTACACTCTCCATCGAGTTCAGGCTCTACAGATTCATTAACAGATAACACTGAAGATTCCCCCAAGGGTTAATGGAAAACAGAAATTTAGAGAATCTGGAAGTTAGCTGAAGGGTTCTTGTCAAGATGAGAGATCATGAGGGTTGAACCACCAGGAAAGCATAATGCTTTACGATGTCAGCCTTAATGGGCAACCTGCGAGTTCTACCTTGTGGTCTACCTTGCTATGATTGAAAACCCTGCACTTTTTCAATTACTACCAAACTCAAACAAAATATTATATAACTAGCCCTGCAAATATGCCAACCAGTTCTTGTTTAAATAAGAAGCAAAACAGCTAGCTACTGTCAGAAAATTTATATTATAGAAAATGAGGTTTTTACAAAAATGTTAATTTGGCAAAAAAATAAAGAGAAGGAATGAGAAGAAAGGTTCTTCTCTAATAACAATTGGTCCCTTTCCATAGATATAATTCCAAGTCAAGAATTACCTGTTTAAGCCAAAAACCTTCAGACCCTATCCCCAACAAATTACTGTGCATATACCAACACCCTGAAGTCTCTCTCAATTCCATGTACAAGAAGTGACCAAATCCCTGAAGGTATTAAAACAAGGAATCGCTTGAGGGAAAATTTTCTAGATGAGTCTCACATGAAAACTAATAGGAGGAGAAAAAGATATTAAGAAGTACTATAATAGCTTTTCACATGCCTTATTATTTGCAAAGAAATTTTGCACACAAGGAGAGGAAAATAAGATCCAAAACTTAACATAATGAAAGTACTATTAATTAAAATAAGATGTCGATGAGCTATCAGATTCGGGAACATTCACAGTCAAAGAAATTTGTAAATGACTTCAATTGTGTACACCAAATTTTCTTTGCAGTTTTTATTGGTCGTCCATATTTGCAATCATTATAGATTATTTGATCCCCTGTCTTCTGTGATCAGAAACCAAACCACAAGTATCAAATCTAGATAAAAGATTAAACTATCACAATCAGAGGGAGAAATTGGTTATGGCTGTCATTACAACACAAGTAATTTCGACCAATTATAAGCACTAACCGAATGCCTTTTGGGCCAATGTAAGCAACATAACTATAGAATGAAAACATAAACACAAACCACCTCATGTGGTAGATTGAGCTAACAGCAGCAAGTGGGACCTCAGCATACTGTGTGTCAGCAGGAACAATTTGATAGGTAATTGCAGCTACAACCTACATAAATAAAATAAGGAGAAACAATTCAAGTAACCAGGGAAAGTGAAAACTCATAACGCCAATCAATATTCTAAATTGTGCAGAGATAAATAAGGTGCTTAGACACAAGAAACATTCACATCAATCATGGAAAATTAAAAAAGCACTTATTAGGGATCCTTTGCAGTAACTATATTATGGAGAACTTTTAAAGTATGCCCTAAAGCCATATGCTAAGAAACTTAAAATTAGTAAGTTGGCATGTGAACAACTATCACCTACATATATAATTTATGTTCATAATACTTTGACTCTTTCAAATAGTAAATAATACCAAGTTACCATTTTAGTTTTGAATGCACGTGTTAACATAACCCCTTAAGAGACTGCACCTTCATCAGGTACATGAAGCTTACCCAACAATAGATATATGATGAGTCCAACACCTTTAGTAGAGAAAAAAACATAAATAACTAATAAAGTCCATGGTTAAGATACTCTTGTTTGTTAAGTGCAAGTTAATAAGAACTGTCCTTGTGGGTATTGTTAAGATTAGGTTGATGTTTTTCTGTGGTTTGGACAAAGGGGTGCTATCCAGTCTTGTTTTCTCTTCTATTACATGATTCTGGTGGACTCCATACGTTACTTTCCTCCTCTTTAAAAGTAAATTTTTGTTCTCATCCCCAAAAATGAAAATAGATAAAAATAGTAAAAGTTTCTACATACCAGACCATACAACAAAAGAGCAAAACAAGCCTACCTCTTCATAACCTTCTGTGGATTTGGATTTCAAAAGCAGCGTACAATATTTCCTGCAGGATTAATTTTACATATAAAAACTTCTGACCTAGCAACTAATTATGCCAATCAGCAAGAAATTATGACAGAAGACATATCTATATTTGTATAAATAGAATATATCAATCTATATTGTAGAATTGTAGGCTGCCTATTTTAGTGACCCCATTTACTCAAACTTGTGATGGGAACAGAATGGATCACAATTATGAGTATTAATTTTTTTAATACAACTGCAACAAGCATAAGAGAAAATGAAAGCATTTTGTACCCGTTCAGTACACATTTTCAAGGAACATCGATTGCTTTCCAGTATTAGCAGCATAATTCATTGGGGGGAGCTCTCTTGTGTAATATTAAGTACTTCCTGAAAAACCACCATGACTACTTAGAAGGAATGTAGCTTCTAATAGGACAAGTGAATAGTGATATACCAGTCAATGTACCAGAAAAATATCATAATTAGGCTTAATATATCAAATTCAAAAGATAAACAAAGCGTAAGTCTCTCATAAAACTATTTCACGACATCTAAAAGAACAAATAATTATACTAATAAAGCTGCCGAAATTTTCACTCATGAAGTCTCAACTCTAAACCTATGAACAAGAAGCCTTGTACGCTACATATAGAAGACAGATGCACCTGAAGGTAGGATTTCTCACGTCATCGGCATTCTTGGATTAATTAGCACAATCATATAATCCTTCCCTACAACCAAAAGAATCAATAACTAACAAGAAATCATCAAATTAAATCAGTTAAAACCACCATAACTCTCAAAATAAAAAGAAAAAAAAAAACCTAGTATTGCAGCTGCACAATGAATTTAAAAAGGAAATTAATGAAAAATAAGCTTACCTTTTTCCTCAGGTTTTGCGTTATAATATCACCACTTGACTTCGAATTTACTCTTCTCTCACTGTCAAAAACAGTTAACATTTATGACAGTATTAGAATAGTTAACACTAAGAATATTTAATAATTATAAACAAAAAGAGAACTATACTGATAACTCAAACTAACTAGATCATATTGCATATTTATCTAAGAAACAAGTAAGAATAAGAAATAAATAAACAAGTACCTGAGATATTGATTTTTGCAGTCTTGGAGAGGGAGATTGGAGGGTGTTTCGGTGGTCAGATTGCAAGCGAAGTTATTTGCATTTATCAAAACCTCACAGTTGCCTGTCAAAAAATAAGAAATAACAATAGCAATGAAGAATAAATGAAATTGATTTCTAGGGTTCCTGGAGTCGTTACCGATGGGTTGGGAGGAGATTGAGGCTTCTTCTTTGGCCATGGTTTATGTCTTGGGTTTCGAATGGGAAATGTAATCTTAAATAGGCGGGAAAAGGGTATTCTAGTAGATTTGCTTATATGTGGTAGCCTTTTAGTCATTTCAATCTTTAATTTCTGCGTAATGAAAAATTCTCAAGTTTAGGAAATATCAAAACTTCCCTTAAGGTTTCTGAAATAATAAAATTCGTCTATCATGAAGTTTCAAATGTTAAAATAAATGGTCTAAAGGTGTATATATATGTTGGCCACCTTTTGCCCTTGGTATTAGGGGGGAGTAGTTTATACCCTCATTTTTTAGAAAAACGAAACCGAAACCCGAACCTACAGGTTGTTTGGAAAAAGAACGGAACCTGAAATACAGGTTCCAATTCCTACTCGGACCCTATAAAAAATCAATAACCCCTTATTAGTTTAAAAAATACAACACAACTTAAAATTTTACAAATACACCTTTGACAAACTAAGAAAATCTTAAAATATAATTATATATTTTACAAAGTATAGTTATGGAATAATTTTGGGAATTAAATTTAGTAATTTTATAATCCAAAAATACAAATATTATATAATATTATAATTACTAGAGTGAAAATAAAGTTTAATTAACATTAATTGTGAATTGTGACACAATAATAAAATTAAATATTAATTAATATGATTTATGAATCTTTCTTAAATAATTAGTATGACTTTAACTTTAAATTTTTAATGATCTAATATAATGTGACTCATGAGGCATGAGTTGTATACTTAATGTACTAATAATTTAATTAAGTAATGTAATAATTTAGTAAATTATTAATGTTTATAATGTAATGTTATAATTAATTAAGTATCATACTAAATCTATAATGTATGCTAAATTAATTAAATTTCTAATTATTTAATTAAGTAATGTACAATATAGTAAATTACTAATGTTTATCAGTAGGTATTAGCTAAATCATTTAACTATAATATAATGTTATAATTAATTAAATTTCTAATCATTTAATTAGGTAATGTATTGATATAATAAATTACTAATGTTTATAATATAATGTTATAATTAATTAAATTTTTTATCATTTAATTAAGTTATATACTAATATAGTAAATTACTTATGTTTATAATGTAATGTTATAATTAATTAACAATTAGGTAATCATTTAACTAGTAATGTACTAATGTTTATTAATTTATCATATATAATTATTAATTACTAATTTACTATAAATATACTTAGAACTTGATAGTTGAAATAAATAACTAAATATTATTCAATCGAATATATTATTTTATTAAAAATAATTCTTTTAATAACATTAAAACACTTTTAATTGGATTCTAATTCCAATTATAATTTATATACTTAATTAATCAAAACTTTAATATTATAATATATTAAAGTCTTTTATATGTAAAAATTTTAATATATTCATTTGATTAGGTTATTATAATATATTAAAGTTTTTTATATGGTGAAGTTTATATGTATAATTAATTGTATATATATTTGATTGGTTATTGTCATTGTTACATTATAATTTTTTATATAACATTTCATCTCATTTAGCCATTTATAATTTTTTTATATGTAAAATTACGAAAGACCGTCAATTCTTTATTGATATTTTTTAAATCCAAGTTCCAATACAAGTTCCTACTTGGGTACCCAAACTCAATTCAAAGACACGTTCCATTCAAGGTAACTAGGCGAGTACCCACCAGTTGGGTACTTGTTTCGGGTTCCCATCACAGGTTCTGGTTCCTACACATATAGGATCCAGAACCGAACTCGCACAGTAACGATTCCAGAAAATTAGAACCAAAATCTTCCCGCAGAGTGTCGATTTTGGATAGGTTATGGTTCCAGTTCTACCCACCTGTAGCGTGTATTATCATGAATGTGGTTGGCATCCGTTATTCTTGTATGCTTTTGAGATGCTATATTCAATGGGTTGGTATGCTATTCTTCTAACAAACAATAATATCATTTGAGAAATGATAGTCTTACAAAGAGTTATACAAAGAAACCCTACAAACTGACGTGGCATTTGCCACGTTACTTGCCACATCAATTAATGATTTTTTTTTCTCCTCCATCGTTTTCATTTTCTGTTTCTTCTTGTCCATCGCTCATTTTTTTGCTTCTTATGTTTTTTCTTCTCCATCGCTTTGTGTTTGATGAAATAGCCCCTTTTTTCCTTTTTTTCGGTCGTTCTGAAATCTTTATTAATTGATGAGATTTCATTACAAAATCCATTAAAACGGCGACAAACCAAACCCTGACCTTAACCACCGAAACCATAGAGTCTGGCACGCCAAATCTTCATTGGCTTGACGCCAACACGCCTCGTCACTCACTGAATCGCCGGCTTCGTGATCTCTTGAATGTTATATCTAAGAACACTTTTGGTGACGTTTTACTTCTGACTACAGTGATCAAGCCTTAACTACTTGGCTGTAAAGTCTTCATTAGTCTCAACTACTCAAACCAAAAAGGATGCTTTCCAGGTGAAATCTGGAATTTGGGCAAATTCACAAAGTCATGGAATAATTTATCTTAATATAGCTGCTTGTAAGTATATTTTGCAACCACCTAAATTTTTTTATGCTTGCAATGTTCATCTTCACATCTATTAAATAATATTTTCATGTATATATTACGTTGTAGGTTGCTCGATATTGTAATCTTACCTTCATGGATTTATAGTTAGACAAACTTCTTCCTGTATACATTTAATAGTTTGAGTATGGTAGTGGATCCAAGTTGTGTATAATTTACATATGATGCTTGAAGTCTCAGATTTGGAGTTGAACCATGGAATTTGCACTAATCATTTTCATGTTCAGATATGGAGGGGGGCCTTGGTACATGATACATTTTGTCTGGCTTCATGATCTCCTGAATACATCAATTGTTCGTAAAGTAAAAGAGAAGAAATTGCGAAAGCAAGAAAATGATAAAAAAGGTTAAAGGTAAAAATTTAGTAATTATCAATTTTGTTAATATTTTCTTATATTTATTGATAAATAACACAAAATTTGTTATATAATTGTAGGATACCGAAGCATGTGGGATTTCGGTGGTTTGTTTAGGAGCTAATTAGTTGAGGTATTGGAACGGTTGAAAAGCGATAATAAATTTTTAAATCTAATTTAATACAATGCTTTGTTAAGTATGTGAAGGTGTGGTGGCAGTTAGTTTGAAATCTTTGAGCAGTGCTTTAGGGGTGTAGACCATTCCCTGGTAAAGCTGATAGGCGTTTTTGCTATAATTGCTTCTGCGAGGTTGATGCTTGAATTGCAGATTGATGTTTCTTTATGTGGAGACCTGGTGAAGAGAAATGGAAAACCAGAAGAATGTATTCAATACTGTTTATGCTTGAATTGATTCTATCATTATTTTCTTGTGTGTGATAAGATCTGTCTAAGTTTCTTCAAATAATGCTTGCTAAACTAGAACTGCTATGCTGCTGAGTTGAATACAATAATTGCCTGAAGCTGTAGCTTGGGAGCGTTGGACTTAGGTTAATGATTGTAGACAACATTTCATTAGCTTACAATAAGTGAACTTTCTTGCAAACCAAATAATATACAATCCTTTTTGTTGTCGATAAGACTTAATTCTTCAACTCTGCAAATACATTGTGTTCACCAGGATGCTGGGTATTCTATCATATTTGTGTACACATAATCTATCATATAGTAAACCTATGTATTAAGGGTGAGTTAAATGTTTTATTCTATTATTATTGCTTTGAATCTTTCATAATTTATTCCGACGTAAAAAGTGACACAGTTAAACTTTGGTAGATAGTTTAGGATATCTTTTAGAATAGCCAATGGAACATGTCTCTTTAGACTTGCCCACAAGTTCCTTTTAAGGGTCTCATCAATAATGTAAACTCAACATTGAGGATTTTGATTAGTTTGATAACAAATCTTCATGTTAACTAAATTTCTCTTACGCAGTTCTCTGGCAGAATCAAAAGAAAAAATGCTAATCCTCTATAACATTTGCATGTACAAAATAAAGTAGTATCTTTAGAAACCTAACTCTAGAGGCATCAACATCAGGAACTATTTCCAATAAAGTCAAGATAGGTAAGGAGATGGTCAACTCTAATTGTTCTACATTTCTAAACATTTATACATGGATCAGAATCTTAACAACATACCCACTTCAATTACTGCAATAGAATAGCAAATTATCAATGCCTTTGTGCCAGAAAATATTAAATAAAGGAGACATACCTTTGTGAGCTGCATTTTCTTAGAACATTCAGCATATTCATCAACATGATCTAAAGCATTCTCCATTGGACAGAAGTTCTTTGCTAATGAGACCTGCTGAAGTAGTAAAACTGCTTCATCTTTTGCACTACTTTTTATGCAACTACTAGTCAAAGGATAGCTAGGAGTAACTTCCACCAAAATTTACTTCCTGAAATCACCAAGGCTTCATCACCTTCTGAAACTAAACCAGAGGTAGAATCTAACTGACAATCAACATGATGACTTCCTTTAACTTTTTTGGACTTCAGTGAAGGCAATGAGGCTTCCCAAATCCTCCTCTTTGCACATTGTCAGAGCAAGTACAGTGATAGCATCAGTATCAGCCCCAATCTTGGCTGCAGTAATGGCCAGTTGCTGCGCTGTGCCTTCTCTAAATTAGTTCGTCGTCCCAAAACTATGCATTAAGTCCCAACCCGAGAAAAACCTGTTAAAAACAAGGGAAAAAAAAAAAGTCAGCACCTAATATAAAACCTATGAAATTTTGTTAGGAAGACAAACTGAAAGAGTGACACTTAGATATCATTAGAAATCAATTTCTAAATTTTTGTAACAGTTGAAGTAGGTCTACACTAAATATGAAAACTGATTCAGAGAGCATCTTGAAGGTTTCAAGATCTACCCAGTGATTTCACCTCTAGTCATGAATCTTTTTTCCATAGTCACTTAATAGAAGGGAATGCATATTTTCAAAACTATATGAACTCTGTGTGTGTGTGTGTGTGTAATTTCACTTACCAGCCAACCTGGTTTTCTTCTCTTGGAAACCCTCTTTTACCAACTGCTCAGTTGACAACTTTTTGCAGTGGAAGAGATTTGATTCTGTGACATTGGTAACTTGTTACACTCTCCATCGAGTTCAGGCTCTACAGATTCATTAACAGATAACACTGAAGACTTCCCCCAAGGCTTTAATGGAAAACAGAAATTTAGAGAATCTGGAAGTTAGTTGAAGGTTTCTTGTCAAGATGAGAGATCATGAGGGTTAACCCAGGAAAGCATAATGCTTTACGAATGTCAGCCTTAATGGGCAACCTGCGAGTTCTACCTTTTGTGTCTACCTCTGCTATTGATTGAAAACCCTGCACTTTTTCAATTACTACCAAACTCAAACATAATATTATATAACTACTCCTGCAAATATGCCAACCAGTTCTTGTTTAAATAAGAAGCAAAACAGCTAGCTACTGTCAGAAAATTTTATTATAGAAAATGAGGTCTTATACAAAAATGTTAATTTGGCAAAATAAATAAAGAGAAGGAATGAGAAGAAAGGTTACTTCTCTAATAACAATTGGTCCCTTTCCATAGATATAATTCCAAGTCAAGAATTACCTGTTTAAGCCAAAACCTCAGATTCCCTATCCCCCAACAAATTACTGTGCATATACCAACACCCTGAAGTCTCTTCCTCAATTCCATGTACAAGAAGTGACCAAATCCCTGAAGGTATTAAAACAAGGATATCGCTTGAGGGAAAATTTTCTAGATGAGTCTCACATGAAAACTAATAGGAGGAGAAAAAGATTATTAAGATACTAATAATAGCTTTTCACATGCCTTATTATTTTGCAAAGAAATTTTGCACACAAAGGAGAGGAAAATAAGATCCAAAACTTAACATAATGAAAGTACTATTAATTATAATAAGATGTCGATGAGCTATCAATTCGGGAACATTCACAGCAAAGAAATTTGTAAATGACTTCAATTGTGTACACCAAATTTTCTTTGCAGTTTTTATTGGTCGTCCATATTTTGCAATCATTATAGATTATTTTGATCCCCTGTCTTCATTGTGATCAGAAACCAACCAAACAGTTCAACTCCTAGATAAAAGCATTAAACTATCACAATCAGAGGAAGAAATTGGTTATGGCTGTACATTACAACACAAGTAATTTCAGACCATTTACAAGCACAACCGAATGCCTTTTGGGCCAATGTAAGCAACATAACAGTATAATGAAAACATAACACAAACCCCTCATGTTGGTAGATTGAGCTAACACAGCAAGTGGGACCTCAGCACTGTGTGTCAGCAGGAACAATTTGATAGGTAATTGCAGCTACAACCTACATAAATAAAATAAGGAGAAACAATTACCAAGTAACCAGGGAAGTGAAACCTAATAACGCCAATCATATTCTAAATTGTGCAGAGATAATAAGGTGCTTAGAACACAAAACATTCACATCAATCTGAAAAATTAAAAAAGCACTTATCTAGGGATCCTTTGCAGTAACTATATTATTTGGAGAACTTTTAAAGTATGCCCTAAAGCCATGCTAAGAAACTTAAAATTAGTAAGTTGGCATGTAACAACTATCACCTACATATATAATTTATGTTCATAATACTTTGACTCTTTCAAATAGTAATATACCAAGTTACCATTTTGTTTTGAACTGCACGTGTTAACATAACCCTCTTAAGAGACTGCACCTTCATCAGGTACATGAAGCTTACCCAACAATAGATATATATGATGAGTCCAACACCTTTAGTAGAGAAAACTAAAATACTAATAAAGTTCCATGGTTAAGATACTCTTGTTTGTTAAGTGCAAGTTAATAAGAACTGTCCTTGTGGTATTTGTTAAGATAGGTTGATGTTTTTTCTGTGGTTTGGACAAAGGGGTGCTATCCATTCTTTTTCTCTTCTATTACATGATTCTGGTGGACTCCAATTACCGTTACTTTTCCTCCTCTTAAAAGTAAATTTTTGTTTCTCATCCCCAAAAAATGAAAATAGAATAAAGTAAAAGTTTCTACATACAGACCATACACAAAAGAGCAAAACAAGCCTACCTCTTCATACCTTCTGTGGATTGGATTTCAAAAGCAGCGTACAATATTTCCTGCAGGATTAATTTTAACATTATAAAAACTTCTTGACCTAGCAACTAATTATGCCAATCAGCAAGAAATTATTGACAGAAGACATATCTATATGTTATGTATAATAGAATATATCAATCTATATTGTAGAATTGTAGGCTGCCTATTTTAGTGACCCCATTTACTCATTACTTGTGATGGGAACAAATGGATCACAATTATGAGTATTAATTTTTTTAAACCTCACACAGCAACAAGCATAAGAGAAAATGAAAGCATTTTGTACCCGTTCAGTACACATTTTTCAAGGAACATCGATTGCTTTCCAGTATTAGCAGCATAATTCATTGTGGGGAGCTCTCTTGTGTTATATTAAGTACTTCCTGAAAAACCACTATGACTACTTAGAAGGAATGTAGCTTCTAATAGGACAGTGATAGTGTGATATACCAGTCAATGTACCAGAAAATATCATAATTAGGCTTAATATATCAAATTCAAAAGATAAACAAAGCGTAAGTCTCTCATAAAACTATTTCACGACCATCTAAAGAACAAATAATTATACTAATAAGCTGCCGAAATTTTCACTACATGAAGTCTCAACTCTAACCTATGAACAAGAAGCCCTTGTACGCTACATATACGAAGACAGATGCACCTGAAGGTAGGATTTCTCACTGTCATCGGCATTCTTGGGATATTAGCACATCATATAATCCTTCCCTACACAAGCAAAAGAATCAATACTAACAAAAATCATCAAATTAAATCAGTTAAAACCACCATAACTCAAAATTAAAAAGGAAAAAACCTAGTATTGCAGCTGCAACAATGAAATTTAAAAAGGAAATTAATGAAAATATAAGCTTACCTTTTTCCTCAGGTTTTGCGTTATAAATATCACCACTTGACTTCGAATTTACCTCTTCTCTCACTGTCAAAAACAGTTAACATTTATGACAGTATTAGAATTAGTTACAACTAAGAATATTTAATAATTTATAAACAAAATAGAGAACTATGTACTGATAACCAACCTAACTAGATCATATTGCATATTTATTATCTAAGAAACAATGTAAGAATAAAATAAATTAAACAAGTACCTGAGATATTGATTTTTGCAGTCTTGGAGAGGGAGATTTGGAGGGTGTTTCGGTGGTCAGATCTGCAAGCGAAGTTATTTGCATTTATCAAAACCTCACAGTTGCCTGTCAAAAAAATAAGAAATTAACAATAGCAATGAAGAATAAATGAAATTGATTTCTAGGGTTCCTGGAGTCGTTACCGATTGGGATTGGGAGAGGAGATGAGGCTTCTTCTTTGGCGCCATGGTTTATGTTCTTGGGTTTCGAATGGGAAATGTAATCTTAAATAGGCGGGAACAAGGGTATTCTAGTAGATTTGCTTATATTGGTAGCATTTTAGTCATTTCAATCTTTACTAATTTCTTGCGTTAAGAAAATTCTCAATTTAGGTAATATCAAAACTTCCCTTAAGGTTTCTGAAATAATAAAATTCGTCTATCATGAAGTTTCAAATGTTAAAATAAATGGTCTAAGGTATATTATAATGTTGGCCACCTTTTGCCCTTGGTATTGGGGTGAGTAGTTTAAGTACCCTACATTTTTAGAAAAAACGAAACCGAAACCAGAACCTACAGGTTGTTGGAAAAACTGAACTGAAATACAGGTTCCAATTCCTTACTCGGACCCATAAAAAATCAATAACCCCTTATTAGTTTAAAAAATACAAACACAACATTAAAATTTTACAAATACACCTTTGACAAACTAAGAAAATCTTAAAATTATAAATATATATATTTTACAAAGTATAGTTATGGAATTAATTTGGGAATTAATTTTAGTAAATTTTATAATCCAAAAATACAAATATTAATAATATTATAATTACTAGAGTGAAATAAAGTTTAATTAACATTAATTGTGAATTTGTGACACAATAATAAAATTAAATATTATATAATATGATTTATGAATCTTTCTTTAAATAATTATATGACTTAACTTTAAATTTTTTAATGATTTCTTAATATAATGTGACTCATAGGCATGAGTTGTCATACATAATGTACTAATAATTTAATTAGTAATGTAATAATTTAGTAAATATTATGTTTATAATGTAATGTTATAATTAATTAAGTAATCATACTATAAATCATAATGTATGCTATAATTAATTAATTTCTAATTATTTAATTAAGTAATGTACTAATATAGTAAATTACTAATGTTTATAATGTAATGTTATGCTAATCATTTAACTATAATATATGTTATAATTATTAAATTTCTAATCATTTAATTAGGTATGTATGATATAATAAATTACTAATGTTTATAATATATGTTATAATTAATTAATTTTTTATCATTTAATTAAGTTATATACTAATTAGTAAATTACTTAGTTTATAATGTAATGTTATAATTAATTAACAATTGGTAATCATTTACTAGTAATGTACTAATGTTTATTAATTTATCATATAAATTATTAATTACTATTTACTTAAATTACTTAGAACTTGATAGTGAAATAATAACTAAATATTCAATCGAATATATTATTTTATTAAAATAAGTCTTGATAATTATATATTAAAACATATTTTGTTATTTCTAGAAAATGTTATTTAACAAGTTTTTGTATTTTATTTATCAGAATGTTATTTTCCAGAAATGATAACCTCTAAAAAAAACAAAATTGATTTGCATTCAGTTTGTCAAAGTAGAAAATGAAAATGGAACCGAAGGATGGCCCCACAGAAACTTGGAAGCACTAATTTTCGCCTTTTTTTAGAATTTTTTTTACTTATCACTAACCATCTTCTACACATTAAATATGGTCTAATCATCAAACTGAGCATATGAAAGCTACTGATTGGAAATTAAAAGAAGAAAAAAAAAAAAAACAATTTGTGCATAAAAAGAACTAGTAGACTTTCCTCACAAACATACAGCCTATAGAGATCCTTCAAACTTACTTTTCCACCAGCAGACTTGACGATGGCAGATAGCGTTTTGACAGGGGGTTGAACATGAGCAGCCATGCTTATGTTGTATCCTTTAAATAAACCTCCTGGCCTTGCTTTAGCTCTAAGAACTGCAGTTTTCAACTCAGCTCTGTACTTCAACACATAATCTTCATCATATAATATATAGGGTAATTCATCTGCACAGGAAGATAGCAGGAAGTCAAATAAACTGTGAAAGTGCTTTGATAAACACGGAGAACGAGCAAAATATTATCATGAACTAACCTACAAATCTTCCTTCTCTAAAGCTTTGTTTTAACCAACTGGGTGAGACTATCCATGCTCTGCATTAGGGGCCATCACCTCACCATTACAAATTATGGCATGTGTATGTTAAAAATAAAGATCTCATGCAAGCAAAATATCGAACAAGACGACTGAAAATAACTAGAACTCGAGAAGAACAAACTACATGTCTTCAAGGAAACGAGCAAAATAGACATATATGCAAAGTGGAAACTGCAATAACAAATCAGACACCACCACCACCCCCCAAAAAAAAAAAAAAAAAAAAAAATAAATAAAAGATGGAGTGAGGGGTGGTTTATATCTAGCCTCTGTGATGCTTTACATTATGCAGGTCTCATGGGAAGTAGACAAGTCTTTCCACTTTGTTTCATCTTTCTGAAACTGAGTTTGTATCTCAACAAGATGCTTGGCATTCTAGAAATTATAGCTGTCATGATAATAAATCACTCAAATCTGGTGGGGGCTTATTTTGTTACACTTCCATAAAGTAACACCATAGATCAAATATTCAGCTTTTGAAGTTTATTCTGATGGAATATTAATCCAAACCGGAACTACAACAAGGACCATATAGAAAATGAATAACATTGAAT
This sequence comes from Pistacia vera, assembly GCF_008641045.1. NCBI lineage: Eukaryota > Viridiplantae > Streptophyta > Magnoliopsida > Sapindales > Anacardiaceae > Pistacia > Pistacia vera. The sequence continues at coordinate 471,198 of NW_022196413.1, forward strand.
GAAATGAGAAAAAAATTTGTAAAAGAAAAAACCTTCATTCTACCCTCAGACACTACAAGGTCCTTTAATGACTATAAACTATACCATCCAAACAAAAAAATCAAATAAAATACTCAGGAAAATACAATGTATCTTAATAGAAAAACAGAAACTCAAAGAGGAGACAAAAATAAATAACCATTAAGTGATAAAGAGTTAATGAAAATGAAAATTTTCTTATACATTTTTGACAAATTTTCCTGAAACACAAAATTCAGTAATTTCTAAAGTAAGAAAATTATCAAAAAAAAGATCATAATCAAAACAGAAATTTGATGAATATATGCATATAACCATGTAAAATATGCATGTTAGATTTGAGCAATTCAGCAAAGTATAATAAATATGAGGATCCAAATAAGACTAACCCTGAACAGAGAGCAGTGCAGAAATTCAGGGTCTTTCTCACTTTTCCTGTGACAACATGGGAGCTTATACTTCCATCATAGGTAACAACACCGCCCAAGTTTTCAATTACCTACATCAAAATAATTAATGCTCAAAAAATACATTCAAATAGAAACCTCCGAAGAAAAGAAAACATTATTTAAAAGGTACTGACACCAAGCGGTATATCAAAAAATTTGGTGGGGAATAGGTGGGGATCTAACCAAATAAGACTAACTGTTCAAAATTACCATATATATATAAGAATATTTAATACATAGCATCATAACATAAGAATCACCTGAAATCATCACACGAGAACGTATCCTTGGAGTTCGCTTTGAACTCATGTAGAGTGTCAGCTAAACTTCTCTACTTTAATATCGAAACACTAAAAGGGTTACTGTTTAATTTTATTGAACAGATTTTTCCTGTTGGATATGAGTTTTTACAAGATTCTTTCTTCTAATCACATATTGCATTTCAACATTATCTATTAGCATAGTGAGATGTAGTATTGCATGCCTTTTACAGATTTTGTTGATGTTCAATCACAATAAACAAGTATATTGTAGTTGCAATTCGTGCCAGTATTTTGAAAATTTCCCTCAAAACAGGAAGATTAAGATATACACCGATGGTAGATTTATTTTCATTTGAAGCGGACTGATTATTAATAATAAGATGTGAAAGGTTCTCCGTGTCCAGATGGGGAAAATATTGGAAATTCTCCTAGTTGCATACCTTAGTTTATAGAAAAAAAAAAAAAAAAACTTAAAAAGTGGACACAGTTAAACTTTGGTAGATAGTTTAGGATATTTCTTTTAGAATAGCCAATGGAACATGTCTCTTTAAGGACTTGTCCAACAAAGTTCCTTTTAAGGGTCTCATCAATAATGTAAACTCAACATTGAGGATTTTGATTAGTCTGATAACAAATCTTCATGTATAACTAAATTTCTCTTACGCAGTTCTCTGGCAGAATCAAAAGAAAAAATGCTAATCCTCTATAACATTTGCATGTACAAAATAAAGTAGTATCATTTTAGAAACCTAACTCTGAGAGGCATCAACATCAGGAACTATTTCCAATAAAGTCAAGATAGGTAAGGAGATGGTCAACTTCTAATTGTTCTACATTTCTAAACATTTATACATGGATCAGAATCTTAACAACATACCCAACTTCAATTACTGCAATAGAAATAGCAAATTATCAATGCCTTTGTGCCAGAAAATATTAAATAAAGGAGACATACCTTTGTGAGCTGCATTTTCTTAGAACATTCAGCAATATTCATCAACATGATTCTAAAGCATTCTCCATTGGACAGAAGTTCTTTGCTAATGAGACCTGCTGAAGTAGTAAAAACTGCTTCATCTTTTGCACTACTTTTTATGCAACTACTAGTCAAAGGATAGCTAGGAGTAACTTCCACCAAAGATTTACTTCCTGAAATCACCAAGGCTTCATCACCTTCTGAAACTAAACCAGAGGTAGAATCTAACTGACAATCAACATGATGACTTCCTTTAACTTTTTTGGACTTCAGTGAAGGCAATGAGGCTTCCCAAATCCTCCTCTTTGCACATTGTGCAGAGCAAGTACAGTGTATAGCATCAGTATCAGCCCCAATCTTGGCTGCAGTAATGGCCATGTTGCTGCGCTGTGCCTTCTCTAAATTAGTTCGGTCCCCAAAACTATGCATTAAGTCCCAACCCTGAGAAAAACCTGTTAAAAACAAAGGGAAAAAAAAAAAAAGGTCAGCACCTAATATAAAACCTATGAAATTTTGTTAGGAAGACAAACTGAAAGAGGTGACACTTAGATATCATTAGAAATCAATTTCTAAATTTTTGTAACAGTTGAAGTAGGTCTACACTAAATAGTGAAAACTGATTCAGAGAGCATCTTGAAGGTTTCAAGATCTACCCAATGTGATTTCACCTCTAGTCATGAATCTTTTTTCCATAGTCACTTAATAGAAGGGAATGCATATTTTCAAAACTATATGAACTCTGTGTGTGTGTGTGTGTGTGTGTAATTTCACTTACCAGCCAACCTGGTTTCTTCTCTTGGAAACCCATCTTTTACCAACTGCTCAGGTTGACAACTTTTTGCAGTGGAAGAGATTTGATTCTGTGACATTGGTAACTTGTTACACTCTCCATCGAGTTCAGGCTCTACAGATTCATTAACAGATAACACTGAAGACTTCCCACAAGGCTTTAATGGAAAACAGAAATTTAGAGAATCTGGAAAGTTAGTTGAAGGGTTCTTGTCAAGATGAGAGATCATGAGGGTTGAACCACCAGGAAAGCATAATGCTTTCCGAATGTCAGCCTTAATGGGCAACCTGCGAGTTCTACCTTTTGTGTCTACCTCTGCTATTGATTGAAAACCCTGCACTTTTTCAATTACTACCAAACTCAAACATCAAATATTATATAACTAGCTCCTGCAAATATGCCAACCAGTTCTTGTTTAAATAAGAAGCAAAACAGCTAGCTACTGTCAGAAAATTTATATTATAGAAAATGAGGTCTTTATACAAAAATGTTAATTTGGCAAAATAAATAAAGAGAAGGAATGAGAAGAAAGGTTACTTCTCTAATAACAATTGTGTCCCTTTCCATAGATATAATTCCAAGTCAAGAATTACCTGTTTAAGCCAAAAACCTTCAGATTCCCTATCCCCCCAACAAATTACTGTGCATATACCAACACCCTGAAGTCTCTTGCTCAATTCCATGTACAAGAAGTGACCAAATCCCTGAAGGCATTAAAACAAGGAAATCGCTTGAGGGAAAATTTTCTAGATGAGTCTCACATGAAAACTAATAGGAGGAGAAAAAGATTATTAAGAAGTACTAATAATAGCTTTTCACATGCCTTATTATTTTGCAAAGAAATTTTGCACACAAAGGAGAGGAAAATAAGATCCAAAACTTAACATAATGAAAGTACTATTAATTAAATAATAAGATGTCGATGAGCTATCAGATTCGGGAACATTCACAGTCAAAGAAATTTGTAAATGACTTAAATTGTGTACACCAAATTTTCTTTGCAGTTTTTATTGGTCGTCCATATTTTGCAATCATTATAGATTATTTTGATCCCCTGTCTTCGTTGTGATCAGAAACCAAACCAAACAGTATCAACTCCTAGATAAAAGATTAAACTATCACAATCAGAGGGGAGCAATTGGTTATGGCTGTCCATTACAACAAGAGTAATTTCCGACCAATTATAAAAGCACTAGCCGAATGCCTTTTTGGGCCAATGTAAGCAACATAACGGTATAGAATGAAAACATAAACAACAACCACCTCATGCTGGTAGATTGAGCTAACAGCAGCAAGTGGGACCTCAGCATACTGTGTGTCAGCAGGAACAATTTGATAGGTAATTGCAGCTACAACCTACATAAATAAAATAAAGGAGAAACAATTACCAGGTAACCAGGGAAAAGTGAAAACCTAATAACGCCAATGAATATTCTAAATTGTGCAGAGATAAATAAGGTGCTTAGACACAAGAAACATTCACATCAATCATGAAAAATTAAAAAAGCACTTATCTAGGGATCCTTTGCAGTAACTATATTATTTGGAGAACTTTTAAAGTATGCCCTAAAGCCATATGCTAAGAAACTTAAAATTAGTAAGTTGGCATGTAACAACTATCACCTACATATATAATTTATGTTCATAATACTTTGACTCTTTCAAATAGTAAATAATACCAAGTTACCATTTTAGTTTTGAAATGCACGTGTTAACATAACCCTCTTAAGAGACTGCACCTTCATCAGGTACATGAAGCTTACCCAACAATAGATATATATGATGAGTCCAACACCTTTAGTAGAGAAAAAAACTATAAATAACTAATAAAGTTCCATGGTTAAGATACTCTTGTTTGTTAAGTGCAAGTTAATAAGAACTGTCCTTGTAGGTACTTGTTAAGATTAGGTTGATGTTTTTCTGTGGTTTGGACAAAGGGGTGCTATCCAGTCTTTGTTTTCTCTTCTATTACATGATTCTGGTGGACTCCAATTACCGTTAACATTTTCCTACCTCTTTAAAAGTAAATTTTTGTTTCTCATCCCCAAAAAATGAAAATAGAATAAAATAGTAAAAGTTTCTACATACCAGACTATACAACAAAAGAGCAAAACAAGCCTACCTCTTCATAACCTTCTGTGGATTTGGATTTCAAAAGCAGCGTACAATATTTCCTGCAGGATTAATTTTAACATTATAAAAACTTCTTGACCTAGCAACTAATTATGCCAATCAGCAAGAAATTATTGACAGAAGACATATCTATAATTTATGTATAAATAGAATATATCAATCTATATTGTAGAATTGTAGGCTGCCTATTTTAGTGACCCCATTTACTCATTAACTTGTGATGGGAACAGAATGGATCACAATTATGAGTATTAATTTTTTTAAACCTGCAACAAGCATAAGAGAAAATGAAAGCATTTTGTACCCGTTCAGTACACATTTTTCAAGGAACATCGATTGCTTTCCAGTATTAGCAGCATAATTCATTGTGGGGAGCTCTCTTGTGTATATATTAAGTACTTCCTGAAAAACCACTATGACTACTTAGAAGGAATGTAGCTTCTAATAGGACAAGTGAATAGGTGATATACCAGTCAATGTACCAGAAAATATCATAAACCAAAATATCATAATTGGGCTTAATATATCAAATTCAAAAGATAAACAAAGCGTAAGTCTCTCATAAAACTATTTCACGACCATCTAAAAGAACAAATAATTATACTAATAAAGCTGCCGAAATTTTCACTACATGAAGTCTCAACTCTAAACTTATGAACAAGAAGCCCTTGTACGCTACATATATGAAGACAGATGTACCTGAAGGTAGGATTTCTCACTGTCATCGGCATTCTTAGGATTAATTAGCACAATCATATAATCCTTCCCTACACAACCCAAAAGAATCAATAACTAACAAGAAATCATCAAATTAAATCAGTTAAAACCACCATAACTCTCAAAATTAAAAAAGAAAAATAAAATAAAATAAAATAACCTAGTATTGCAGCTGCAACAATGAAATTTAAAAAGGAAATTAATGAAAAAATAAGCTTACCTTTTTCCTCAGGTTTTGCGTTATAAATATCACCACTTGACTTCGAATTTACCTCTTCTCTCACTGTCAAAAACAGTTAACATTTATGACAGTATTAGAATTAGTTACAACTAAGAATATTTAATAATTTATAAACAAAATAGAGAACTATATACTGATAACTCAACCTAACTAGATCATATTGCATATTTATTATCTAAGAAACAATGTAAGAATAAGAAATAAATTAAACAAGTACCTGAGATATTGATTTTTGCAGTCTTGGAGAGGGAGATTTGGAGGGTGTTTCGGTGGTCAGATCTGCAAGTGAAGTTATTTGCATTTATCAAAACCTCACAGTTGCCTGTCAAAAAAATAAGAAATTAACAATAGCAATGAAGAATAAATGAAATTGATTTCTAGGGTTCCTGGAGTCGTTACCGATTGGGATTGGGAGAGGAGATTGAGGCTTCTTCTTTGGCGCCATGGTTTATGTTCTTGGGTTTCGAATGGGAAATGTAATCTAAAATAGGCGGGAACAAAGGGTATTCTAGTAGATTTGCTTATATGTGGTAGCATTTTAGTCATTTCAATCTTTACTAATTTCTTGCGTTAATGAAAAATTCTCAAGTTTAGGTAAATATCAAAACTTCCCTTAAGGTTTCTGAAATAATAAAATTCGTCTATCATGAAGTTTCAAATGTTAAAATAAATGGTCTAAAGGTATATATATAATCGTTGGCCACCTTTTGCCCTTGGTATTAGGGGTGAGTAGTTTTAAATACCCTGCATTTTTTGGAGAAACGAAAACCGAAACCAGAACCTACAGGTTGTTAGGAAAAGAAATCGGAACTTGAAATGCAGGTTCCAATTCCTTACTCGGGTACCCTATAAAAAATCAATATCCCCTTATTAGTTTAAAAAATGACAAACACACATTAAAATTTTACAAATACACCTCTGACAAATTAAAAAAATCTTAAAATTATAAATATATATATTTTACAAAGTATAGTTATGGAATTAATTTTGGGAATTAAATTTTAGTCAATTTTATAATCCAAAAATACAAATATTATATAATATTATAATTACTAGAGTGAAAATAAAGTTTAATTAACATTAATTGTGAATTTGTGACACAATAATAAAATTAAATATTAATATTAATATGATTTATGAATCTTTCATTAAATAATTAGTATGACTTTAACTTTAAGTTTGTTTAATGATTTCTTAATATAATGTGACTCATGAGGCATGAGTTGTCATACTAGAATGTACTAATAATTTAATTAAATAATGTAATAATTTAGTAAATTACTAATGTTTATAATGTAATGTTATAATTAATTAAGTAATCATACTATAAATCTATAATGTAATGTTATAATTAACTAAATTTCTAATTATTTAATTAAGTAATGTACTAATATAGTAAATTACTAATGTTTATAATGTAATGTTATAATTAATTAAGTAATCATACTATAAATCTATAATGTAAAGTTATAATTAATTAAATTTCTAATCATTTAATTAGGTAATGTATTAATATAATAAATTACTAATGTTTATAATGTAATGTTATAATTAATTAATTTTTTTATCATTTAATTAAGTTATATACTAATGTAGTAAATTACTTATGTTTATAATGTAATGTTATAATTAATTAACAATTAGGTAATCATTTAACTAGTAATGTACTAATGTTTATTAATTTATCATATATAATTATTTAATAACTAATTTACTATAAATATACTTAGAACTTGATAATTGAAGTAAATAACTAAATATTATTCAATCGAATATATTATTTTATTAAAAATAATTCTTTTAATAACATTAAAACACTTCTAATTGGATTCTAATTCTAATTATAATTTATATACTTAATTAATCAAAACTTTAATATTATAATATATTAAAGTCTTTTATATGTAAAAATTTCAATATATTAATTTGATTAGGTTATTATAATATATTAAAGTTTTTTATATGATGAAGTTTATATGTATAATTAATTGTATATATATTTGATTGGTTATTGTCATTGTTACAGTATAATTTTTTATATAACATTTCATCCCATTTGGCCATTTATAATTTTTTTATATGTAAAATTACGAAAGACCCCCAATTCTTTATTGATATTTATTTAAATCCAGGTTCCAATACAAGTTCCTACATGGGTACCCGGACTCGATTCCAAGACATGTTCCATTCAAGGTACCTAGAAGAGTACCCACCAGGGTACCTGTTTCGGGTTCCCATCACAGGTTCTGGTTCCTGGACATATAGGATCCAAAACCGAACCCGCATAGTAACGATTCCAGAAAATTAGAACCGAAATCTTCTCACAGAGTGTCGATTTTGGATAGGTTATGGTTCCAGTTCTACCCACCCGTAGCGGGTCTTATCATGAATGTGGTTGGCATTTGTTATTCTTGTATGTTTTTTAGATGCTATATTCAATGGGTTGGTATGCTATTCTTCTAACAAACAATAACATCATTTGAGAAATGCTAGTCTTACAAAGTGTTATATAAAGAAACCCTACAAACTGACGTGGCATTTGCCACGTCACTTCCCACATCAATTAATGATTTTTTTTTCTCCTCCGTCGTTTTCATTTTCTGTTTCTTCTTCTCCATCGCTCATTTTTTTGCTTCTTATGTTTTTTCTTCTCCATCACTTTGTGTTTGATGAAATAGCCCATTTTTTCCATTTTTTTTCGTCATTCTAAAATCTTCATTAATTGATGAGATTTCATTACAAAATCCTTTAAAATGCCAACAAACCAAACCCTGACCTTAACCACCGAAACCATAGAGTCCGGCACACCGAATCTTCATTAGCTTGACGCCGACATGCCTCGCCACTCGCCGAATCGCCGACTTCGTGATCCCCTGAATGTTATATCTAAGAACACTTATGGTGACATTTCACTTCTGACTCCAGTGATTCGAGCCTTAACAACTTGTCTGTAAAGTCTTCATCAGTCTCAACCACTCAAACCAAAAAGGATGCTTTCCAAGTGAAATCTGGAATTTGGGCAAATTCACTAAGTCGTGGAATAATTGATCTTAATATAGCTGCTTGTAAGTATATTTTGCAACCACCTAAATTTTTTTATGCTTGCAATGTTCGTCTTCACATCTATTAAATAATATTTTCATGTATATATTATGTTGTAGGTTGCTCGATAATGTAATCTTACCTTCATGGATTTATAGTTAGACAAACTTCTTCCTGTATACATTTAATAGTTTGAGTATGGCAGTGGATCCAAGTTGTGTATAATTTACATATGATGCTTGAAGTCTCAGATTTGGAGTTGAACCATGGAATCTGCACTAATCATTTTCATGTTCAGATATGGAGGGGGACCTTGGTACATGATACATTTTGTCTGGCTTCATGATCTCCTGAATACATCAATTGTTCGTAAAGTAAAAGAGAAGAAATTGCGAAAGCAAGTAAATGATAAAAAAAGGTTAAAGGTAAAAATTTAGTAATTATCAAATTTGTTAATATTTTCTTATATTTATTGATAAATAACACAAAATTTGTTATATAATTGTAGGATTGTTGGATACCCAAGTGTAGACGTAAAAATCTACCTGTACGGAAGGAGGGATTGATCCCATGAGGTTGAGGCCACTAGCGATCCACTGTACCTGCACACGTAGAGAAATAAACGTGAAGTGACGGAAAACACCGAGGTGGTGTTTGCCGTAGGCACTCCGACACTTAAGTCAACAAGGCTGAAAGAGGCTGATTTAGTGAAGGCTAGGGAGTAGAGAGGTTACCAGAAGTCTAGTCGGGGACTGTGACTACGGTTGTAATGTGAAGTTCTCAACCGGGAACTCCGGGGTCTGAAGGTGTAAAGTAATCTGCCCTGTGAGAGGGCTAGCCTTTGTTTAAATAGTGACTGTTTGGTATCCCAATCCTACTAGGATTGGGAGTTCTTGTAGTAATCCGTTCCCTCTAGGGATATATCCTTTGGTCCCATTATCCTGGCGTGAAGGGGAGTCCAAGTATGACTCTGATACGGACCTTGAAGGAGTTGGGATGGTAGTGAACTGCTTTATTGATGTTCAAGTAGGAATGTGATCCATAGGTGACCGTGGGCTCTAAATTGTTCATAGGTCCGGGAAGTATACTGGGATTAGGAGGCCTGTGTCCAGATGGTTTGGACCGATTATACTTCGTATCAAATGGGCCTTACTTGGGGAGCTCTGGCTTGGGCCGCATCGGGATTGGGCCTGATCCCTTCCTTACTGTCGGACGCGTTATCCCATTTGGGCCGAGGACATTTTTTGGCCCTAATAGTTTGCCCCCTCTGAGTTAAGGTTTGCTTAAGTCAGAGAGTAGGAATCGAACGAGGTGTATCCGGTCACCCTTCTCGGACGACCGATTGCTGGCACAACTGATCGGTTGGATGTAGATGACACGTGGTCAAGTCACTCTGTGTCCTTCGCCGAGTCAGATCGTGCAGCCAGTTCTAGGGGGAATGGCCGATCAGTGTGCGGGGCCGAGTGGACTGAGTTCAAAGCGAAACGTTTGGGGTGCATGTACCCGCTCAGTGTGTCTAGTTGAGTGAGGGATTGAACAAGCCACCTATCACGGGTGACTTCGGTCGGTATGCCAGGTCAAGTGAGTAAGCAAGACACCAATCAAAGGTGCGCTCGCCCGAGGTATTTGGGGTGAATGAGTGAAAGAGGTCGACTCGTCCGGCTTGCTTGACTGCATGAAGGATGCTCGTGCTGAGCGGTCTGATCCGAGGCAAGGGTTGTACGGATGTTAACCCTTAGGCGCCCTCTCGTCCACTACGGAAGGCCGAATGGACATGACCGCTCTCGCCTCACTCGTCTCGAGGCAGTAAGTAGGCTAGAATGTTCCAGGCTAGTCGTCCTAGCTGGGAGAACCTCCTGGGTGTGCGAAGCATGGAAGTGAGTCGGCCGCGTTCGGGGGCCGGAGTGTTGTCATGTGCCTTCTCGGTCGAGTAGGAGGGACGATCCATCGTGGCTTCCGTACGATGGTTTGGTTTCCTAGGTGGCGTAGATGTCTACCACGTGTACGATGGTGATCGGTTCTTCGTTTTAGGGCAGGAAAAGGAAGAGTCGCTCTGACCTTGGTCCAATCGCAGGTTGCCATGTGTCCACCTCTGTCAGTTTTCTTCCATAAAACCGAGGGAGCGGACTGTTCGTCTCCCATTTCGCGTTTTCATCTGTTTTTTTGCAGTTTCGATTTTTTCCTTTTCTTTTCTACTTTCTTTGTTCTGGTTTCCTTGAGCAACGGTGGTTCTCTTTTTGTAGATTTCGGAATCGTTTACGGTAAATATTATCCTCTTACGCTGATTTTTGGTTTGTTTTGCTTGTTTGCTTCGTTTGTGCTAAGCTTTTGGGAGATAAGGTGAGATTTTGTGAGGTTTTGAGGGGTTTCGTCTGGGTTTTGGAGGTGTTGGAATTTTGATCTTCTAGAATAGGTGTGAATTCTGGATTTCCGGTGATTTCCCGCTAATTTGCCAGTTTTTTGGTATTTGTAGGTTTTTTGGACGGAGTAGAGAAGACGAAAATAAGTTACGTAGCATCTTGATTTGGCTCGGTCGGTCTGCCTGACCGAATCAAGTGACTAAGGTTAAATCTGGGTTAGTAAAGAGCTTGAAGTGGGATAGGTAGGTCACCCAGTCCATGCGACCGAGTGGTGAATGGATCGTGTGAAGGTGAACTTGAACAAGCGATCGATTGTCTAGACCGAGTGGGTGGTTGTACTGCAGTTCCCTGGTTTGGAGTAGTCGTCCGGTGACCCAGGGCGAGTGAAGTAACTGGGAAGGCGTTTGGGTTTCAAACAAGGGTCGGTTGCTCTGGGCACCAGGTCTGCTGGCTGTGAGGGTCGATCGATGAAGTTGCTGGTGTTGGGGGATTGTCCGGTCGATGGTGAGGATTGATCAGTGATCTCGGGCTAGGAAACTTAGCTGTGGGCTCAATCGGGTCAGCCGGTGGTGCAGGACGAGTGATGGTCTTGTACTTAGGATTTTAGGAGTTAGGGTTGTAGAATCGAATTGGTCGGTCGGGTAGGGTGAGTAAGTTGAAATGTCAGATTCAGAGTCAAGTAGTTTGAGTGAGATTGGGGTAGATGTTGGGAATGAGTACGAGCGTGCCCCGACCATGGTGATGATGCCCGAAGGGGGCGTTCCGTTGGGTATATCAACCGATGTGAACGTAGCTGCCCCTAGGACGAGTGTTGTTAATCCGGGTGGTTCAGGCAGGCATGGGGGAAGTTGGGAAGACTCCGAAGGAGTTGGTAGTCCATCTTCGTCCGGTAGTGGCTCTAAGGACGAGCCGAGTCAGCAGGGCAGTGGGATTTTGACTAGGGATTATCCGCCCGTGCTTAAGGATAACGACGTGTGGCGGATCCGGACGATGTATCACATTCTAGATTTGATTGAGATCAGGGTACTACGATCGTATGAACAGGTCGACTGGGAGGCAAAAGGCTGGGTGAGTGTTTACGAGAAGTGGTTTCATGACGGGCTGAAGTTTCCCTTTCCTCGCCTCGTATAGGAGGTGCTGAACCACTTCATGATTGCTCCGTCTTAGATCATGTCGAACGGTTAGAGGTTGTTGATGGCACTGGAGGACCTTTGTGTATGGAACCAGGTTATGTTTGGACTGCACGAGTTGCTCTATTCGTATTTCTTGAAGGAAAACGACAAGGAGAATGGTCGATATCTGATCAACCTCATGCATGATCAGTCTCACCTGGTGACCGACCTTCGATCAAGTGACAAGAATTGGAAGGATCGACATTTCTTTGTGAGGGGTGAGACGATCTTCGGGGAGAGAGGCCAGGGCGATATTCCGAACACTTGGTGAGCCACTGGTGAGAAACCTTGTCTTTGTTTTGTATTTTGATTACTAAATCTTATTGTGTTTCTTCTTTGTACAGCTTGAATTTAATCAGGCCGGGCAAAGCGGAGACGGCTTGGACGTGCAGACCCAGAAGGTTCTTGCCATTCCCAAGGTGCAGAGGGATTGGCGAGTGGTATTGGCGAAGGCCAACCTCAGGACCAGCCATCTCTGGGCCAGAGTAGAAGCGATTCAGCGAGGTATTCCCTTTCCTTCGTTGAAGCAAACTTGGGATGTGCTTCTGACTCGTTACTACAATCATACCACTTTTGGTAAGTCCAGGCTGAACCCACTAACCATTGGAGAGTTTGCGTGCAGAAAGATTGATGAAGAAACTGACTGTCCCCAATGCGAGCGAGTCCATCACCTGGCGTCGGGAAAAGAGGAAGAGGGAATCCTTGGCCAGAGAGGACATAAGAGCGGAGGATGTGGTGGCGACACCACCGAGTCATCAGCCTGCAACCGGAGCCAAGTCGTCCCAAACAGCGATCTTGGATGAAGAGACTAAGATGATCACCTTCCATATTCTGGATTCTGCATCGACCTATTCTGATGCAGCTTCCATGAGCAAGTTGGCTGATTCCTTCGTATTTCTGGCAGATGAGACCCGTTTGAACCAGATGAGGGTGGTCGCAGCCGCTAACTGGGGGATATCCTGTGCTTTTTAGGTAGGGCAAGAGTTTTATTTTATTGTGTTCATCGTGGTTTTATACTGATGAAATCGTTTTGTTGTGCAGGCGTTCATGAGCAGTCTGCATCTGAGGAAGTCCATAATAGTGCAAGAGAAGAGGATATAAGATGTGTCCAATGCGAACACCAGTTTGCTCCAGAGAGAGGCGACAGCCCAGAAGGTCGAGCAGGAGAGCTAGTAGCGTCTAAAGGCCACCGAGGGTGAGTTGCAGAGGCTGAGGAAAGAGTTAGTCGAGAAGACTGTAGAGATTGATTCCCTCAAGGAGCAGTGCCTCACGATTGTTGATGATACCATTATTAGGGCTCGGGGGGAGCTAATGCTAGAGTACAAGGCCTGGAATACTTCTCACTGGAATTTGGATGAGGACATCCAGCTCATGTAGGAGATGTTGGAGGAGGGGGCTGAGCATAAGGAGGAGCAGATTGATAAGTAGATGCTCGACTTTGCTAGCCTGCTGGGGCCATCGATTATTGAGGATGTGAGCGAACAGGCTGCAGGGACGGGTGCTAGCGCTGGTGATAGGGTGACCGAGTCGGAGATGGGTGAGACGACTTGCATCGATGACGCTTAGCTTTATTTTTGTTCTGCTCATGTATTTTGAGGCCTGCGATGCCCTTCCCTAGCGTGTGTGCCTTTCATTGTACTCTGAACTTAGCCATTTGAGGCTTCTTCTATATGATACTTGTGATTATGTTTTTGATGCTTTTCCTTATGGGTGAATCATTTGTTAATTGCTCTTTTGTTCGTAGATGCACTAGGGGTTGAACCGTATGCTTGTGTGATGATTTTGATGCGGCCTAGTGGCTGAGTCGTGTAGACTTTCTATTGGGTTGGGTTGATGACTTGTTGATTTGAGGTGTAAGAACCCTTCACTTGGTCCAGCCGACTGAATATGTAGCTTCATGAACCGGGTAGGGCCGATCGAAGGTATTGACCGTGGATCGAGCAGGGTTGATCCGAAGGTGTAAATCCGTGGATTAGGCAAGGCTGATCCGAAGGTGTAAAAATCATTTGATCGAGCAGGGTCGATCCAAAGATGTGAAATCTGTGAATCGAGCAAGGTCAATTCGAAGGTGTAAATCTGTGGATCAAGCAAGGCCGATCCGAAGGTGTAAATCCGTGAATCGAGTAGGATCAATCCGAAGGTGTAAATCCGTGAATCGAGCAGGTCGATCCGAAGGTGTAAATCCGTGGATCAGACAGGGCCGATCCGAAGGTATAAATATGTGAATCGAGCAGGGTCGATCTGAAGGTGTAAATATGTGGATTGAACAGGGCCGATCCGAAGGTGTAAATCCGTGAATCAAGCAGGGTCGATCCGAAGGTCTAAATCCGTGGATTGGACAGGGTCGATCCGAAGGTGTAAATCCGTGAATCTAGAAGGGTCGATCCGAAGGTGTAAAAATCATTTGATCAAGCATGGTCGATCCAAAGGTGTTAAAATCATTTGATCGAGCAGGGTCAATCTGAAGATGTGAAATCCGTGAATCGAGCAGGGTCAATCAGAAGGTGTAAATCCGTAGATCGGCAGGGTCGATTCGAAGGTGTAAATCCGTGAATCGAGCAGGGTCGATCCGAAGGTGTAAATCCATGGATCGGACAGGGTTGATCTCCGATCTGAAGGTGTAAATCCGTGAATCGAGTAGGGTCGATCCGAAGATGTAAAAATCATTTGATCGAGCATGGTCGATCCGAAGATGTGAAATCCGTGAATCAAGCAGGGTCGATCCGAAGGTATAAATCTGTGGATCGGGCAGGGCCGATCCGAAAGTGTAAAAATTATTTGATCAAGCAGTGTCGATCCGAAGATGTGAAATTCTGAATAATACTTCATTAAATTCGGGCCATAAGGCCGATTGTCTATGGGGAGGTGGATAGGCCCATTCATCCCTTTTAAAATAAAAACAAAAAGAAAACAAACATGTAAACGAATGAGTTGACCTAAAAGTAGTAGTGTTTGAGGTAGATTGCATTCCAATTGTTGCTGATGTCTTTGCCTTCCGGAGTCTGGAGTCAATAGACGCCTTTCCCCGCTTGTTTGATGATCTTGTAAGGACCCTTCGAAATGGGGCTGAGTTTGTCAGAATTGCTCTCCCTAGTGTTTTGAAAGACCTTGCGGAGGACCTAGTCGCCTGTTTTGAAAGTTCTGATCCTGATGTTGCGGTTGTAGTGCCAGGTGACCTGCTGAAGGTAGACAGCGTTGCGGATGCTCACCTGCTCGCGTAGCTCATCGACGGTGTTCAAGTTCTGGCAAAGGTTCTAGCTGTTGGTTTCTCGTAAGCCCATTGGAGCCTAGTGGACGGAACTAATATTTTGGCCGGGATGACCGTTTCAAAACCATATGTGAGGGAAAAAGGGGTCTCGCTTGTTGACGAGTGAGCTGTAGTTCGGTAGGACCAAAGGACTTCGGGTAGCTCATCTGCCCATGCACCCTTCGCTTTCTACAATTGCTTTTTTAAGGTCTGTATGATGGTTTTATTTGATGACTCGACCTAGTCGTTGGGCTGGGGGTTGCGAGGGGTGGAGAAGTTAAGCTTTATCCTCCACATGTCGCAGAAATCCCTGAAGCTTGAACTAATAAACTGGAATCCATTATCCGTGATGATTTCCTTCGGTATCCTGAACCTGCAGATGACATATTTCCAGATAAAAGCTTTTACCTCTCGGTCTTTGACTTGTGCGAAAGCTTTGACTTCAATCCACTTAGTGAAGTAATCTGTCACAGCCAACAGGAAAACTCATTGCCCGGGTGCGGTTGGTAGCTTTTCTACTATATCCATTCCTCACTTCATGAAGGGCCAAGGGGTGAGGATGGAGTGGAGTCGCTCGGGTGGGAGGTGTGAGACATGAGCGAACCTCTGACAACTGTCGCACTTCTTAACATAAGCAGCCAAATCAGTGCATATGGTTGGCCAATAGTATCCAGTGGTGATCACCTGGTGTGCAAGGTTACGTCCCCCAGCATGGTTTCCACATTCGCCTTCATGGAGTTCGGCGAGAACACGTTTGACCTCTTCTAGGCTTGTGCACTTGACGTAAGGACCGGAGAATGATTTCCTAAGGAGTTGACCCTCATATATCGTGAACGTGGCGGCTCTTGCTCTCAAGCGGCGAGCTTCGTTTTTGTCAGTCGGGAGCTCGTTGTGTTCTAGGTACTTCACTATCGGGGTCATCCAGTAGTCGGCCAGTTCGATGTCCATTGCTTCTTTGGGCAACTTGTTTGCTGGTTGTTTCTTCCAGTTGGCTAGCCATTATAGAAATAACAGAGGAATGGATGCCTAGGAAGAACATTGAAGGGCTGAGCCGAGGTTAGCAAGGGCGTCAGCATGAGAGTTCTCCGCTCTTGGGACTTGGGAGATGGAGAATTCTTCGAATTGGGCCTGCAATTATTTGACCAGGTTCAAGTAGGCAATCATCTTCAAGTCTGTTAGTAAACGGTCCCGTATACGCAGCGAAAACGAAAAATATAATATAACAAGATCGTTTACATGAGCCAAGATCAAGGGTATGCTTTTACAATTTATATTAAATAAAATCTGCATAAATATTCAACATGAGTTAAGAGAAACAAACGAAAATTGAAGGCTCCTCCAAATTTGTCGACGAACGTTTTGCTACCGATCCAAGTGTAGGATCGAACCTGCGTAGTCCACACGAAGACAATCTTAAAAGAACCAAAGAGGGATTTGCTAGATCCTCTTTGGCTTCAAGATTAAGAAGAAGACAAAATCAATTGAATTGATTTTAGGCAATGGTGTTACTGCCGTGGGAGAGGCAAAGATTGGGGCTGCTGTGTGTATATTGGTTTTACAAAGAAAAACTCACTCATTAAAAATCACACACATTTTTCCTTTTATATTTAAAAACAATTTGCCCTAATCCCATACGGAATAGGCTTGGGCTCCAACCCAAACGCCCCATGTTGCCAAACACTCCCAATTTGATTTATTTTAATTTCCATCATTATCTCAATTAAAATCAATTAATATATATATTTAAATATATATTAACATTTAACAATAATGATAATATATTTAAATATGTGCGAACACACATTTAAACGTAATTTCACTTATTTAATTTTTCTAACAAATTAAATAAAGGCTACGACCTCAGCAAATTTAATTGCACTGTGAAATTACCAAAATACCCTTTCGCCTTAAAAGACGAAAACGCCCTTCTTTCTTCTTGCATCTTAAATTGTCTTCTATGTGTGTGACCCTTAGGCTCCTCATCATATCGGCAGTGTATAGTATTGCGATTAACACCAATTAATCGTCTCACTAATACACAGACCAAGATTGGCCCCTAGCAAGGCATCATGGCCACCCGATAGATTCGGATTCAGCAAAGTAGCTACCTGTCAACGATATGGTTACCGTGCAATTCGATCCTTTCATCATACGTTATCTCGACGAGACGAAGGCATAGAAATAGTGTCAACCTTCGGTTACTCTCGATATTATTTATTCAGTTTCTGGACCAATGACCCGTATTATAAACTGGATAGAGCAACAACTCAATCCCACTGTGGCCACAGTTTTAGTGTCATTGCCATATACTGAATTGCGCCGTGAGATAACTTTCTCCCGTACCCGGGAGTGATAAATCCTCTGTCAATCCACCATAGTCTTGATACACTCCTTGATGCAGCCAATCACCACCGTATTGACAGCTCTGAAAAGAACTGCGTTAGGCTAGTGTCAAACTACACCAATCGGTGCACAAGGCGCTCCGGTGATCTCAAGTCTAAGGATCACATGCACCACCATTCGTTAGAGGATTTGTTCCATAGACACTGGGGTTACCATCCATATGGAATCCTCTGGTGGGTCAGTCCAGTGAACTTGCTGTGGTGTAATCGCCTACAACAAACACCCATGTGTTGCACCAGGTTGTCACCAAACAACCTTGACAAGTGAGATCAGTCACTGCCTTTCGACAGGGTCGTTCAACACTATGATAGCCTTACCGTATTATCTGTGCCCTTAGTTCAGAATAATACTGGGGCTACGGACGTTTCTAGAATGGCCACCATATGTGCTCATAGGGTTCTCACTATCAAGATTTGAAACACTTGATACCCTCGTCACGGCTCTACCATTCTAAGGACATATATCAATACATATTGCAATAATAATGATTTACGCGATATAGAATAAAATGCCTTTTATTGATTAATGAACATTATTACAAAGAGTCAATTCTACAATAATTGATTGGCTCTAGGGCATCTACTCTAACAAAGTCGCGTGCCTGGTAAGTACCTTGTAGCTGGTTGACCACGAGTTGGGAGTCAGACTTCACCTCCAGTCTCCTTGCTCCGATTTCTTTGGCCAGGGAGAGTCCAGCGATGAGAGCCTCATATTTGGCTTCGTTGTTCGTGCACTTGAACCCACATTGTATTGCCCACTGGATGACATCTCCCTCTGGTGTAGTCAGTACGAGCCTGAGCCCGTTGCCATTCACGTTGCTTGAGCCATCCACTGAGAGAGTCCACTTGGAAGGTGATCCACTGTTCATGCATAATAACTCTTTTTCTGTTTGGACGGTGGTGCACGGGGTGAAATCCCCGAGGAAGTCTGCCAATGCTTAGGACTTGACGGTAGTACAAGGCTAATATGATATGTCGAACTCACTAAGCTCTACTGTCCATTGTGTGAGTCGGCCTGATAGCTCTGGTTTATGCAGTATCTTCTTGAGTAGGAAGGAGGTGAGTATGACTATGGAATAACACTGAAAGTACGGTCTGAGCTTTCTGGATGCATGGATGAGTGCGAGGGCCAGTTTCTCCAGTTGACTATACTGTGTTTTTGTGTCGAGGAGCGACTTGCTCACATAGTAGACCGATAGCTGCTTCGCTTCCTCTTCCCAAACTAACACTGCTGAGATAGCCATCTCTGAGACTGCCAAATAGGTGTAAAGCTTCTCCCCATCCACAGGCTTGTAAAGGAGCAGAAGAGAAGTCAGGTACCTTTTCAATTGTTGCAAGGCTTCCTCGCATGAGGGGGTCCACTCGAACTTGTTGGACTTCTTGAGTGCATGGAAGAAAAGATGGCACTTGTTGGCAGATTTGGAGATGAAACGGCTTAAGGCGGCTACTCGTCCTACAAGGCGCTGGACGTCTTTGATGCAAGCTGGGGATGGTAAATTGAGGACCGCTCTGATTTGGTCGGGGTTAGCTTCCATCCCTCGCTAAGTTACCATGTAGCCCAAGAATTTACCTGACGAGACGCCGAATGAGCATTTGGCTGGATTCAACTTCATGTTATACTTCCCTAGGACGGCGAACGCTTGGCTGAGCTGGTCAAGGTGCTATTCGGCTATCAGGGACTTGATGAGCATGTCGTCAATGTAAACCTCTATAGTGTCCCCGAGGTGTTCAGCAAACATCCTGTTGACTAGCCGCTGATAGGTAGCCCCCGGTGTTCTTCAGACCGAATGGCATCACCTTGTAGCAGTAAGTTCCCCTCTCCATGATGAAGGCTATCTTCTCTTGGTTGTCTGGGTGCATCAAGATTTGGTTGTACCTTGAGAAAGCGTCCATGAAAATAAGGAGCTCGTGGCCTACGGTCGCATCAACCATCATGTCGATATGTGGAAGGGGGAAGGAATCCTTAAGGCACGCTTTGTTTAAGTTTGTGAAGTCGATGCAGACTCTCCACTTTCCATTCTTTTTCTTTATAGCCACGACGTTTGCCAGCCATTCGGGGTAGTGGACCTCTCTGATCATACCGTTGCTTAGTAGCTTTTCAACCTCTTCATTGACAATCCAGTTGAGCTCTAGTGCAAATTTCCTTTTCCTCTGCTTCACTGGCTGGTGATCCGAATCTATCTTGAGGTGGTGGACCATTGCCTCTGGACTGATCCCTATCATGTTAGCGTGGGACCAGGCGAAATAGTCTTGGTTCTATCTGAGGAATTCTATTAGCTTCTCTCTTGTCTCGGGCCCGAGGCGAGAACCTATGTGTGTCTTTCTCTCGGAGTCATCCGGATGTATCTGTACTTCATCCAACTCTTCCATAGATGGTCGATCCGGCTCGGTCGGAGAGGTTTGATAGAATGGTAATTGCTATGAAGCGTTACCCTTGCCCTTGATGGCATTCTTGTAACAATCTCTGGAAGCTTTCAGGTCGCCCTTGATTTCTCGTACCCCCCATTTGGTAGGAAACCTGATCGTTTGGTGGAAAGTGGATAGGACCATTCACATGTCATGGATCCAGGGTCGACCCAAGACAACATTATATGGTGAAGGATAGTCGATCACTAGAAAGAAGGTCTGTTTGTTTACTCCGCTGGTGTAGATAGGAAGGACGATCTCTCCGATGGTGCACTTCTACTCAGAACTGAACCCAACCAGTAGGGTCGGCCTTCTGTTGATGTTTGCTTCTTCTAGCCCCATAGTCTTCACTACTTCAAGGAACAGAATGTTTGCTGATGTTCCCCCGTCTATGAATACCCTCTTGACCAGAATGTTGGCGATCTGGAGGGAGATGACTAAAGCATCGTGGTGAGGGGCTGCCAGGGTGACTGGCTCGTCTTCTTCAAATTGAATTACCTGGTGCGAATGTGACCAAGAGGACGGGTGGATAGATTGTATTTCATGGTGGCTATTGGCTCTGGCGTAGCGTTTGGCTGAAGAGTAACTTACCCTACTGATCTCTGACCCTCTTGAGATGATATTGCAGAATCCCTTTGACGTAGGTTCCCGCGGAGGTAGAGATTTTTCTTTCGTGCTTTTCTAGCTGATGGTATTCTTCCCTTTATCTGTCAATAGATCTCGGAGATGTCCTCTCTTCAACAGTACGGCGACCTCCAACCGTAGGGCAATGCAGTCTAGGGTGTTATGTCCATGGTTGTCGTGGAACTCGTACCACTTGGTCATGTCTCTCTTTGCTTCATCATTTAGCTTGCCTGACCACTTAACACTAGATCCCATTCCTTTCATGATCGCCACCACTTGGGCTGGTTCGACGTTGAGGTTATACTTTGGGATTTTGTATCGGGTCGGTCCAGTTGGTCTATTGTTGGTTCTAAGTGGCTGGCGGTCATATGGTTTTCTTACTTTGTTCTGGTTACGAGGAGGGGGCTGGTGACCAGGTTCAATCGATCTAAATTCTGGCCTTCTATCATTCCGCCTTGGGTCATACCTGGCATGTATTGCCTGATTCATCTCATCTTCTTCCCACCTTATCTGAATCACTACTCTGGCCAAGGTGTCCTCCATTATGGTGCAGCCAAGCTTCGTCAGCTCTTTGTATAACTCTCTATCTGGAGGAGACTCTTCCTGAAGGCATCTACGGCTGTCTCGGGTTACAAGAAGAGATGAAAATTTTCTCTTTGTTGTATCTACTAACATACTCTCTCAGTGGCTCCCCCTTTTTCTGGTATACTCTATGTAGGTCAGCCGATAGTTTCTCGAGTTTTTTGCTGCTGGTGAACTGCTCCATGAAGGTGTCGATGAGCTGTGCAAATGAGTTGATGGAACCGTTCGGGAGATTGGTATACCACTGAAGTGCTAGACTAGATAAGCTTGAACCAAAACTCTTACACATGTAAGCTTCCCTCGGCGCTTGGGGTATCAAAACAGTGAACATTCGTTACTTGTATGAGGCTATGTGATCATCTAGGTCGATTGTGTCGTCATAGGGCTTCATGCCAGGGATAGTAAATTTGTGGGGCATGTCGGCTAGGGCGATCACATCTATAAAAGGCGAATCGGCGTAGCAGTGGGGCCTACTCTTCTTGGTGGGAATCAGTATTCTTAGTATGCGTCTCATCATTGCCTCTACATCAGCCAGTCTCTTGGCCAGAATCTGTTCCATGGGAGAGGGTGATACCACTAGGTCATCCCGTTTGACTTGGTCGGCCATTGCATTTGGAAAATTTTGTTGGGTCATTCCGCGTGGTGTAGCCTAGTGGATCATTCCTTCATGTATCGCCTGGTAGCTTGAATCACCGTTTACTCCCTCTGGTTGGATGACTCCCATTGTAACTGATCGAGTGTTTCACCCTACATGAATAGTTAGGAGGTTTGTTTGGTACTCGCTCGGTCCATCGGGATGGATGGACTCTAGCGGGATGGTTTGATTTGGGAGGCCGTTCGACCCGCGAGGGTGAGCCGAGCTGAATGGGTTTTGTGTAGGGATGGTTGACTGGAGGTGAGGTGGGATGGCTAGGATGGGTGGTTCTTGTTGGAGTGAGCTTTCTGTCACTTGGACGCTTTGATCTTGTGATTGAGGTGGTTCAGCCGAGTGGGGTTCCGTTGGCAGATCTTTTTCTCCATGGGTCAGGACCGAATCGTCGACCATCGACGAACATAGTTGATGCGACCTTTTATCTAAGGCCACGAGTCTGGGCTTTGAGGTTTGGAGAGGTTACATAGATGGAACCGAGGTGCGAAATCGATTGGGTGGTACCTGAGAAGGCAGAAGCTCAAGGTCATAAAATTGACTTACCTTCTCTTTCTAAGACTGGTTTTCAGACCTGATGGAGGCATTTTCGGTCCAAATGGCAGTGTTCTCAACTTCTAGTGCAGCCACCTTATCTGAGTTCTGCTGTATGAGGGCAGTCAGAGCTTCCAGTTTGGCCTCGAGGCCGGGGTTAGCGTTGTCAGAATTTTCAGCCATGGAAAGTTCCTTTACGTAGTAGGGTTTGTTGAACCGAATGATTGCTAGAGGCCCCAAGGTGGGCACCAAACTATAGATGTAAAAATCTACCTGTACGGAAGGAGGGACTGATCCCGTGAGGTTGAGGCCACTAGCGATCCGCTGTACCTGCACACGTAGAGAAACAAATGTGAAGCAACAAAAAACATCGGGGTGGTGTTTGCCGTAGCACTCCGACGCTCAAATCAGCAAGGCTGAAAGAGGCTGATTTAGTGAGGGCTAGGGAGTAGAAAGGTTATCGGAAGTCTAGTCGAGGACTGTGACTACAGCTGTAATGTGAAGTTCTCAAGCGGGAACTCCGGGGTCCGAAGGTGTAATGTAATCTGCCTTGTGAGAGGGCTGGTCTCTGTTTAAATAGTGACTGTCTGGTCTCTCAACCCTGGTAGGATTGGGAGTTCTCGTAGTAATCCGTTCCCTCCAGGGATATATCCTTTGGTCCCATTATCCTGGCATGAAGGGGAGTCCAAGTATGACTCTGATACGGACCTTGGAGGAGTTGGGATGGTAGTGAACTACTTTATTGGTGTTCAAGTAGGAATGTGATCCGTAGGTGACCGTGGGCTTTGAATTCGTTCATAGGTCCGGGAAGTATACTGGGATTAGGAGGCATGTGTCCAGATGGTTTGGACCGATTATACTTCGTATCAAATGGGCCTTACTTGGGGAGCTCTAGCTTGGGCTGCATTGGGATTGGGCCTGATCCCTTCCTCACTATCGAATGCGTTATCCCATTTGGGCCGAGGACATTTTTTGGCCCTAACACCAAGCATGTGAGATTTCGGTGGTTTGTTTAGGAGCTAATTAGTTGATGTATTAGGTTGAAAAGTGATAATAAATTTTTAAATCTAATTTTTTGGCCGTTTAATACAATGCTTTGTTAAGTATCTGAAGGTGTGGTGGCAGTTAGTTTGAAATCTTTGAGTAGTGCTTTAGGAAGATTGTTAGTAGGTGTAGACCATTCCCTGGTAAAGCTGATAAGCGTTTGTGCTGTAATTGCTTCTGCAAGGTTGATGCTTGAATTGCATATTGATGTTTCTTTATGTGGAGAACTAGTGAAGAGAAATGGAAACCAGAAGAATGTATTCAATACTGTTTATGCTTGAATTGATTCTATCATAATTTTCTTGTGCGTGATAAGATATGTCTAAGAATGTTGCTAAGTTTCTTCAAATAATGCTTGCTAAACCAAGCAATTTTCGATGCCCCCATGTAACAGTGTAAACTAGAACTACTATGCTGCTGAGTTGAATACAATAATTGCCAAGCTATTGCTAAACTTATTTTAATCTCCCTCTTGGGAGTTGCTTCTTTGTTGGGCTTAGGTTAATGATTGTAGACAACATTTCATTACGGAGCGCAATCTTGGCTTACAATAAGTTAACTTTCTTGCAAACCAAATAATATACAATCCTTTTTTTTGACTTTTTGTTGTGGATAAGACTTAATTCTTCAACTCTGTAAACACATTGTAGTACTTTTATGTTACCAAGATGCCGGGTAATCTATCATATTGGTGTACATCGAGATGCCGGATAATCTATCATATAGTAAACCTATGTATCGAGATGTTGGGTAACCTATGCATTAAATTCCCTTAATTACCCAAAAAAATAGAAATTAAGGCTTCGTTTGACTCACTCTTGGGAATACTATTATTAGTAGGGGTGTTCGGTTCTGGGTACCCTACACTTTTTGAAGGAATCGGAACCGACGGTTCCTTGAAATTTGGAACCGGAATCGAAAACAACGGTTTTGGTCCCTAGGTACCCAGAACCAGAACCTGTAACAAAGGTTCTAGTTCCGGTTCTGGGTACCCTATAAAATTCGTGACCCCACAAAACTTTTTTAAATGGCAAAAAAAACCTTTAGAAACTTACAAATACCCCCCCACCTGGCACTTGTTAACAAAAATAAAATTACAAACTCAATTACTTTGTAAAGGTAGATTCTCAAAAGTCAAACCAGCTTACTTTAAATGTTATGAAATATAAATATAAATGTATTCACATTACTTTTTCTACAAAAGTTTTTATTAACCCCCATAATATTTAATTTTATTTTATATTAGTCTCGGTTCCTTGTTCCTGGTTCCGGTTCCAGTTTTGGTTCCAAAAATTTGGAACCAGAACCTACCCATTGACAATTGGTTCTGGGTAGGAACCGGAACCAAACCCAGGATACCCGTCAGTTCCGGTTTCAACCGGTTCTTTTGAACACCCCTAATTATTAGTATTCCCAATAAAGTTAAATAATAAAATTGCAAAAACTGACAATATTATTTAACTTTTTTTAAACCACCTAAATTTGTTAATTTAATTAAATACCCCTAAATATTTTTTTTAGAAATTGCAAAAATACCCCAGCAACCCACATTTACTAGATTCCGGCCACCACTGCCAGAAGATGGCCAGAATCTAGTATAATGGCGCACTACCGGCTAAATCTAGCCAGTAGTGCACTGATCTAGTCTTTTCTGGCCAGATCCACGGTGGATCTGGCTGGAAAAGGCCAGATCTTTAGCCGTATCCAGTCGTTAACGACAGCCAACATATGATCGTCATTGACCATCAACAACAACCGTATCTTTGGCCATCATTGACTGGCAAAGGCGACCAGATCTGACCGTTAATGGCCAGATCTAGCCGTAGATCTGGCCTTTGCTAGCCAAATCCACTATGGATCTGGTCGGAAAAGGCCATATGGGCACACGACCGACAAGATCCAATCGGTCATTAGCCGATACGGCGACTCCGGCCACCCTCTGACGGTGGTGGCCGACTATCCTATTTAATAGGTGGGTTGGGGGTGTTTTTGTTAATTTTTAATGTTTTATTATAGGGGTGTTTAATAAATAAACAAACATAGGAGGTATTTTATTAATTTCCAAATCTTACATGGTAATATCCGCCCAATTCAACTTTTTTTAACTTTTTTCAAAAAACTTTTCTAAAAAGTATAAAAAAGTGAACAAAATGGAGCCTAAATTCCTTTTTTTTTTTGTTTTCTTTCAATTGGCTCGTCATCATCATGTTAACTAATATTGCCAGAAGTTCATTTTTTTTTTTTTTAATACAATTTCAGTTTTTAACTTGCTTTTCTGTCTTGGGGACATGAAATCCCCATGCGCATACATCAAGAAGTTTCAATTTTAAATTTACACCATCTGAGTGCTCTTTTAATTACATCTTCTAGGATAGCTATGAACATGAAATTGATGTGCTAATAGCTTCGATGCTGTTTCCTCTGATAACCTGCAGCAGAAATGTGATATCAATTAGAAAAGACCGCAACAATTTCATTACTCAAACGGAAGTTCAACCGTCTGCAAACAACAGAAAAAAACCGCTACAATTTCATTACTCAAATGGAATGTTGATCAATGCTATAAATCTGTACAACATACCCAGAGACATGCTTGTTTTGTTTATGGAATGAATCGCATAAGCGGTGCATAAGCTCAACACGAGTTAAAAGTCGGCTAGCTAGGTTCCATGAATTGTGACAGACAATACAAAGCAAAAATCACAGGCATCTTTCATCAATGTTATCTAGCTACAGACTCTAAACCAAGCCTCATAGAAAATGTTCATATGGAAATCTAAAGCACGAACCCAATAAATAAGAGAGTTGCTGCAAGTGGCAGGAACTGAAGAATGCTCCAGAGAAACGTACATATAATGAAGAAACAAAATTTTGGGATGATACCAGACACTCTTGATATTGTCTTAATGACTAACCTACCTTCTAACTAATCACATTTAGTGAAGCCAAGTTATTCCCACATAACATTTTGCACTACCCAAATTTCCATTTTGGATAAGTTTACATATCACACAAGAGAAAACTCACTAATGTTTTTATTTATTCATTAAAAAAAACAGACTTCGTGCCCTATAAAGAGGAAAAAGTATAATTGGCTTTCAAATGGAAAAATTTATGCAAAGACTATGAAATTAAAAAATTAAAACAGAAAAATTTTGTAGAATGCAAAATAGATTATCCAGAAAATATCTCCGTTATATGTAGCCCATAACACAATTTTAACAAAACGATAAATTAAATTGACAACATATCAAAAACCCCAACAATATTCTAGAATGTAACTTTCATGAAAAACCTGAACCAAGCATTTTTGGAAGATTGACATAATCCATATATATTAAACCCATAACATAATCCCAGCAAGCAAACACAGTAATTAAAATTAACTAGAAGCCAAAATGTTACCTGAATTAAACTACTACCAACATGACAACCTAAAGAAAAACTCGAGTCTAAAGAATTACAACTGTTTCAATTACACTAATTTCGGTTTGAATTTAGCCGTTATTTTAATAAATAAGTGAAACAACAAATAGTAAAAAACTGAGATTGCACAAAAGAGAACTTACTTTGCCCCAAATCGAAGGAGGGCCCAAAGTATAGGGACCTTTCGAAGGATCGAATCCAGCAAACTGTTCTCAGAGATAACATTCAGGGGATCACGAAGCCGGCGATTCGGCGTATAGCGAGGCATGTCGGCGTCAAGCCAATGAAGATTTGGCGTGGCAGTGTGCTGGACTGTCTATGGTTTCAGTGCTTCGTGTTTGGTTTGTCAAAGTTTTAATGGATTTTGTAATGAAATCTCATCAATTAATGAAGATTTTAGAATGACGAAAAAAAAAAAAAAAAAAAAAAGGGCGAACAGAGAGCGATGGAGAAGGAAAAAATAGAAACAAAAAAAGAGTATGACTAACATTTTTCATATCATTTATCTTAAATTTCACATCTCAAAGGATGTGTCAACATTTATCGGATTAACATATAAGTAAAATGACTATATATTTAAAGAGGTAGTGGTGTCAAATTGAATTTTGAACGTTGGAATCAGTCACAATTTGGCTAGAAAAATCAATCCAATCACGACGATGTTTGCAAGTCACGACCGGTGAACAGGGGCTACCAAATTCAGGAGTTAAAAGGGTTTTGTGGAGTGAAGGACGGTGCTTCAGGTGGCAGTGTTAGATTGAATTTAAGTCATCGAAATTTGACTGAAAAAATCAATTTAGGGTCCGATCGTAGGGGTGTATTTACTAGATTTTAAACCTGTAGGGACTGTAGAATTCTTTAGGGGTGTGTTTGTAAGATTTCAAACTTTCTATATCATTGGCAGATCGCTGGTTTAACCGATCAGATTGGGCAAATCAGGGCTCGACCCCTTGGCCAGATGATAGCCTGGGTCAGGTTTCAGAACCTTGGTTTTAACTAAAAACTTAGTTTTTTATATAACAAAAATCTATCTACCATTAATAAATCATTAATGAGTTATTGAAACTTATTCTATTATGACTGAATATATATTTAGTGAATTATTGTTTTGTTATTTATTTTAATACCTAAAACATAACAACATATTAATGCATTAACTCTTGATCACTAATGAAGTTTTTAAAATCTAAAGAAATTTATTATTATTTAATTAGTCATAAGGAGAATAATACATTAACTATCCATCTTTAGTGAAGTTTACACAATGGCTAGCTCATTTTTTACTAATTTTCTCAACGCTCTCACAAATTTTGTAGATTACCAAAAATTAACTGAATAAGTTAAGATTTTGCGCCTTAGTGTTGTTGGGATTACTGCAAAATATTTGGGTTCTCTTCACATAATTGAAGTCTGTTTAATAAATTTGGTGTTTGTCAACCTACTGTTTGCACTTGCCAATTTTGATTGAAGTTTGTACTTACAATTATTCTTTCACGTTAATTCAAATAAATTTTGATAAAAAATAATAATAATGAAGGAATAATGGATTCGGGTCTAGAAAAGAAATTAGAGTTACCTTAAGGTAAAATAGATTTGTTTTTTTCTGTCCTATTTGTAAATTTCATTTGATGATAAAATTGTAATATAAAATTAATTTCTAAATTGACCGAATCAGATAAGAGTTATCTTATTGTATTACAAATTATCTAATGAACTTGAATGAAAAGTTAGAATTAACTATTTTTAATGTTAACTAAATGAATAATTAAGCTATTGGATTACTATGAATTAATAATCATGGATGTATTTTACAAATTCATGTCAAATTGAGCATCAATTCCATTGTGTTATTTATTCCTAAGGAAAGTAGAAGCGATTGAATATCATCTCTCTTCCCTCATGACAATGATATTATACTACAAATGATCATTACTTAAAATCAGAAAGAAAACATGAAATACTTAATTTGGAGAAATAGATTCACTATTAAAGAACTGACAATTTCTAACTGTGTTTTTCTATTTATAAGTTAAAAAATGATATCTCTATTACATGTTAATTACGATTAATATACAATCGTCACTCAATCCTTGCTTGGAAGACCCTTGGAGATTTTTTCGCATGTCACAGACACTTTCTGATATGCAAGCAACTTCCTCCCTTAAAAATCAAAAACTTCTCTTCCTGGCTGATTTATGATGTCACAATCAAGCCCTCTTGCAATCCAAGCGTCCTTGCTTGTAATACCCTTAAAGAAACTTGTTCACACCACTGACACTTCGATCGGGATTGGCCTTAATACCGTCTATCATACTCACAATTTACAAGACAAGTCTACTTTTAATCTCAAGAGTTATTTCGCACTAAAAGAATTGTGCAGTTTGTTTTTGGGCTTTTACAACCCAACATGTGTTTTAGATATGTAAGCAACTTCATCCCTTACTAACATCAAAGACTTCACAAGTAATGTAGGATGTCACAATCACCCAATCAGAAATTCTCTTTCTCAATCCATGTGGATGTCACAAATTCAAGTGATATTGAAGATAATTTGTTGCATCAACAAAAACTTACTATGTTAAATAAATCTAGGAATTGGAACCTTTGAAATTTACAGAAAGGTTTAAAAGGTTGGCCATCTAACCTTGGTGTTTTTACAACATGGTACTTCACAATTTTTGCTTTGCTTTGATCAGCAGAAATTTCGTCAGGAAAGAGTTTAGCAAGCTCCTTCATTGTCGCATCAATTATTTCTGAGCTGCTGTGTGAGATTCATTCTTCAGCAGGGGCAAAAACTAACTCTAGCATGGATTGGTTAGGGTTGTAATATTCCTACTTAAACAAGGAATCATGAATTAACTAGTTCATGCATAATCAAAGAAAGATGAAGTTATTGCAGTTGGTCTGTACTTTGAATAAGAAAAACTGGATAAAAAGATAGACATCAACTTATATACTGTCCAACGTATTTAAACAGAGAAGAGCATACAATTAACTCTCAACATCAATTTTTTCCTAAATATTTAAATATAACAGGGTAGTTCCTTCATGCGGTGCCTCACCAGCAGAGCTACCCATGCCCGCAATATGTTAAGCAAAAGCTGACCATTACCAGGTCAAAATCTAAAAGTTTCTGTTATCTACCACTAATCAAGGGTACGGTGTAGGGTAGAAATAATGATTTAAAGGTATAAGCAAACAAACAAATGCTGTGGTTTAGTATATATGCATTCAACAAGGAGAGAAAAATGAGGGAGTCAATAAATTAGAACTTTACCTTACATGTTATAGACATGTCAACGTACACACTCAAGAGAGGACTTCTGTAAAAGAAGGAGACACATAGATGAAACTCAATACACAACCAAAAAGCAATATTACTAGATACCGTAAGATAACATCAAGCAGAAGCTAAAGAAACACTCTTCTTCAACCATGGGCAACCTAGAAGGCATTAAGATAGTCCAATTACTATTAGCTTTGTAAACCAATCCGCATTGAATCGCTAATGAACAATTGCACAAACAGCACCATCTCTTTAAACAGAACTAAAGATTAAGCATTAACTAAGAGCAGGACCTGCTGAAGAGTAGATGATCATATGTGTTTTTCAGTTTCCTCTCGAACCTGCAGATGAAAATAATCTGTGTCAGTTAACCACTGGACTCATGATTTAGCTCTCACTGATGACTAACTATAGAAATGAAGTTGCCAACAATTCCGAAAGATAGTTGATTATATACGATAAGAATCTAATTGACTGCTCAAAGAAGGAATGAGTATTCGTTTGTCAATCAGTTAATTAGCAGCAAATGACAATGAAATTGAAAGTAAATAAATGAAGAAAAAGAGTGATGAATTGATAATATAAAAAGAGCAATTCATATGGATTTCCCAATTTACCTAAGTAATTGCTTTTTCAGAACATTTGAAAGATTGAAATAAATTTTCACTTTCTATCAACTTACCTTTCCATTTAAGGGAATTCATGGACAAAGACATTTAAACAAAGAAATTGATTAAAATGAGCGGTGATATAGGACAAGTGTTAGTAATATGATTTTCGCATGTTACCTCAGTACTTGCATTTTTGGATAATCTTAAAGATTACAATGATTTTCACATACGCTGAAGTTGTTCTTTTCCATTTAAGAAATTTCCAGGCCTCATTTGAACAAAGAAATTGATCAAAACTAGTGATCATGTACAAAAAAACACAACTTTCCCAATGTTACACCAGTACTTTGGATTGGGAGACTATTTTAAGGATTACAAGAAAAGCTCACATCTTATCAACTTATTCTTTTCTATTTATCGGAGTTCCCAACCAAACCATTTAAACAAAGAAGTCAGTTTCAATAGACTTTCTGATTCAAATCATGTATTGAATGAGGGTTACTTATATTATTTTCAGACAAAACAAAGAGTTCATCACACTAATCATATGTGAACATTGATAACTGGAACTCCAACCAATTTCTCCAATCTTTTGAAGTA
Organism: Pistacia vera; assembly: GCF_008641045.1. Lineage (NCBI taxonomy): Eukaryota > Viridiplantae > Streptophyta > Magnoliopsida > Sapindales > Anacardiaceae > Pistacia > Pistacia vera. The sequence goes on from NW_022196413.1 coordinate 502,767, forward strand.
CAACATCTCTTTCCAATTCTCAGGCAAAAGAAGCTTTAGGATGTTAACTGAATAAAACAAGATTCATAATCCAAATTAGTGAAGCTAAATTATATATACATAAGTATAACTATAGTTAATAGAAAATATATAGTATACCTAGAGTGGCATATACATAAACATCTCCTTCAATAATTTCCCCACTAGTTAGTAAGAAATTCTTCACAGTTCCATTACTATCAAGCTCAATTTTCTGTATCCGAGAACTTAGTCGGACTTCACCACCTAGTGACTGAATGTGATTAACAATCAGCATGCAAAGTCTCTCTGGGGGACTACCATCTAAGAATTTCATCTTGGAACCATGCTTCTCCTGCTAAACCTAATAAAATATATTCTGAATCAGCCATTCTCTACAGAAGTTCGTTTATGTATATTAAGTATAAATAGCTGGAAACGTATATCCAATAGTATATCAACAACAATGTTTATTCACATTATACCTATATTCATATACACAAATACAACCAAAACTCACAACAATATGTTAGTTGTTATCAACAGAAAACTAAATTAGGTCTCGATTTGACTTGATCAAATGGTAAAACAAAGTAAAGAAAAGTAATTCACTTAATTTGATAAAAGACCTATAGGTCATTCTACCTATGTCAATCTAAAATAGAATTAAAACGAAAATGAAAGCATTCTTTAAATAAAAAGGGAAATATTGATTTTTATTCTAATTGATATCGGTACAGTAAAATGGAAAGTAATTATTATCTAGATGGATCTATAAACAAGTTGAAGGTAGCAAATGAGGTACATTGTTGTGTATGTGTTTATTTTCTCTAGCTTAAAATATTATTAAGAAAAAATAAAAATGTACAGAGAGACCAAGCAGCAATTTACATATCACACATGGTGGATTGCCACAAAATTACAGTTCAATAAGGGTAATCAAAACATGTGGTTCTAAGCAGTTGTTCGGGATTATTTTATGAAATTAATCTGAAAAATAGAAACAAGAAACTGAAAGTCGTAGTTTCAAATTTCGAGAATGTGTAGTATCATTCTCAAAAGACAGTATTATGAAAGTGAAAATAGTGCAAATGTGTTCAATAGAGTTCTTTGGAAGGAAAAAAATATGTTTTCGATATATTATTACTAGAATAACTTATTAAATTAGCTAATAGCTAAAAAAAAAATTAAACGTATTAATAAGAATTCAAAAGCTCGAAAATGCTTTCTGGTTTTTCACAAAAGAATCATGAAAATGGTGAAAACAAGATAAGTGTTTTGTCATTTCCTTTACAAAAGTTAGAAAATGATTTCCGCAAAATGCGACCAAATGCCCCAAAACCTTTCAAACACAAAGAGAGCAGCCGAAAATGTTTGAGAGCAAATTTGGTCATAGTAAACAAAATAGAAGTGATATGTTACTTGATATGTTCAGTTTTACATCTATAAACTAATCCAACATTAGATCGCCAGCCAGAATTTACCAAAGATCATTTAAATTATTTTGATATTGATGTTAATATAAAGTTTTTGGTGGAAAATCAAGAGATTAATATAAAAAAAAAAAAGAGGATTACTGTACCTGAAGAAATCGATTTAAAGCAATCAATACACATTGCATTGACAATTCATAATAAAATTTAGTGTCTTTGACATTACAATAAACACCTCTGTCGTCACGCGTTTAGGTACTCCCTAAAGTTTAAAAGACAAAACAATTGGTCAATCATTCAGCTTGAAATATCTGCAAAGTTTATGCCAAATTCATGAGCACAAAGCATTCTGAAAAATTAACTTTGAAGATAAAGAATACAAAACTCAACTCGAGCTAATGTACATGTTAACTTACTAAATTTGCAGTTTGCACTAGCATTCAATAAATTTAACATGAACGATACAGAATAACCAACTCAACTCAGAAGCTAATTTATATATAAACCTAGGTTGGACTGGTTATAAAAAGTACTAGTGAATTAATTCCCAAACATTAAAAAAAAAAAAGGTAGTGACCCAAAAACAATATTTGTGTTCAAACACATTCCTCATGGTTTTAATCTACAGTACGAGGTAAAACATCCAGGTCAAATAGATACTTATACCATGTTGTAGACTCAAAAAATCCCAAAAGTCTAGATTTAATAGGTACGGCACCCAACAATATAAATAAAACTTTAACAACTTTCAAAAGCAAACACAATCAATAAAGTTTTAAAAGGAAAACTATTCCATGAATTTAGACTATATTTTGGAGGTACTTTTTATTTTCTTTTCTATTGCAACGCCAGTATGCTGAAAAAGAGAACAAAGATACAGAGGTGGACTAGATGTCCACTACAAGAGAGTTAGATCTTTACAATAACTCAAAATCTTGTGTAAACGGTGCAATACAAACACCAAAAACAGAGAATTCAACAGCCCACAAAGCCACAAAATTTTGGAGGTACTTCAAAGTCTATACTTATACTCTTCCAAGAATATAGTTTTCCCAAATTCTGTCAGTTTCTAGTATTCTGGAAGTTTGAGCAGCTTCTTTCAGACTGTTGAAATTTGAGGCTTGCATCAACACTCAAGAGTGACTTCACTAAAACTAGTTCATAAGCCTCAACTAACAACACCTAGGATCTCTTTGTGGGTAAGATATATTCTTCTTTAGTCAAAGACAAAGCAATGCTCAAGTTTGTAGATACAGTCACAGACACATTGTGCATACATACACATTTATGTCGTATTTGGTTAGCTGTTCAAAAAGTGAAGTATGAGGGCCATGGCTACAAACTAACGTTAGTTATCTTGCAATTTCACAAGCAAACAAAGATAATATTTTTGAGTGTCTAACAGGTATCTTATGCCACAATTAAAGTTCCTGAAAGACTAATCCACTAACAAGCAGAATTGTCAAGTGTCTAAAACTTTTAATGATCAAAACATCAGGTAAGATCGAAGATACCAAATATTCTCTTAGCTAAAGTTTCAATGATGAGGCATGCAATGAGTCATATGCTAACCAAGTGAAACGTGTTGCCTACTCATGTATGCACTATGCACATAATACTAGCCATCAAAATTACCACTGTACCTGCTTTATCATCCACTCCTTAACAGTTAAACCATCTTGGGCTTCAACATAAGCTTGTCCACCAAGAATTGCAGGAAGGAGTCCAATCGCAAACTTGACTTTCTCGGGCCAAGTCAACATTTCATTATTCCTTAAAATCGCTCATATTCCTTACAGTTACATTCAAAATGTAGTGTCAAAATGAACAAGCATTGAATGTGTAGCATAAGTGAAGAAATTCCATGTAAAAAAAACAAAGAGAGATAATATGTAAACTCTGGAAAAATATACTACAAAAATTGTGGAAATGTGAAGATATTTAAATTTTGAAAAAAAAATTATAAATGACATTAACAACCAAAAGTTAGCATTGAAGTTTACAACTAAGAAGATAAGTGATGAACCCTTCAATTCAGCATTCTTTTTTCTCTTATTCATGAGATTTGGTAGGCTTTATTGCGCAGATTATTCTTCATTTCCTTGTTTAATGAGAAGGTTTAACTTGTAAATCTCTATTCATAAGTTAAACTTCTAGTTCACCTTTACTAATAACATTTTAATGAATTAGTAACATGTTTTGTTTCTTGTAGTACGGATATTGATTACAAGGCCACTATGTCATAGACATGGTAGGAAGAATTGAACTTGTGTTCAAATATTTATCAGGTAATAACTGCATAAACCAACAAGCCAATTTACTCTTTGTTTCCAACCTTGGTTCTTCAACATGCATTTCCAAATCTATGTAAAGAGCACATACATTTTTTTTTTTTTAAGAAGAAGCAGAACATAACTTCAATTAAAAATGGTCGAGGGGTTTCCTTTTTTTCTTTAATGGTGGTACAAGTATCTAACCATTTACAGGAACTGGCAGAACTTCAAGAAACTCAAATCGGCTGAATTCTCTTGGCTTGTTCGATATTGCAAATATCATTGAGTGCCCCTTCACTGCAATCAATCATTGATACCAAGTTCTCCGAACAGGCTTTGTTTATTTGGGTAAGCCCCAACTTGCCAGCAAGAAAAGAAAATATTTATCAATTAAAAGGAAATGCATAAGATTAGCCCTACTTTAAGAAAGGAAAAGACAAAAAGGTAACTTTGTCAAAGTTTGTTATTGCAACATTCAAAAAACTGCATAAGGTAAAAGATACCTACTAGATCATCACTATGAAGTGAAAGTCCATCAGAACTTATTAAGACATTCATAACATCAAAAGAACAATCACTAGAAGACAATAATGAAGTTGTTGAGTCAAACATCAAAGACATCAGCAAACAAGAATTAGTTTCTAAACTTACGTAATTTATCGGAGTAAAAAATGCAGTAGAACTTAGGAATGATGGTTAATAGAAAATAATGTTGTAGCATCACAAACTAAAATGATAATACAAAAAAATAATAATTAAAAGTAATATAAAAGAAAATATATCAACTCATAAAATATATGCAGGCCTGTCTCATACCAGTCCCCATCATCATCTTTACAGGCAGCTACCTATAAGGAAAAAGACCAAAGTTTAATGTTGAGGACAGTTGATTTAGAGAGGAAATGTAACCTAGTGAGCTGAAAAGAACAGAGGAAGTGAAGAAGAAGACTGAATTTTCGTTAAGTGAATAACTGTCACTGTTACAAGCCTTTTATAATACAGGTAAGGGTAAATCAGTAAATCCCAAACTACTTTAATATCCTAATATCCTCCTTAACAAAAACTTCTATCAGTAAAAATGTTACCAACTACTCTAAATCACCCTTGAACCACATCAATTCCTTGCTGTACCATTCACGGCTGCCTTTGTGGAGCTGACAAGCAATTGGTCAACAGGTAGTAATGTGTCTACAGGTTTGCACAGAATATGCAAACTGGTCCAGCAGGTTTTAGCAGCTCAAGCAACTTCAACGCCACCTGCTTCCAAACAAACAGACAGCACTTCCCAGAACTCCAAATAATGCTAACAAGAAAAATTCCATATGCAGCCTTCCATAATGCAGCTCAAACAGCTTCAATGTACCAAACAAGCTTTAACAGCAAAATTCCATAATGCAGCTCTTCCATATGCGCTTAAACAGCTTCAATGTACAAACAAGCTTTAAACCAGAATTCCATAATGCAGCTCTTCCATAATGCAACACCAGAATTCCATAATGCAGTTTCAAACAGCTTCAATGCACTAAAACAAGCTTCAACACCAGATTCCATAATGCAGTTTCAAACAGCTCAATGCACCAAAACAAGCTTCAACACCAGAATTCTATAATGCAGTTCAAACAGCTTCAATGCACCAAAACAAGCTTCAACACCAGAATTCCATAATGCAGTTTCAAACAGCTTCAATGCACCAAAACAGTTCAACACACGAATTCATAATGCAGTTTCAAACAGCTTCAATGCACCAAAACAAGCTTTAACACCAGAATCCATAATGCAGCTTCAAACATTCAATATAGCTGTACTTAAATGAAAACAGGGTTCCAAAACCAACCTCAAACTTTCAGCAAGGAACCCCAAACTTTCCATAAACTGTCTTAAAAAAAACAACAACCTTCAAAAAAAAAAAAATCCCAGATCTGTACAATAACTGAGAAACAACTTCAGTCATTTCATATTTGTTTTTTTTTTCAGTATCAACACTGATCTCAAAACCAAAACTTCACTGACTGAATCAATATTCTACACCAGACCATAAATCACAAAAAACAGCAATCACAGAACATATGCAACAACCACAACTGCATCAGATCATAAAAACTCCACCAGACAGCAATCAACAGAACACATTCACAATGAACCAACAACTGCAACAGACCATAAAAAAACTACACCAGAACAACAAAAAAAAACTGAACACATTCGTAATAAACCACAACTGCATATTAGTCCGTTAACTAAACACTACCAGGTGCTTGTACAGTAAGTTTTTCTCGAAGTGGTTCAAACTTGGAAGCTAAAAGTGCCTTAGTAAAGATATCAGCTTTTTGATACTTAGTTGGAACATATTGAACCTTACCTTGGTGTAACTTGTTCCGTATATAGTGAGCATCTAGCTCAATATGTTTAGTCCTACCATGAAGATAGGATTGGAGGCAGTGATCCTGCACTCTGGTTGTCACACCAGATAATAGGAATTTCAGTCAACTGAAGACCAATTTCAGAAAAAAGACTGCAGAACTAGGCTATTTCAGTGGACCCTTGTGCAAGAGCCCTATTTCTGCCTCAGTGGAAGAAAGAGCCACTACCTTTTGCTTCCTTGAATTCCACTGAATGAGATTAGACCCAAAAAACACAAAGCAGCCACTAGTTGACCTTCTGTCCAGTGGATTGCAAGCCCAATCTGCATCTGTGTAACACTCTAGATTAAGCCTATGATTGGGACAGAATTGAAGGCCATAATTGGAGGTGCCTTTAAGATATCTCAGTAGCCTTTTACAGGCTTGCCAGTGCAGTTGTGTAGGAGCTTTAAAAATTGACTGGCTTATTGACTGAGTAAGAAATGTCAGGTCTAGACAAGTCAAATACTGCAGTGCACCCACTGTACTTCTGTAGAGTGCTGGATTTTCAAAAGGTTCAGTCCTAAGTGCAAGTTAGCTCCAGCAGCCATTGGGGTATTACAAGGCTTACAATCAACCATATTTGTTTTAACCAGTAGATCTTTTGCATATTTCTCCTGATTCATATGAATTCTGTCTTATTTCTTGTCACCTCAAACCCAAGAAAAACTTGAGAGATCCTAAAGCATTAATGCAAACTGTGTATTAAGATTAGATACTGTTTTCTGAACCAGATTGGGATCATTTCCTGTGAGTAAAATGTCCACATACACTAGAACATACACAATATGCCTTCTTTTTGATACACAAATAGACTAGGATCTGCTAGAGAATGAACAAAACCCAACCAAGAAATGCTTTCTTAAGTTTATCAAACCGGGCCCTAGGGGCCTGTTTAAGTCCATAAAGAGCTTTGGTCAATCTACAAACATGATGAGAATGTTGGAATCAACAAATCCTCAGGTTGAACCATATAGACTTTTCTTGAAGATCTCCATTAAGAAACGCATTATAATATCTACTGCTGGATATCCCATCCAAACTACAGCCAAGCTCAAAATAACTCAATAGTTGGAGATTTAACCACTGGACTGAATGTCTCAAGATAATCTATACCAGGAGTCTGCTGGAACCTTTAGCAAGCAACCTGGCTTTAAATCTATATAGAATCATCAGGATTAGTTTTAACCTTAAACACCCATTTACAACCTACTGGATTCATATCAGAGTTAGCTGGAACAAGTTCCCAGGTCTGATTGGATATCAAAGCATCATCAGCCTGCATAGCAGCTTTCCAGGATGGATGAGAGAGTGCTCTGACACAGTGACTGGTTCTTTGGTATCCAGGGATGAAGAGGTCAGTAGGGTAGTGTTTGGGCTTTGGTTTTTGCTCTAGTTAACATAGGATGTGTATTTGCATAAGGTAAAGGTGCTGCTAAAGGCAAGTGAACTGCAAGTGGTATAGTTTCAAAGGAGTTATAGAGGAGATGGTTACAGGGGACATCAAGGATTCTTCAGTCTTAGAGGTTTGTGACTCAAGTGAAGACTCAGCATTTTTAGAAATTTGGACATCAATAGGTGACAGGGTATGGAAGTCTAAAGTGAACTGGACTGAGATGAAACTGGAGAATGTATCCTGGTAATTTGTTCCAATGATCATGTGTTGATTGACATTGTGAGGTTAGAGGTAATATAGGAGCAGAATAAGTACTGCAGTAGGTTCATGCCATGATGAAACAGTGGGTTGGAATGACTCAGAACTGGATGATATAATAGGTGAAACTGGAGCTGATTGGTAATGTTCTGAAATGGAAAATCTGACTCATCAAACTTGACACTGACAAGTATAAATTTTGCCTGAAGGAGCTAAGCACCTATACCCTTATGATGTAGACTATAACCAATGAAAGTACACTTGACAGTGTGAAAGTTAAACTTGTGAGTGTTATAGGGTCTGGAAAGGGTAAACAGACAACCAAACACTCTAATGGCAGAGTAATTAGGGACAGTATGAAACATCTTGAAAGGGTGAAAAATTGTTCAAAACCTGTGTGGGAAGTCTGTTTGTAAGATAGGCAGTTGTTTGGAATGCATACCACCAGAATTTTAATGGCATGCCAGCTTGTGCAAGAAGGTTAATCCTTGTTCAACTAGTTGTCTATGTTTCCTCTCTACCCTCCCATTTTGTTGATGGGTGTGTGGACAGGCATGCCTAAACAAGATACCATTGGCTTTGAAATAAGGAACTAGACTCTTGTATTCACCCCCCCAATCAGTTTGAACACATTTTAAGGAGGTGTTAATTGTTTCTCAACAAGTTTATGAAATTGAGTGAAGATGGTGTAAGTTTCAGATTTGGTTTTCAGAGGAAAAATCCAGGTGAATCTTGTATGATCATCTAAGAATTGGATGTAGTATTTAAAACCTAGGTAAGGAATAGGTGAAGGTCCCTAAAGTCCGAGTATACAAGTTCGAGAGTTTAGAGGCTTGAAAGGTAGATTTGTGATAGGTAGATTGATGCAATTTACCATATGGCAGGCTGTACAAAATGTGAGGTCAGTTTTGTGTGAAAGGGGATCTCCAAATTTTTAAGAATTTTAGTAAGGACTAAGAAGTTAGGATGACCCAGCCTTTTATGCCATATCATAATGTCAGTTTTCTGGACAGGAAAAGATTGAAAATATCTAACTTAGTGGTAACAACCTTGTCAAGAACGAAGATTGCAAAACAGTACTTTCATTATTATTAGGTGCTACATCAAAAGGGGTACATTGCTTGGAATAGACAAACTAGAATACATGGCAAGATCAGTGTATCTATATTTTTGCCCTTATTGAACGTACAATCTTCATTACAATTATTGAGAGTTGGAGAAATCAAAGGTGATTGTTGAGACAAATCAAGAAGACTTGATTGGAAGAGCAAGAAAATGAGGCAGAGCTGGTGCTGTGATGTTGAACATTGTGTGAAGAGGACAACAAGGAGACAAGCTGCAATGGAAGTAGGACAGACTGGAGTTTGAAGTAGGACAGACGGAGTTTGAAGTTGGTACAGACCAGCTTAAGAATCCTTGGAGAATGGTTGCTTTGGAGGATTTGTCCTTAAAACACAATGATCATTGAAAATTCAACCAAGACATCATATCTCTAGTTAATTTGGAAACCTAAGTAAATTTTTGGTAATATTGAAACAACAAAACATTTCTAAAACAAATTCCTATGTGAACAGGTAATATAGCAGAACCAGTATGTGAAATAGTTACAACTCACCATTGCCAACCTGAAGCTGTTCTCCTCCTGTGTAATTGGAGCTTGTTGTCAGCTGGGAAAAATCGAGGTAACATGGTCTGTTGCTCCAGAGTCCATGTACCAAGCAGCATCTCTTACAGTGGATGGTGGGCTATGTAGTTAATGGCTGCTGGAGTCTGATTGTGGCCTGATCATAAGTCTGAGACTGAGCCATAAACACCTGATTAGACATATTTGAAGGACCAACATTAGACAGAAGCCAGTGTGTGCTAGAGGAAGTTCCAGGGGTTGTGAAAATGGAGGTTGTTGATCTGATAGACATTCTGAAATGGTGGTACCTGGCTCTAAAATGGTGGCAACTGGCCTGCATTGGCAGTTTGTGAGTAGTGCTGAGGAGGTATGGAAGGATAAAAACCTCCATGATAAGGTTCAAGTGCTCTTGCAAATCCAGAGGATAAATGTTCCGTAGCATTGAAGAGTTTCTGAGAAATAACATTAAACCTATGGTAGCAGTTCAAAGCCAGATGACCAGTTTTACCACACACTTGACAGATAAATCTGTTTCTTCCTCCTACACAACCTCTTCCTCTGCCACCGAATATCCTCTAGCAAATTGTGAAGTAAAGAATTGATTATGAGGTGGCATGAATTGATTCTGAGAGGGTGCATTCACTACTGAATTCTGATTAGGTGCAGCGTATGACTGGTTACCAGATTGGTGAACTTAGAGGATTGTGAGGTTGGAGCTAGATCAGTAGAGAACTGTGGTACAGATTGTAACTTCGTCTGTTCATTGTTCATAGATAGACTAGCAATATTAGCTGAACTGCTATGAAATTCATTCTGAACCAAGGATTCATTGTACTATTAGCTTTCTCAGCCTAAGTTCTAGCTTCTATAAACAATTTGAGCTTCTTGCACAGTTATCGGATCAACCTTAGATTCAAGCTAGTCGTTATGTTAACAACTGCCACATCATATTCAGAATCTAAACCATCCAATATGTAATTCAACAACTCTTCATCGGTGATAATAACACACTAGCAATCAAACTCTAGCATAACTTTTCATCTTTAGGAATAAGCATGCATACTTAAACCATCCTTTTTCGTGTTTTGCAATAGACTCTTAACATGCAGTGTTTTAGCTTTCGATTCGGTAAGAAATTCTTTTTCCAAGGTAGCCATATCTTGGTTGCAAACTGACACTTAGAGATCGCAGAAAACATAGACTCTGATATTGAAGATAATACAAACTCACCAACATTTATCAGTTCTTTTCCAAAGTAGATACTCTGAATTAGGTTTTTTGTGAACCTCTGAACTTGAGCTATCCACTTGACACGAACAAAGGGTGCTGGACATGATACGAGTCCAATGAGTGTTCTTCGAGTCCATGAGCTCCAATGGCAAACAGAATCCGTGATTTCCAGAAACGGTGGTTATCTCTTGTCAATTTTGGTGAGATTACCGGAAGTGTTGAAGAGGAGAAAGAAGAAGAATTGGAGAAATTGACTGAATCAAAAGAGTGTTTGAGACTTGAATCATTATTTGCTTTGTCAAAGGAAGAAGAAATTGGTGATGGATCGACCATTTTCGACGTTGGTCAGTGGCTCTGATACCAAGTTGATTTAGAGAGGAAATGTAAACCTAGTGAGCTGAAAAGAAACAGAGGAAGTGAAGAAGAAGACTGAAATTTTCGTTAAGTGAATAACTGTCACTGTTACAAGCCTTTTATAATACAAGGTAAGGGTAAATCAGTAAATCCCAAACTACGTTAATATCCTAATAGTGACAAATGAAAATATAAAACCCTGCATTACATATGGATATCAAGATGGAAACAAAAATTATCATGCAATTATGTCCATCATTACTCCTAGAAATAGAAAAGTACTCATGCCAAAATATCAACCAGAATGAAAAACTTCTTCCAGATTATCATCCATATGAAAATCGCCTATTGTTCAATGAAGTTGAAAAAATACCTCTCTTCTAATCACTAACTAGCAAGCTTTTGTAAGTTTCTATAAGTTAACAAAAGACAGAGAAATCAACAAAAAAGTATACATATATATCTTTAGCTTGGCATGAACTAATTGGAAAGTGGTAAAGATAAAGCAACACAGAAACCTTTCACCCAGAACATCTCTTGCTTCTAGTAACAAAGGTTGGTGACCCGCATCTGTCAGATATTTTGCATTTGATAAACCAGCCAAACCTGCGATAGTTTTGGAAATTAGAAGTTTCAATATAACATAAAAAAGAAGAACCTTTTAAAAAAGAAATGGAAAAGATGGAAAGTTTATTTTAGTTTAAGTAGGGTAAAAGCTTTTGGCTAAAGTGTCACAAGAATAACAAAGGTCTATGTCAGAAGATTGTCTTGGATGCTCAAATTGCATTGTCCACAAGCAAATTTAAGAACCTTCGCTTACAGATTCAAAGATTCAGTGCTTCCCATAGTACATATTGGGAAAAAAAATTACAATGGTAACCACAAGCGTTTTTATTTATCTGTTGAGGAGATGGGCCTCACAGAGAAGAGACCAAAGTGAATATTCTGTCCTGAAGCAATCTTGTTCAGAAGACAGATTGACTAAGATGAGTTGGTTCCAGTAGGGAACTTTAGTTTTGCTAATTCTAGGAAATACAATGGGAATGCAAAGCCGGTGCTCTTTCATTAATTTAGACCTGCCTTTTGTTCTACTTTGAATATAATGTCAGTGCTGCATTCAATTATTCAAACCCATGAGAATAGGTGGAAGAACATTATCTTTAAGGTGGCCAGCTCACTCTAATTTGAGTGTTCTCTCAAGTTAACCAACGTACTTCATGTCATTACCTATTCTGACATTTGTGAGTCAACACAGTCACCAAGGAACTTTTCACAAATAGGGAACTTTATTTGCTAATTCTAGGAAATACATGGGTATGCAGAGCTGGTGCCTTTCATTAATTTAGACCTCCTTTTGGTTCTACTTTGAATATAATGTCAGTGCTGCTTCAATTATTCAAACCCATGAGAATAGGTGGAAGAAACATTATCTTTAAGGTGGCCAGCTCACTCTAATTTGAGTGTTCTCTCAAGTTAACCAACGTACTTTATGTCATTATTCTAATTTCTGACATTTGTGGAGTCAACCAAGTCACCAAGGAACTTTTCACCAATAGGGAACTTTAGTTTTGCTAATTCTAGGAAATACAATGGGTATGCAGAGCCGTGCTCTTTCATTAATTTAGACCTGCCTTTTGGTTCTACTTTGAATATAATGTCAGTGCTGCATTCAATTATCCAAACCCATGAGAACAATTGACTAGGTGGAAGAAACATATCTTTAAGGTGGCCAGCTCACTCTAATTTGAGTGTTCTCTCAAGTTAACCAACGTACTTATGTCATTATTCTAATTTCTGACATTTGTGGAGTCAACACAAGTCACCAAGGAACTTTTCACAGAATGGTTTAATTCATAAGTCAAAACTTCAACGTGATAATGCGCTAAGTTCATATCCTATTTGAAATCGGGTGTTTTGTCATTATTCTAAGTTATTAAAACTATCTTAACAGGGTTGGCCATTTCATCAACAGTATTTTTGTCTTTAACTTCTTCCCGTAGAGGAAACACTATAATAGAAACAGATTTTCCCTTCAAGCTGATATTTCTGGGTGCATCTTTTGAAAGAGATTGACCAAAGGAAAACGAGACAGATTCACAAAAATTAAGGAACCTAACTCCCTTGACATGCTTACACTAAATTATGAGTACATTTTCATAAAAAAAAAAAATAGTCAGCACAACCATAAACACACTCCCTCATTTCTATTCAGCATCATCTACGGTTTGGGAAAACCCCATAACTTATGCCATTCAGACAAATGTTCCGTTAGCCAGAAACGAGAAAAACAATGCCAAGCCATATAGAGTTTACAAGTAGTGAAATGGAGTTTAAGATTTGTAGTTAACTCTGAAGACCAACTAAATTCTACTAACAGTTAGCTGGGGAAAATAAATCCATTAGAATCTTAAAAAGTACAAAATCTCTGAAATGAAATTATTTGTTTTGATACTTACTAGCTCTGATTTTCGATATATATTTGCTTTAATTTCATTGACTTAGAAAATACGTTTTTATTCATAATTTTGTTAAATTTCCAAAAGCAAAGCAAGGATTCTAAAACTGAACAAAACAAAACTGAGTGAGATAAAAAGAGAAAACACGCCACCTGCACTAGCAATTACAACTTTCAAAGGCTTGGTTGGACGAGGAGAAGCATGAAAGGAAGAAGATAAGTAAGCAGCTTCCAAGAATTAGCCTATTATCAGTATCCGGTTTCGGATAGTCCCACAAGCTACCTGTAAAAATTAGGCCAAGTTTAGAACTTCATAATTCAATTTAACAAATCAAAATAACCATTAAAATTCACAAACTTGCAAAGGATTTTCCCTTCCTAGGAGTTGTTTTAACATGATTTTGGTGGCCTTACCCATCATTCACTCCCATGAAACGCCATTAAAGCACTCCACACAAGGTGAGGCTCATTTCTTTGTTAGTGAAAGATCTGAATGCTTGGTGGAAGCTGATAGAAGTTAAGTTTTTATTTGATAAGCATAATATAATATAAGGCGTGGTGATAAATGAGATTGTCGTGGCGTTGGCGGTTTCTTAATTTTGAAATGGGAACATTCAACTTAATTCACCACGGTTTTGGTTATGGACCAAACATGCCCAATTTTAGCTTTTTAGCAACTTAACTTTAGACCGCATCTAGATAGTTTAAGCAAGGTTCTGAAACCTGACTTAGAGTGTCACCTGGCCAAGGGGCTGGGTCTCGTGTGTCTAGGTCCGACCGGTTAAACTGGTAGTCTAACCAGTGATCCAACAAGTTTGAATCCTTGTAAACACACCCCTAAAAAATACACAACAGTTTCTATAGTTTTGAAATCTAGCAAATAATCCTACGATCTGACCCTAAATTGATTTTTCCAACCAAATTCAACTGATTCTGATAGCCAACATTTAATTCGAGGCCACCACCTAAACCACCGTCCTCCACTCTACAAACTCCTCTACTCTGAACTTCGTTGCCCCCCTTCCCCGGCGTGACCTCTAAAACCGTCGGGATTGTTTGATTTTACCCTTCCAGTCGTCCCCATTATGGCTTTTGTCGTGGCTGCCTCATCTACAAAAACAGGTTGGTTTACCCAAATTTGAAGTTCATTCCTAAACTATTAGAAGATTTCACTGCAGCTCCCCGGGGGGGGGGGGGGGGTGGGGGGGGGGGGCCGGCGGCAATGGGATTCTGGTTTTTTTAGAACTTATAAGAAACTGATGAATATAGTGGTTTGGGATGGTATTAAGAAGGATGTGGGAGTATGTCCAGCAATGCTCCATTTGCCAATTAAATAAATATTCTACTCTCAAACCAACAGGTCTACTTCAGCCCTTACCCATTCCATCCCAAGTTTTTGAAGATATCAGCATGGACTTCATTGGAGGGTTACCAAAGGCAAAAGGACAGGATACTATAATGGTTGTGGTGGATAGGCTCACTAAATACGGACATTTTATTCCCTTGTGCCATCCCTACAGCGCTAAGGATGTTGCTGCTATTTTTATCGCTGCTATTGTGAAGCTCCATGGATTTCCCAAATCTATCGTTTCGGACCGCGATAGGATCTTTATCAGTCAATTTTGGCAAGAACTGTTCAAGGCTGCTGGCACTTCGTTGAAATTCAGTTCTGCATACCATCCTCAAACCGATGGCTAGACGGAGGTTGTCAACCGCTGTTTGGAAACTTACTTGCGATGTTTCTGTAGTTCACAACCCAAACAATGGCATAAGTGGCTGTCCTGGCAGAATATTGGTACAATACCACACATCACAGCTCCATTAAAATGACTCCCTTCAAAGCCCTATATGGAAGGGATCCACCCACTCTCCTCAAATTTATAGATTACCCTTCCTCTATGGAAGAAGTCAACCAACAAATGGCTGCACGAAATTCAATATTGGATGAGTTGAAGCATAACTTGGCTGTTGCTCAAGAACAGATGAAGGAAGCAGCTGACCTAGGTCGTCGGGATGTTAGTTTTCAACCGGGAGACCAGGAGTATTTGAAGCTCCAACCGTATCATTTCAAGTCCTTGGCCAAAAAACTGAAAGAAAAGCTAAGACCTAGGTTTTATGGTCGCTTTCCCATAATAGAGAAGATTGGGCAGGTTGCTTACAGGTTGGAGCTGCCGTCTACGGCAAAAATTCATCCAGTCTTTCACATCTCTCAGCTTAAATGAAGTCTGCACACCTCAGTACCCATCCAGCCGCTGCCATCCTTCCTCACTAAGGATATGGAACTTCTTGTTCAACCAGAATCGATGTTGGCAGTCCGCACTTTATTAGATGGCTCTCGGGAAGTCCTTATCAAATGGAAGGACTTGGCTCCCTTTGAAGCATCTTGGGAGGCTTTTGATGTTATAAAGCTGCAATTTCCTCATTTCCACCTTGAGGACAAGGTGGCTCTTCATTTGGGGGGGGGGTGTGGGGGGGGGTATTGATAAACCTCCCATTAAGAATGTTTATCAATACAAAGGGCATAAGAGACATTTGGGTCAGTAAGTGTAAGGAGTAAGAGGTGCCTGGTTGTTGGGGAAATTCGTTACAGTCACGTGGGAGTGGGGAATCAAAGTTGTTAGTAGAGAGAATATGTAGTCAAGAAGATAGTATAAATAAAGGGGTCAGTTTTGGGGTAGGATTGGAATATTAGTCTATTGTCATTGTGGGAGGTCCCCAGCTCCTCGAATTGCTGGGATCTATCTGTTTGGTTTTCCAATTGTTTGGTTGTTTCTTTTTCCATTCTCTAGAAATATAATCTGGTTGAGACTCGATTGAGAGAACTCTTTTCTGTTATTTTGGACTGTTTGTGTTGTTTGCTGGTCATTGTTGCAGGGAGTCTTAACATGCACTAATGTGAATGGGAAGCGGGAGTTGGGACATATTGTATTAGCAAAATTAGAACTCCCATACTATATTAGCAGCCATTAAAGAACCAATGCGTAGGAGATGAATGAATTATCTGTCAAAAATACAATCCTAAAATAGGAAATATTCTAACCTTATTTATGCCCAATTGGTCTTCAAATTGAAATCCATCCAAGTTCAATTCAACTTCCAAACCTTTGTTGACGTGATTACTATATGCATCAAACATCTGGAAGAAATGAATGGTTACATAGGTTAGCAAGTATGCCTTAAAACCACTCGCAAAAGCTACACAAGTTTCCAATTATCTAACTTAAAAGATAATACATTTGCTTGATTGTTGCAGGTTGAGCCAAAACAATATTTCTTTAAATGTTATTATGAAGTACCTCATTATTCCATAAAGTGTTCTAAATCTATAATTATGCTAAAAGGAAATTAATAATATCATGTTCAGCACTGAAATCAAAGATTAACAAATGTATTATGCTAAAAGGAAATTAATAACATCAAGTTTCGGCACTAAAATCAAAGATTAACAGTATACACTAAGTACCACACGTTAAATGAAAATACATTGTGAAATACCATATGCAATATTAAGGAATCTACCCCATTGATGCAGTTGATATGCTTAGGTTGTCAAATAACATATAATTATCTGTATAATCAATTGTGTTCCCAGTTCAACATATACGATGTCAGTATATAAGAATTAACTTTAAACTGAGTTCAGCTAGGCCCCTCCCTTTATAAGATTAATCTTTGAGACTAATGATTTGTCAACCACTCTAGTTTGCTTCATTAATCTACAATATACTTAATTACAATCATAAGACATTACAAATTTTCCAAAATAAGTCTAGCCATGAAAATTATAACATCCCCAAAATACCTCAAATTTAAGGTGCTTAACCATAGAGCCTAGAAGCAAATTGTTTCCAAAATTTGGTGATTGGATAGTGACATGCTTTAAAGATCCAAGAATAACTGATACATATATATAAATCATATATAAACATATGAGTACAATGGCAAGATGATGTTAGAAAAAAGATTGAAACAGGTTCTAGATGCAAATCTGTTAAAGATCACTGGAATACCTTGACATGGAATTGAAACTAAAGCCAATTCATCTCGTGGAGATATCACCAAGGTAGCCTCATAATGTGGCTGGATCTTGTCCAACTCATAGCTTTCAATCAGAATATCCTATAGAATTAGGATAACTTAAACAAGGAGCTAATGCACACCAAAAACATACTATCACCCTCGTAACAGATGCAAATGGAATCCGATTATCATAGATGTCATAGCACACAATGGATAAATGTGGAAAGCACGAACCAACTATGTGGAAAGTGGTTATTTTATGACAAAAGGGGGAATATAAAAGGTTATTAAGTCTAATTAGAAATGCTAGTTAAGGGAAAAATAATAGGACAAAGAAACTCCCTAAACAGCATTAAAATATGCATGATAATTGATGTGAAAGTTAAATAGATTTATTAAGTAACTACTTAAACCAAAAGTTTACGCTTATAGGTTTAGGCCCAACGACAATATTTAAGCTGTAAAGTCTCGCCATGCGTAATGCCAGTTAAAAGATGATGCTTTATTGGTCATTAATCCTATTTAGAGAGTGTATTGAGATTGAGTGGATGATAAAGAGTATCATACTTAATTCTAGGAATGAGCCAATAAAATTGCTTTTCATCTTTCTACAATACACCTTGGATGGGAAATTGTGCAATTCATTCCTGTGCAATACAAGAAACATCTTGTGATAAATTATTTGGGATACTTATCACCCCTTATTTTGTACTCTAGGCTTAAGGCTAGCAAAGAATAATGTTATCCGAAGTTTCTTCAAAATTTTGTATGAATGAGTTATCTCAGCTAGAAGATGGAAATGATTTTACTGTGAGTTTCATGAACAAAAAAAATTGATAAGCTGATTCGTTAAAAGTTTTCTTACCTAACACAGAACTGTGGGCTCTGTTTACAACTCAAAAGTCTCCAATTTCCAACCTTAGAAGATCCCTTAACTACCACATGTCTCTCACAACTCTTACAGCTTGACTGAGGCTAAAGCACAAAATTCCATCATATCAGGTTATATAATCATAAAACACAAGAAACGATATCATATTATACAGCAACGAACAAAAAGAGATAAGAATCTTTTGTATCACTTACAAGGTGAAATGAAAACCTATACATCTCAGCATTCTGAAAGAAGTTTGGTCACTTACACTCGAATTCAAATACATAGAAACCTTGATACCCTTTCGTAGAAGTAAGTGGTACATGAGCTGTGAAGATGTTGATACTCTTTTGAAGATTCTTCCTTTCACCTATGAATCCGACTTCCATGATCATCTATAAATTATTCTTAACAATGTGCTTCTGGTCCAACTTCTTTGAAGGACTAGAAGAAACAGCATTGGCAGGCCGAACAACAGCCACAATTTCTCTAGGAGGTACTTCTCCATCTTTAGCACTGAAACAAAAACTCATTAGTTGTGATTAAATATCTTGATGGAAGAGAAAAGAAAGGGATTGAATTTTTGTTTCTCAAGCTAAGTGCCAAAAGAAATGGAGAATATTTTTACATATATTCAAGATGTGACATTCTATATTTATGAATTTCCAAATAACTTAATCATTGTTCTCATCCTTGATAAACCAAAATAAGATAAGTTTGATGAATACAGAACCCCATCAACATCTAATTTTTGACATTCTGTTGCACTCAACAAGTCAATCAAAGCAGGAGTTTTTTGACGTTGCTACTCTAGTTGTAGTTCCCAATCAATATTGTCAATACATACACGGTAATGCCAATGCCAATGACAAAAAAATAAATAAATAAATACTTACTCTCAAGTAAAATTTTGCAAATATCAAAGAAATAAAAATGTACGTAGCAATAAAGAGAAAATTGAAACTAAATGGAAAACCTTTCCAAAATCAATTATGCCAATAGGTAACAATAAGTTGCCAAAAATATCCAAGCTATCAGTCCCATTGTTCTCCACGAGGACACATCCTTCCTTATCCATGAGACCTATTGGCCTTTCAGACCACAAAAGATATTAGACATCACATGTTTGTGAAACAACAAGTACAAGGATTATATTTATACACTAAAAATAGAACTTTTAGAGCCACAAATGCACAAGATAGCATACCTGCATATAATTCGAGCATCACCTATTAGAAATGTAAAAAAGGGAGGGTGAAATTTATCAAATTTGCAAGAAGATTAAATTATGTAAACATGTCAACAATACATTTGTCCTATTACGAAATGATAAAAAGCAAACTAATAGTCATGGTCTATAAGTCTAAGAGTCTTAAAACCAGTGCCTACCAGCAGCATCCCCACGAAGACCTTCAATTAAAAAATAATCTATTGTTGCATAGATATTGTTTTTATGAACTCCAGCACATGCTCCCTTGAAAACCTTAACTCTTTGACCTCTTTTCCCTGTTAAACCCTTCCTCTTTAGTACTTGGTGCACCCTTGCAACTATAGTTGAATAATATATAAGATATCTCATCAGATAAAAACAGCAGGTAAACAAACAAATCAGCAACAAAAGAATAAAAAAGAGACCCAAGGAATTGAACAAAGTATGTGAAAAGCAAACTATGCAAAATGGAAAATAATGTTATGTAAGTTAAACTCCTTATCAATCAAAGCCTACCATCAAATGAAATGCCCAGTGACTTTTTGTTTTTGGGGCTAATGATAAAAATTGGTTGATCTGCTCCAAAGTTATTTTGTTCATCATAATGATCATACATCTGCAGAAGCTAGTCTTGATATTCCTTTTCCAGTTGCAAAGGAGTTAATAGTTTTCCAGCTCTATAAATTTCAACATTGATATCTGCAAATTTGGAAATTATACCATTGAGAAGATAGTGTAACGATTCAAATAAACTGACTAAAACTAGCCCCATATTTACAATTTGAAAATAAGAATTACCTTTGTCTTCCTTACAAGTAATAACACCAAAATTCTTCAAAGCTATGGTAAATGGATTCTGGTGTGCTAGATCCGTCTGTTAAATCATCGACATTTGAAAAAAAAAAAAAAATCAACACAAAATGATTATACAATTACTTCACCGCGTCCACAAACTGAATTTAGAATTATTTTAGTTTAGTTGCAATGTCTGTAACCATCTTTGAAAATCTTGGTGAGAGAAAATTGAACATTGTAGGCATATGCTAAGAGTAGAAACAATAAGTACTAAGAAATGTTTTTTCCAAATTAATATTTAGAAAGAAAATTATACATTAGCTTTTAAAGACACGCTAATCTGCCCAATATATAAAATAACTTTGGTAAAAACGCCTTAGCAACTCACAGTCAAACAAAATTGTAGAAAAGACAGGTTGCAGCATGAGATGGTACAAACACATGAGCTTCATTTGGTTCAGTTTTGGGAATACTATTGTTGGTATTCCCAAAAAAGTTAAACAGTAAAATGTCATTATTCTCAAAATATTATTATATATTTTTCAATTTCTTTTAAACCTCCTAAATTTGTTAATTTAACTAAACACCCCCAAATTTTTTTTTTTAGAAATTACAAAAATACTTCGGCCACCCTGCAGCGGTGGTGGCTGGCTGTCCGTATTTAATGGATGGGTTGAGGGTGTTTTTGTTAACTTTTAATATTTTATTATAGGGGTGTTTAGTAAATAAACAAACATAAGGGATATTTTTGTTAATTTTCAAATCCTACATCGTAATACCCACCCAATTTAACTTTTTTCAAAAGATTATTCTAAAAACTATCAGAATAATGAACCAAACGGAGCCATGGAAATTTCACTACATTCCTTACCTTAGAAGGCGCTGGATTAAAACCAGTATCAGTATCTACAACGAAACAGATTTTGCAAAACATGTATTAGATGAGAGGAAAACAAATCACATCCCAGTGAGTGGAAAGTACATGGATAGTTGTGACTTAAAAAATATACAATTACCCTACCAATGAAGCATTCTGCTCTTGAGCAACATCTCTTAGTAGGTAAGCCTTATCTCCCTTTTTTGCCTTAAATCCATAAAAGGAAGTCATGCCTGGTGTAAATCAGAAACGTGAAAAACTACCTTGGGAATTTATATTAAGTGGCAGATGATACATAAACATTGACTACATTGTAGATGTATGTCCACATATGGTAGAAATTGAGGTGAGTCATTTGTGATTAAAACAATTGTATTTTCACTACTTAGCTCAATCAACTTCTTTTGAATTCATAGGATTTAGAACTTACCCAGCGAGCATCTGGAAGAAGACGACCAAGACAACAGATAGCAACACGACTGAAAGTTTCATAGTTTTCAGGAACTCTGCATCCTTTAGAATTTAACTTCTCTATAATAATTTCAATGCTCTCTCCCCCCTGTATTAAACAATTTCAGAATTTATCTAGCATGCAGAAAAAAAGTTGTGCTCTGTATGGCACATACCTCCGTAACTGGAAAATAAACACATTTTAAGTGTGCACCCCCCTGTATTAAACAATTTCAGAATTTATCTAGCATGCAGAAAAAAAGTTGTGCTCTGTATGGCACATACCTCCGTAACTGGAAAATAAACACATTTTAAGTGTGCACTTGCTTCTTGAGATGTCCATGAACCTGACAAATACGAATTCTTAAGATATTAAAATCTACCAAAGATTGCATTTTGTTGACAATTGATATGCCATTGAAAATCATGACAAAAGAACTGCAATTGCTACTAGGACCTTTGGCTGTAGAACAACCAAGTTTAAGGGAAAAGTTAAGTTGTAAGACAAACTCAGGACCATTGCATGAATTATTGCAACTTCCCCACCTGCAATTTCAGCTAAGTCAACACCATTAACCTGCAAAGACGAAATTCCTTCTTTGTTATTTTCTTTTTTTATTTTAAGAACCATAAAAAAGAATTCTATTAATAACATAAATAGAGACAAAGCTGCATTCCAATCTCTATGACTTCTGTAATTCCTTCTCATGACTTGTAAAATTTGCTTAAAAAATCCCAAGTACTTTGGTGTATGTATACCAATCACTTGAAGTATTGGGAAGAAATTCAGCAGGTTAAATAACAGTAACAAGTTAAACCTGAGGCTCAATTGGTGTGGTGGTCTTCCCTGTCTTAGATACACTTCATCGCACTGCACATCAACAGGGATAAAATATGAGACATAATAATTATTAATATCTAAAAAGATTTGCATATTGATAATGTCTACAATCAAATTAAATTTGTATGGTCAACCGAATTGTCTTGATAATGAATTAAAAAAAATAGCTTTTTTACACAAAAAAGAAAAAAGAAAAGAGCTGGATAGGTAAAAAATGAGAAATAACAATTGGAAAAAACAGAAAAAATAGAAACACTCTTATCATTAAAATCAGACACTGAGGGGAGACAAGAATTTTACAAGTGAATATTTTCCCCAAAATAACTACCAACTATGATCCAGAAGCAGTAGATAAAAACAAAACAAAATGAATTTCATGGATGACAATTCTCGACATGAACCTCATCAATTAGCTAAACTTCCAGATCTGAGGTGAGAACCTAAGGTAAAGCCTTACACCATCAGCAATAATCTTTAAAATGCTTCAGTCCAGTAAGCAAATATACATCAACTTGAATCCCCTTAAAGAAGTAAAACCAGCATACTTTTAGTGAAAAAACAATTTCAGTAAAACATCTAATGCTTTGTCAATCTTAATTACAATTTATTTATTGATTATTCGAAAAAGCTTAGACTTCCATATAAATCCTTCACTATTATATATCCTCCTTAAAGAAGTAAAACCGACATACTTTTAGTAAAAAACTAAGACATTTAATGCTTTGTCAATCTTTATTACAATTTATTTATTGATTATTCGGAAAAGCTTAGACTGCCATATAAATCCTTCACTATTATATATAAACTAAAAGAAAAATAAAAAACTCTCAAGTCACCTTAACTCTTTTGTCTGGTCAGTTCTTTGTCTCCTTTTTGAGTCATTTGGGAACTAGGATACAAGGAGAGGATTCAAACTCCTAGAAGAACATCAATGATTTCCTATGTATAAGAATCACCAATTTGTATATTTGATACGTATTCTTATATTTACAGGGAGTTAAGCCTTGTTGATCACTTGATAAGTTTTCTTCCAACAAGGCGTTAGCTGGTCCCCACATGGTATAAGTCTTTCCACTCCCTGTCTGGTGTAATCAATTTTTCAGATACATGAAGAAAGCTAATGGCATAATTACATGTAAAATAAAATATGAGTGGAGAGGAATCAAAAGCAAGATAAAAGGTACCTGCCTATAGGCAAACACTGAACTGTTAAATCCAGCTAAACAATTTTCAATGAGAGCGAGACCAACAAGCTGGAAAACATCCAGCTGCAAAACAAACCTATATTTGAGCACCTTATGGTAATAATGCAAATAGTCAAGTAGAAAAGAGATAATACCTGTGTCAAATCAATGTCAGCAACTGAATCAAATGTGAATGTCTGTCCATTGATTTTCAAAGCATCATTGCCAACTTTCTGTACTATCATCTCCCCTTGTTCCTCTTCCTTATTTACAGGTCGCAATTGGACTATCATTTAATCCACACCATCCAAACTAGAGACATTAGAATCTACTATGTATACAGTTGGGCAGTAAAGCTACTTAATAACATTCAAGAATATCAGCAATATATAACCTAGTATTTATTTTTAACAATGTACGCAATTTTCCAATTTCTTTCTCTCTTCTAATACAGAACAAAACAAAGAAACTCAACAATTTCTCCCCTTTCCTCTCAGTAACAAAACAGAAGCTTTAAAATTTACATTTTCTCAAGCTTAAGTCACTTTTTCCCTAAATTCTGTCAAAATTTAAAAAAGATAATATCAAATATCAACTGAAAAGAAGAAGATCGAAAAAATTACTTAAACACCTGAGTTGTGGACCCCAACCATTACATTCTCGGGAAATGTATCAGTGGCGAGCTTGCGCTTGAGGGGATTGGGCGGGCATGGGGGCAGCGGACTCTTAATCTTGGAAGATGCCAGAGAAGGTGGAAGAAGTGAGTTCAGATCTGACAGCGGAGCGTTTTCTTTGGATGACTTTTGCTTCTGCGATGACTTTAATTTTGAATTAGGATTTGGAGACGACGAAGATGGCGACTCACTTGAGTGGGTCTCTATCAAGATTGTGTTTCTTGGCTGCATGAAGTGCTTCATTCCGATCAGTAAACTACAGAGAGAGAAGAGAGAGTAGGGTTTGTTAATTTGGGCAAGATTGCTGAGATTGAGGGCATTGGAGACAAGAAGAGGAGAGGAGAGAAAAATGTAGCCGTTAAAGAGGGGTAAACTTCTGAATTTTGTAGAATTATTCACATTGTGGGGAAAAAGAATAAGAATGTGAGGATCGAAAAAAGGGAAAAGTTGTTTTGAAAGTGTGATAATGCAAAAAAGAAGAATTGATTTACAAGAAAGGGAACGAACATGGTCGCCTCAAAATACGAGGGGATGTTCGTCAGATCTTTGCTGTGTTACGCGTGTACAAGATAGGGAAAAGTTGTTTTTATGTCCCTTATGCACATTAATTATTTGTAAGAGATGGTAAAGGGTGCGTTTGGTTTATTATTTTGGATAAAATTTTAGGAATAATATTGGGTAGTTGGATAGGGGAGTATTACGAGGTAAAATTTAAAAATTTATGAAAAAGCTCTTAGGTTTGCTAATTTAATTAAATACCCTAATATATAAAATGACAAAAACAACCCCACCACCTGTAGTGCCAGATTTCGGACACCACCGTCGGAATCTGGTCGAAAAATCGCGTCGTTATAGCCTTTTCTGACCAGATCCACCACGGATCTGGCCGAAAAATGTCAGATCTACGCCCTGTTGTGGCTGCGACGATCGGAAAAGGCCAAAACGACAACCATCTTTTGCCGTCAGCGAAGGGTCTTGGCCATCGTTGACCAAAAACGATGGCCATTTCTTTGGCCGTCGTTCACAACTAGATCTGGCCTTTTCCGGCCAAATCCGTGGTGGATCTGGCCAGAAAAGGCCAAATCGGTGAACTTCCGACCATTTTTGGTCGGCAGGTAGGCCGTTATACAGATTCCGACTACCACCGACGGTGGTTGCCAGAATCTGGCAAGTATGGGTCACAGGGGTGTTTTTGATAATTTTTAAACTTTTTTTCAGGGTGTATTTGATGAAATTAATAACCTTATGGGGTCTAAAGTAATTAAAAAATAAGGAAATATTTCTGGAATAATGTGCCAAACATTATTTGGAGAATAGGATTGGGAATATGGATTTTACAATCATATCTCTTCAAAAAATTATATTAATAATACAAAAAATTTGATGGATATAAAAACATTAAAAAATACCTCAAATACACCCCAAAAAAAGTTTAAAAATTATCAAAAACACCCTCGTGACCCATACTTGCCAGATTCTGGCAACCACTGTCGGTGGTAGCCAGAATCTGTATAACGGCCTACCTATCGACCAGAAATGGTCGAAAGTTCACCGATCTGGCCATGACCGATGGCCAAAGAAATGGCCATCGTTTTCGGTCAACGATGGCCAAGACCCATCGCTGACGGCCAAAGATGGTTGTCGTTTTGGCCTTTTCCGACCGTCGCGGCCACAACAGGCTGTAGATCTGATATTTTTCGACCAGATTCATAATGGATCTGGTCAGAAAAGGCTATAGCGATGTGTTACGACACAGATCCGACCGGTCTATGTCGTAACATGATTTTCCAGCCAGATTCCAGCGGTGGTGGCCAGAATCTGGCACTGTAGGTGGTGGGGGTGTTTTTATCATTTTATATATTAGAGTATTTAATTAAATTAGCAAACCTAGGGGCTTTTTCATAAATTTTTAAATTTTACCTCGTAATACTCTCCTATCTAACTACCCAATATTATTCCCAAAATCCTATCCAAAATAATAAACCAAACGCACCCTAAAATGTTTAGGCTCCGTTTGGCTCACTTTTTTACACTTTTTAGAAACGTTTTTTGAAAAAAGTTAAAAAAAGTTGAATTGGGCGGGTATTATGATGTAGGATTTGGAAATTAATAAAATACCCCCTATGTTTGTTTATTTACTAAACACCCCTATAATAAACATTAAAAGTTAACAAAAACACCCCTAGCCCACCCATTAAATACAGACAACAGGTCACCACCACCAGAGGGTGGCCGGAGTCGCCGTATCGGCGCATGACCGGCTAAATCTTGCTGGTTGTGCACCGATATGGCCTTTTCTGGCCAGATCCATGGTGGATCTAGCCGGCAAAGGCTAGATCTGCAGCTAGATCTAGTCGAAAAAGGTTAGATCGGTGCACAACCGACCAGATTCAGTCAGTAATGCACCATTATACCAGATTTCGGCCATCTTCCGGCAGTGGTGGCCAAAATTTGGTACATGTGGGTTGCTAGGGTGTTTTTGTAATTTCTAAAAAAATATTTAGGGGTATTTAATTAAATTAACAAATTTAGGGGGTTTAAAAAAGTTGAATAATATTGTGAGTTTTTGCAATTTTACTGTTTAATTTTATTGGGAATACTAATAATAGTATTCCCAAGAGTGAGCCAAACGAAGCCTTATATTCTCAAAAAAAATTAATTATATAAATAAAAACAATCTAATAGCATTATTGGCTGGATTACACATCAAATCTTCAAAGAATAACTAAACTTCAAAAATAAAATAAAATTCACAAAGCATCTTAACAATATTAAAGTTATTGACATTAATTCCTCTTATGGATGATATAAGAATAAAAAAACCTTTTGAGGTTTTTAAAATAACAAAATCTCTATGATGTTGACAAACTATTAGTAAGGCATTTAAACTGACAGTGTTATGAGTTAATAAATACAGTATCATCAATTACCCTCCTATAATTAACCTTTTTTTTTTTTTTTTTTTTTTTTATGATCAAGGGTGTTTAGACCAGCTTCCGCGTACTTCAACTAATCTTTCCAAACCCTAAAACTATCGGTCGAATAAGAGTTCTAGTAGCTATTCATATTAGCAAATGAGAAGGGATTCAAAATCAACTCATAATTTCTTGAGTAATAAACCTAAGAATCTTTATTGAACTGTTCGATCACCCAGAGATAGTTTCCTATAATTACTTTAATTCATATAGCTTAACGACAAAAAGATTTCTTTCATTTTTGAAATCTCAAGATAATTTTTATGACTATATATATATATATATATATATATATATATCTAATATATATATAGATATAGAATAGTATATATTAACTAATATATATATAGCCTACCTGTCTTTCCCCGCAAGAGCGATTCCTTTCTTTCCACTTGCTTGATGTGGACTAACGTAGAACGTCTGGCAGATGAATTCCTAGAGTGGGTTGAACGTCAGAAGTCCGTGCGTAAAGCCCAAAGGGCTGAAATGATCATGTACCATTCAGACGGCCATAACTTTTTATCTGGGAAGAGTTACAGGGCCTATAAGATACTGTTGAAAATCTCATTCAAAGTCCGTCGACATGGACTGATGTAGAATGTCTAACAGATGAATTCATGGAGCGGGCTAAACGTCAGAACTACGTGCGTAAAGCCCAAAGGGCTTAAATGCGCATGCCCCATTTAAACGGCCATCACCTTTTATCCGGGAAGAGTTACGAGGCCGATAAGATTCCGTTGGAAAGCTCATTTAGAGCCCGTCAAATGTCCGTTGACATGGAATAACATAGAATGTCTGGCAAATGAATTCATGGAGCAGGCTGAACTTCAGAAGTCCGTGTGTAAAGCCCAAAGGGCTTAAATGAGCATGTCCCATTCAGATGGCCATAACTTTTTATCCGAGAAGAGTTACAGGGCCTGTAAGATACCATTTGAAATCTCATCCAGAGCCCATTGACGTGAACTAATATAGAATGTCTGACAGAAGAATTCATGGAGCAGGCTGAACGTCAGAACTCCATGCGTAAAGCCCAAAGGGCATAAATGAGCATGCCTCATTCAGACGGCCATAACTTTTTATTCGGGAAGAGTTACAGGGCCTATAAGATAGCATTGGAAATCTCATTTAGCCCCTGTCAACGTGGACTAATGTAGAATTTCTGAGGGATGAATTTGTGGAGCGGGCTGAATATCAGAACTCCATGCGCAAAGCCCAAATGGCTTAAATGAGCATGCCCCATTCAGACAGCCATAACTTTTGATTCGGGAAGAGTTACAAGGCCTGTAAGATATAGTTAGGAAGCCTCATTTAGAGCCCGTCAAAACTCTATCCACATGGACTAACATAGAATCTCTGGCAGATGAATTCATGGAGTAGGCTGAACGTCAGAAGTCTATGCGTAAAGCCCAAAGGGCTTAAATGAGCATGTCCCATTCAGGCAGCCATAACTTTTTATCCGGGAAGAGTTACAGGGCCTATAAGATACCATTGGAAATCTCATTCTTAACCCGTCGATGTGGAGTTATGTAAGATGTCTGACGGATGAATTCATGGAGTAGGCTGAATGTCAGAACTCCGTGCGTAAAGCCTAAAGGGCTTAAATGAGCATGCCCCATTCAGATGGCCATAACTTTTGATTTGGGAAGAGTTGCGAGGCCTGTAAGATGCCGTTGGAAAGCTCATTCAGAGCCTGTCAGAAGTCTATCAATGTGGACTAAGATAGAACATCTAGTAGATGAATTCATGGAGCATGCTGAACGTCAGAAGTCTGTGCATAAAGCCCAAGGGGCTTAAATAAGCATGTCCCATCCAGACGGCCATAACTTTTTATCCAGGAAGAGTTACGAGGCCAGGAAGAGTTACGGGGCCTGTAAGATACTGTTGGAAATCTCATTCAGAGCCTGTCAACGTGGACTGAGGCAAAATGTCTATCGGGTGAATTCATGAAGTGGGCTGAAAGTCAGAACTCTGTGCGTAAAGCCTAAAGGGCTTAAATAAGGATGTCCTATTCAGACGACCATAAATTTTGATTCAAGAAGATTTACGGGGCCTGTAAGATACCTTTGGAAATCTTATTTAGAGCTCGTTGAGGTGGACTAATGTAGAGTGTTTGACGGTTGAACTTGTGGAGTGGGCCGAACATCAGAACTCCATGTGCAAAGCCCGTAGGGCTTAAATGAGCATACCCCATTCAGACGACCATAACTTTTGATCCGGGAAGAGTTATGGGGCCTGTAAGATACCGTTGGAAAGCTCATTCAGAGTCGTTAGAAATGTGTTAATGTGGAACATCGACAGATGAATTCATAGAGCGAGTTGAATGTTAGAAGTTTGTGCATAAAGCCCAAAGGGCTTAAATAAGTATGTCCCATTCAAACGACCATAACTTTTGATCCGGGAAGAGTTACGGGGCCTGTAAGATACCGTTGGAAATCTCATTCAGAGCTCGTCAACATGGACTAATGTAGAATGTCTGATAGATGAATTCATGGAATAGGCTGAACATCAGAATTCCATGCATAAAGCCCAAAGGTCTTAAATGCGCATGCCCCATTCGGACGACCATAACTTCTGATTCGGGAAGAGTTATAGGCCTATAAGATACCATTGGAAAGCTTATTCAAAGCCCGTAAAATGTCTGTAGATGTGGAATACTATGGAACATCTGGAAAATGATTTCATGGAGTGGGCTGAACTTCAGAAGTCTGTGCGTAAAGCTCAAAAGTCTTAAATGAACATGTCCCATTCAGACAGCCATAGCTTTTTATCTGGGAAGAGTTACGGGACCTGTAAGATACCCTTGGAAATCTCATTTAGAGCCTATCGACATGGACTAATGGAGAATTTCTAACAGATGAATTTATAGAGCAGGCTAAACTCAAAACTCCGTGCATTAAGCCCAAAGGGCATAAATGAGCATGCCCCATTTAGACAGCCATAACTTTTGGTCCGGGAAGAGGTATGGGGCCTGTAAGATACCGTTGGAAAGCTCATTGAGAGCCCGTCAGAAATTTATCAATGTGGACTAATATAGAATGTTGGGCTGAAGAATTCATGGAGCGGGCTGAACGTTAGAAGTTCGTGCATAAAGCCTAAAGGGCTAAAATAAGCATGTCCCATTCAAACGGCCATAATTTTTTATCCGATGAGAGTTACGGTGCCTGTAAGATACCGTTAGAAATCTCATTCAAAGCCCGTCAATGTGTACTGATGTAGAATGTTTGACGGATGAATTCACTTAGCAGCCTGGACATCAAAAGTCCATGCATGAAGCCCAAAGGGCTTAAATGAGCATGCCCTATTCAGATGGTCATAACTTTTGATTCGGGAAGAGTTACAGGGCCTGTAAGATACCGTTGGAAAGCTTATTTAGAGACCGTCAGAGGTCTATTGATGTGAACTAATGTAGAATGTTTGGAAGATGAATTCATGGAGTGGGCTAAACGTTAGAAGTCCGTGTGTAAAGCCCAAGACTTAAAAGAGCATGCCCCATTCAGATAGCCATAACTTTTGATCCGGAGAGAGTTACGGGGCCTGTAAGATACCGTTTGAAATCTCATTCAGAGCTCGTTGATGTGGATAGATGTAGAATGTCTGATAAGTGAATTCATTTTACGGACTGAACGTCAGAACTACTTGCATAAATCCCAAAGGGCTTAAATGAGCATGTCCCATTCAGACGGTCATAGCTTTTGAACCGGGAAAAGTTACGGGGCCTGTAAGATACCATTGGAAAGCTCATTCAAAACCTGTCAGAACTCTATTAATGTGGACTAATGTAGAATGTTTGGCATATAAACTCATGGAGCGGGTTAAATGTTAGAAGTCCGTGCGTAAAGCCCAAAGGGCTTAAATGAGCATGTCCCATTTAAACATCCATAACTTTTTATCTGGGAAGAGTTATGGGGCCTGTAAGATACAGTTAGAAATATCATTCAGAGCTCGTTGATGTGGACTAATGTAGAATGTCTAACAGATGAATTAATGTAGCAAGCTGAACATCAGAACTCCGTGCGTAAAGCCCAAAGAGCTTAAATGAGCATGCCTCATTCAGACAGCCATAACTTTTGTTTCGGGAAGAGTTACGAGGCCTGTAAGATACCATTGGAAAGCTCATTCAGAGCTGGTTGACAACTAATGTAGAATGTCTAATAGATGAATTAATATAGCAGCCTAAACATCAGAACTCCGTTCATAAAGCCTATAGGGCGTAAATGAGCATGCCCCATTTACACAACCATAACTTTTGGCTCGGGAAAAGTTACGAGGCCTTTAAGATACCATTGGAAAGCTCATTTGAAGCCCGTCAGAAGGTTGTTGTCATGGACTAATGTATAATGTATGGCGGATGAATTCATGGAGTGGGCTGAATGGCAAAACTCCGTACATAAAGCCCAAAGAGCTTAAATGAGCGTGCCCTATTCAGACGGCCATAACTTTTGATCCGAGAAGAGTTACGGGGCCTGTAAGATACCATTGGAAAGCTCATTCAGAGCCTGTCAGAAGCCTATCAACATGGACTAATGTAGAACATTTAGCAGATGAATTCATGGAGCAGGCTGAATGTCAGAAGTCTGTGCGTAAAGCCCAAGGGGCTTACATAAGCATGTCCCATTCAGACGACCATAACTTTTTATCCAGGAAGAGTTATGGGGCTTGTAAGATACCGTTGGAAATATCATTCAGGGCCTGTCAACATGGATTATTGTAGAATGTTTGACGGATGAATTCATGGGGCGGGTTGAACGTTACAACTCCATACATAAAGCCCAAAAGGCT
Source organism: Pistacia vera (assembly GCF_008641045.1). Taxonomy (NCBI): domain Eukaryota; kingdom Viridiplantae; phylum Streptophyta; class Magnoliopsida; order Sapindales; family Anacardiaceae; genus Pistacia; species Pistacia vera. Next base: position 534,865 of record NW_022196413.1, read on the forward strand.
TAAATTAGCATGTCTTATTTAGACGACCATAACTTTTGATTTGAGGAGACTTACAGAGCCTGTCAGATACCGTTGGAAAGGTCATTCAAAGCTTGTTAGAGGTCTGTCGATGTGGACTAATGTAGAACATCTGGTGGATGAATTCATGGAGCAGGTTGAACGTTAGAAGTTCGTGCGTAAAGCCCAAAGGGCTTAAATGAGCATGTCCCATTCAGACGACCATAACTTTTTATCTGGGAAGAGTTACAGGGTTTGTATGATACAGTTGAAAATCTCATTCAAAGCCCGTTGATGTGGATTGATGTAGAATATCTTAAGGACGGATTCATGGAGCGGGCTGATCGTTAGAAATCTATGCGTAAACCGTAAAGGGCTTAAATGAGCATGTCCCATTCAGACGACCATAACTTTTTATCTGGGAAGAGTTACAGGGTTTGTATGATACAGTTGAAAATCTCATTCAAAGCCCGTTGATGTGGATTGATGTAGAATATCTTAAGGATGAATTCATGGAGCGGGCTGATCATTAGAAATCTGTACGTAAAGCGCAAAGGGCTTAAATGAGCATGTCCCATTCAGACCACCATAACATTTTATTCGGAAAGAGTTGTGGGCCTGTAAAATACCGTCATAAATCTCATTCAGAGCCCGTCGATATGGACTGATGTAGAAAGTCTGACGAATGAATTCATGGAGTGGATTGAACGTCAGAACTCCGTGCGTAAAGCCCAAATGGCTTAAATGAGCATACCCCATTCAGATGGCCATAACTTTTGATCCGGGAAGAGTAACAAGGCTTGTAAGATACCGTTGGAAAGCTCGTTCAGACCCCGTCAAAAGCCTATTAATGTGGACTAGCATAAATGGTTTGAAAAATGAATTCATGGAGCAGGCTGAACGTTAGAAGTCCGTGCGTAAAGCCCAAAGGGCTTAAATGAGCATGTCCCATTCAAACGGGAATAGCTTTTTATCCGAGAAGAGTTACGGGGTTTGTAAGATACCATTGGAAATCTCATTCAGAGCCCGTTGATTTAAATTAATGTAGAATGTCTTACAGATGAATTCATGGAGTAGGCTGAACATAAGAACTCCTTGCGTAAAGCCTTAAGGGCTTAAATGAGCATGCCCATTCAGACGTCTATCGATGTGAATGAACATAGAATGTCTAGCAGATGAATTCATGGAGCAGACTGAATGTCAAAAGTCCGTACGTAAAGCCCAAAGGGCTTAAATGAGAATGTCCCATCTAGACAGCCATAACTTTTTATCCAGGAAGAGTTACTAGGCCTGTAAGATACCGTTGGAAATCTTATGGAGAGCCTATTGACGTGGACCAATGTTAAATGTCTGACGAAGGAATTCATGGGGCGGGCTGAACGTCAGAACTCTGTGCGTAAAGCCCAAAGGGCTTACATGAGCATGCCTCATTTAGACGGCCATAACTTTTTATCCAAGAAGAGTTACGGGGCCTGTAAGGTACAGTTGGAAGTCACATTCAGAGCCCTCGATGTGGACTAATGTAGAATGTCTAACAAATAAATTTTTGGAGTGGGATGATCGTCAAAACTCCATGCGCAAAGCCCAAACGGCTTAAATAAGCATGCCCCATTCAGACAGCCATAACTTTTGATCTGGGGAGAGTTACGGGGCCTGTAAGCTACCATTAGAAAGCTCATGCAAAGCCTTTCAGAAGTCTATTGACGTGGACTAATGTAGAATGTTTGGTAGATGTATTCATGGAGCTGGCTAAACGTCAGAAGTCCGTGTGTAAAGCACAAAGGGCTTAAATGAGCATTTCCCATTAAGATGGCCATAACTTTTTATCCGGGAAGAGTTATGGGGCCTGTAAGATATTGTGAAAATCTCATTCAGAGCCTGTCGATGTGGACTAATGTAGAATGTCTTACGGATGAGGTCACAGAGTAGGTTGAACGTCAGAACTCTGTGTGTAAAGCCCAAAGGGTTTAAATGAGCATGCCACATTCAGTAGACCATAACTTTTGATTTAGGGAGAGTTACGGGGCCTGTAAGCTACCGTTGGAAAGCTCATTTAGAGCCCGTTAGAAGTCTATCAATGTGGACTAACGTTGAATATCTGGCGGATGAATTCATGGGGTGGGCTGAATGTCAAAAGTCCGTGTATAAAGCCCAATGGGGTTAAATATGCATGTCCCATTCAGACGACCATAACGTTTTTTTCAGGAAGAGTTACGGGCTTGTAAGATACAGTAGGAAGTCTCATTCAGAGCCTGTTGACATGGACTAATGTAGAATGTCTAACGGATGAATTCATGGAGCGGGCTGGACATCATAACTCTGTGCGTAAAGCCCAAAAAGCATAACAGAGCATGCTCCATTCAGACGACCATGACTTTTTATTCAGGAAGAGTTATGGGGCCTGTAGATACCATTGGAAAGCTCATTCACAGCCCATCAGAAGTCTATCACTGTGGACTAACATAGAGCATCTGGCAGAAGAATTCATGGAGCGACTAAACGTCAGAGGTCCGTGCGTAAAGCCCCAAGTGCTTAAATGAGCATGTCACATTCAAATGGCCATAACTTTTGATCCGGGAAGAGTTACGGGGCCTCTGAGATACCGCTGGGAGGCTCATTCAGAGCCTGTTAGAAATCTGTGGACATGGACTAATGTAGAATGTCTGGCGAATGAATTCATGGACCGGTTGAATGTTAGAAGTCCATACGTAAAGCCCAAAGTGCTTAAATGAGCATGCACATTCAGACGACCATAACTTTTTATTTGGGAAGAGTTATGGGTCTTATGAGATACTTTTGGAAAGATCATTCAAAGCTTGTCAGAAGTCTGTCAACGTGGACTAACGTAGAATGTCTGGCGGATGAATTCATGGATCTGGCTGAACGCCAGAAGTCCGTGTGTAAAGCCCAACGGGCTTGAAGGAGCATGTCCCATTCAGACGGCCATGACTTTTTATCCAGAAAAAGTTACGGGATTTGTTAGATACCGTTGGAAATCTCATTCAGAGCCCGTCGAGGTGGATTGATATAGAATGTTTGATGGAAGAATTCATGGAGCGGGCTGAATGTCAGAAGTCCATGCGTAAAGCCCAAAGGGCTTAAATGAGCATGTCCCATTTGGACACCATAACTTTTTATCTGGGAAGAGTTACGGGGCCAGTAAGTAATAATCCAAGGATTATATTGTTTTATTTAGGCTTTTAGGCCGGATTTTAGATTTCTTAGTTCTTTTATGCCTGAATTGTTACTTAATTACTTACATTTCGTGTTTCAGGCTAAAATGGACATTTTGAGCAAATAATGAGTGAATGGGAGTTTCTGGACTCAGAAGTAAGCGGATCTCAGAATTTGGGAGAGTTCTGAAGCAGAATGCAGTACTATGAAGCTTGTTCCCATGGGAGAGCACCGAAGATCGGAGATTCAAGCAAAGAAGCAAGCAGAGGGCAATTCTGTAATTTCAGAATTCTTCATGGAGGTTCGTCACGGCGAAGTTTTTTCTTCACTGCGGCGAAATGAGTCACGCATGAGAATCCATTTCACTTCGTCGCCATGGCAAAGTCCGCAAATCCCAGTTTTTGTAAAACGCACAGTTTCAATTTTAGGTTTTTAGGCGAGGTATAAAAGAAAAAACTTTGCCATTTTAGAGGGGAGTCGTGTTTTCCTTAGTCTAGAGCAGCTTTTTCATCTTCTTAGTTTTAGATTTGACGAATTTGTGTTGAAAAGTGAGAAGATTTGGGATTAACTCCGGTGGATTCTTTAATTAGGGGAGATCTCTTGTCTTTTCTCTCATTTTTATTATGTTGAACTTTGTGTTTATTGTTTTTCTTGCTTATTGTATGGATTTAGCTATAAACTCACCCATTTTGGGTTAGGGTTTTGATGTAGTTCAGATTCTCATGGATTGAGCAATTGATTTTTATTATTTTCATATGCTAGTGCAAAGATTGTGTGATTATTCTGGATTTATTGTTTTTAATTGATGAACATGATGAGATTGAGAAATGAGTCACGTTAAGCTTCATGGATAATCACCATTATAATATTAAATGCTAGAGATAGATTTATGAATCAATGAAATCAATCTAGGATTCTAGGTACTTAATGAGCTTAGAACTATTAATCTTCAAATTTGTTGGGTGCAGAAGTTTAATAGGGAAAAGTAAGAAAACATAGCCTGAGAAGGTATGTTTACAATTTAGAGAATTCAATTTACAATCAATGCATGTGAATATGGAAATAGCATAATCTGTAGGTTTAATCCATAGAGTTCGAATGAAATCAAAACCCTACTCGTTGTTTTAAATTGATATTACCTTGTTTTAATCTCGCTTTCATAATTTAGTTTTGAATATTTAGAATTTTCTGTTTTAGTTTTAAGCTTAATTTTCTCCCATTAATCCAAACAATTTCGATTGCTCCAACTTGAAAATAGTGGAAAACTTAGTGCTTAGCAACCAATCCTCATGGGAACGATACTCACTCATCACTTTATTACTTTGTACGAGTAGTGCACTTGCTATTTTTGCATGTTGTAGTAACAACGCATCAGTAAGATACCGTTGGAAATCTTATTCAGAGCTTGTTGATGTGGACTGATGTAGAATGTTTGACGGATGAATTCATGGAGCAAGTTGTACGTTAGAACTCCGTGCGTAAAGCCCAAAAGGCTTAAATGAGCATGCCCCCTTCAGACGACAATAACTTTTGATCCAGGAAAATTTACAGAGCTTGTAAGATACTGGTGGAAAGCTCATTCAAAGCCCGTCAGAAGTCCATTGACGTGGATGAATGTAGAACATCTGGTGAATGAATTCATGGAGCGGGCTGAACGTCAGAAGTCTGTGCGTAAAGCCTAAAGGGCTTAAATGAGCATGTCCCATTCAGACGACGTAAACTTCTTATCCGGGAAGAGTTACGGGGCCTATAAGATACCGCTAGAAATGTCATTCAGAGCCTGTTGACATGGACCAATGTTTAATGTCTGACGGATGAATTCATGGAGCGAGCTAAACGTTAGAATTTTGTGCGTAAAGCCTAAAAGGCTTAAATGAGCATGTCTCATTCACACGGCCATAACTTTTTATCTGGGAAAAGTTACGGGGGTAAAATACCATTGGAAATATCATTCAGAGCCTATCAATGTGGACTAATGTAGATTGTCTGACGGATGAATTCATGGAGTGGGCTGAATGTCAGAAGTCCGCCCAAAGTGCTTAAATGAGATGTCCCATTTAGACGACCATAACTTTTTATCTGGGAATAGTTACGGGGCCTGTAAGATACCATTGGAAATCTCATTCAGAGGCTGTCGATGTGGACTAATGTAGAATGTCTAATGGATGAATTCATTGAGTGGGCTGAATGTCAGAACTCCATGTGTAGAGCCCAAAGGGCTTAAATAAGCATGCCCCATGCAGACGACCATAATTTTGATACGGGAAGAGTTACAGGGCCTGTAAGATACTGTTACAAAGCTCATTCAGAGCCTATCAGAAGTCTATTAATGTGGACTAACATAGAACGTCTGGCAGATGAATTCATGGAGCGGGCTAAATGTCAGAAGTCTGTGCGTAAAGCCCAAAGGCATAAACGAGCATGTCTCATTCAGACGGCCATAACTTTTTATCCGGGAAAAGTTATGGGGGCTGTAAGATGCCGTCAAAAATCTCATTTAGAGCCTGTCGACGTGGATTAATGTAGAATGTTTGATGAATGAATTCATGGAGCCGGTTGAATGGCAGAACTCCGTACATAAAGCCCAAAGGGCTTAAATGAGCGTGCCCCATTCAGACGGCCATAACTTTTGATCCGGGAAGAGTTACGAGGCCTATAAGATACCGTTGGAAAGCTCATTTAGAGCCCGTCAGAAGCTTATCGACATGGAATAATGTAGAACATCTAGCAAATGAATTCATGGAGCAGGCTGAATGTCAGAAGTCTGTGCGTAAAGCCCAAGGGGCTTAAATAAGCATGTCCTATTCAGACGGCCATAACTTTTTATCCAGGAAGAGTTACAGGGCCTGTAAGATACTGTTGGAAATCTCATTTAGGGCCCAGTCAACATGGATTGTTGTAGAATGTATGAAGGATGAATTCATGGGGTAGGCTGAATGTTAGATCTCCATACTTAAAGCCCAAAGGGCTTAAATTAGCATGCCTCATTTAGACGACCATAACTTTTGATCCAGGAAGACTTATAGAGCCTGTAAGATATCGTTGGAAAGCTTATTCAGAGCCTGTCAAAATTCTGTCTATGTGGACTAATATAGAACATCTAGCGAATGAATTCATGAAGCGGGCTGAACATTACAAGTCTGTGCATAAAGCCCAAAGAGCTTAAATGAGCATGTCCCATTCAAACAACCATAACTTCTTATCCGGGAAGAGTCATGGGGCATGTAAGATGTCGCTGAAAATCAAATTCGGAGCCTCTCAATGTGGACTACTGTAAAATGTCTGACGGATGAATTCATGGAGCGGGTTGAACGTTAGAAGTCCATGTGTAAAGCCCAAAGGGCTTAAATAAGCATGTCACATTCAGACAGCCATAACTTTTTATCTGGGAATACTTATGATAATCTGAGGATTAAACTATTTTATTTAGACTTTTTAACCAGATTTTGGATACTTCTTAGCTCGTTTATGCCTGAATTACTACTTAATTTCACATATTTTCTGTTTTAGGCCAAAACGTGTATTTTGAGCAAATAATGAGCGAATTGGAGTTTATGGACCAAGAAGCAAGCGAATCTCAGAATTTGGGAAAGTTCTGAAGCGGAGTTGAAGCACTATGAAGCTTGTTCCCATAGAAAAGCATCGAAGATCGAAGATTCAAGTAAGGAAGCAAGCGAAGGGCAATTCTGTAAATTTAGAATTTTTCAGGAAGGTTCACCACGGCGAATTTTATTCTTCACTGCGACGAGAAAAGGTTGGCATGAGATTCACTTTAGCTCGTTGCCGCGGCAAAATTCTTTCTTGACCGCGGCGAAGTCTGCGAAATTTTGTTTTCTCCAAAACGCACAGTTTTATTTTAGGAAAGTTTTTAGGTTTTTGGTCGAACTATATAAGGGAAATCTTGCCGTTTTTGTCAGGGTTCGTCTGGTTTCATCTAAGTCTATCTTTGTTTTAGAGTAGTTTTGACATTTGGGGAGAGAAGAAGAGAAGATTTGAGCTTTAATCTTGTGGATTCTTCAACTAGGGGAGATCTTTACTCTTTTCTCTTTGTTTCAATATGTTGACTGTTGTGTTTACTGTTTTTTTTTGCTATTTGTGTTAATTTAGTTATGAACTAACCCATTTTGGGTTAGGGTTTTGATGTAATTCGGATTTCTATGGATTAATCAATTGATTATTGTTGCTTTTATATTCTATTGCATAGATTGTGTGATTATTCTGATTTTTATTGATTTTACTTGTTTAACATGATGAGATTGAGAAATGAATCATGTTGAGCTTCTTGGGTAATCACCATTGTTCTTTTGAATGCTAGAGATAGATTTGAGAAACAATGAAATCAATCTAGGATTCCATTAGCTTAATGAACTTGGATTTGTTAATCTTCAAATTGTTGGGTGCGAAAGATTAATAGGGAAAAGTAGGAATTCATAGCTTGAGAAGGTATGTTTTACAACGTAGGGAATTCGATTTACAATCTGTGCATGTGAGTGTAAAAGTAACATAATGTGTAGAATTAATCCATAGGATCCTAATAAAGTCAAAACCCTAACCGTTTACTTTATTTGATATTACTCTTGCTTTAAATTTGGCTTTCATTAATTAGTTATTGAATTGCATGGTAGATTTTGCTTTCAGTTTAGTTTTATATTCTCCCATAAATCCAAACCCTTTCGATTTCTCCAACTTGAGAACAAATAGGAAAATCAGTGCTTAGCAATTAATCCTCGTGGGAACGATACTCACTCATTACTTATTACTTGTTACGACTAGTGCACTTGCTATATTTGCATGTTGTAGTAACAACACATCAAGTTTTTGGCGCCGTTGCCGGGGATTGATTTTTGTGTTAACATTGAATTTTCTTGAGTTAGCTAGATTGGAGTTTTATTTTTGCTCTAATTGTTTATTAGTTAATTTATGTTGTTCTTTTCTGTTAGTTAGTGATCTCACGTTTTCTCTCGTTCAGTGTAGTTTATGTGAAGAGCGAGATGTCAGCCAGTGGTTCCTGTAGATCCAGAGATTGAAAGAACCGCAAGAAGACTTAACGGAAAGAGAAAAGAACGAGAGGCCACAGCTGTTGAGATGGCAGAAAATAGAATATTGAGGGAATTCTCAGTTCCCTCAATTGATGGCAGTGGGTCAAGTATTACTAGACCAACAGTACAAGCCAACACTTTCGAAATAAAGCTAGCAGTCATCTAGATGATCCATCTGTCAGTACAATTTAAGGGAGATATGAAGGAAGATCCAAATCTTCACATTGCAAATTTTTTGGAGATTTGTGATACTTTCAAGTCAAACGAAGTGTCAGATGACGCCATCAGATTGAGATTGTTCCTTTTCTCATTAAGGGACAAAGTAAAGGCATGGTTAGTGGCACTACCACCAAGGACGATCATTACATGGAATGAATTAGCACAGAAGTTCATGACAAAATTCTTTCCTCCAGCAAAATCTACAAAGATGAGAAATGATATCACATATTTTCTACAGAAAGAGTCTGAATCATTATATAAGGCTTGGGAAAGATACAAGAAACTACTGAGGAGGTGTCCACACCATGGGTTGCCAGTTTGGATGTAAGTCCAAACGTTTTACAATGGATTGATGGTTAATGTGCAAACCATGGTAGATGCAACATCGGGAGGAGTGTTGCAAAATAAGACACCGGTAGAAGCTCATGAGTTGCTTGAGGTTTTGGCAAGTAACAACTATCAAAGACCAAATGAGAGGATGCAGTTGAAGAAATCTATGGGTCTTCATGAAGTTGATGCATACACGGCCATTTCAGCCCAACTTACAACATTTCAGAAACAATTGGGAAGTATGCAGGTAAATTCTATTCAAGCACCTCAACTAACTTGTGAATTTTGTGCAGGTGGTCATGTGAGCAGTGAATGCCAAGTAGGGAACACGTTTGCTTCAGCGTCTTCATCATCAGAACAGGTTAACTACTTGGTAGGAAATCAGAGGCAACCGAACAATCCGTACTCCAACACATATAATCCTGGTTGGAGGAATCATTCGAACCTGTCTTGGGGCAATCAGAATCAACAGAATCAGCAGAACAATCAATGGAACCAAAGAACGATGCCAAACAACCAAGCAAGGGTGAACAATCAACTGGGAGAGTAAAGATTGACAAAACTAGAGGATATGTTTGGAAAGTTTATGCGAGAGACCACAGGTTTCATGAATGAGATAGGGACAAATTTCAGAAACTAAGAGGCGTCCATCTGGAACTTAAAGGTATAGGGGTTAATTGGCTGATAAACTTAATGAGAGACCACAGGGTTCCCTACCAAGTAACACAGTGACAAACCCACGTGAACAAGCAAATGCAATAACATTACAGAGTGGGACAGTCTTGGAAGAGGTGGAACAATCAGAGGAAAAAAGGAAACCCCCCAAAAGAAAAGGAAGATTCTGATGAGGAAGTTGACGAAGAAATAATTGTTGAAGAGAAACCAACCAGTTCTAGGGAAGATGAACAAAAGCAGGAAGAGATGCAAAGACAAAAGGAAAAGAAATTGCCATTCCCCGAGATACCACCAGAGTTGGCACATCACACTCCTCCTGTGCCTTTTCCTTAGAGACTCAGAAAGAAGAATCAAGATAAGCAGTTTTCCAAATTCATTGAAAATTTAAAAAACTGCATATTAACATTCCTTTTGCAGATGCATTGCAACAGATGCCTTAGGTGCAAGCATATACCTAATGCCTTTTTCTGTTTTCAGGAGATTAGGGATTGGTGAAGTGAAACCACGACCATATCTTTACAACTTGCAAATAGATCCATCAAGCATCCGAGATGTATAGTTGAAGATGTTTTGGTGAAGGTGGATAAAGTTATCTTTCCAGCGGACTTTGTTGTTTTGGACATGGAAGAGGATAAGGAAATGCCTTTCATTTTTGGCCGACCATTTTTGGCCACAGGAAGAGCTCTCATTGATGTGCAAGAAGGAAAGTTGTTGTTAAGGGTTCAAGATGAAACAGTAACATTCAATGTTTTAAAGCCATGAGATTTCCATCAAAGTCAGATTCGTGTTTTAGTGTAGACGTGGTGGATAAACTAGTAGTAGAGGCTATTGAAGAGAACACCCCTCAACTACCTCTAGAGGCATGTGTTGCCCAATAAAAAACCATAGAGGTAGATGAACCGACGAAGAATGAGTCTGCTAGATTTTTGGAAGCACTTGAGCCAATTAATGAGAGCCAAGATCTAGAATTTGAGGAATTTGATTTTGAGAAAGAGGAGGAAAAGGAAAGAAATGAAGAACCTCCAAAACTTGAATTGAAGCCTTTGCCTTCCCACCTCAAATATGTGTATCTTGTGAAGCAGAAACCTTCCCAGTGATTATCAATTCAAGGTTAAGTAAAGTGGAAGAAGAAGTTAATTCTAATGTTAAGGGAACATAGATCAACAATTGGATGAACTATTACAGATATTAGAGGCATCTCTCCATCGTTTTGTATGCATAAGATGCTCATGGAAGCTGATGTCAAGCCCAGGGTACAACCACAACAGAGATTGAATCCTTCAATAAAGGAAGTGGTGAAACTTCTAGATGCAGGCATAATTTATCTTATTTCTGATAGTCCATGGGTGAGCCTAGTGCAAGTGGTTCCAAAGAAAGGGGTATCACAGTGATAAAGAATGAAAGCAATGAATTGATATCAACCAGGACAGTCACGGGTTGGAGAGTGAGTATTGACTAACGGAAATTGAATGAAGCGACAAGGAAGGATCATTTCCCACTTCCCTTCATTGATCAAATGTTAGAGAGATTGGCAGGGCATGCTCACTATTGTTTCTTAGATGGTTTTTCAGGATACAATCAGATTACCATTGCTCTTGAAGATCAAGAGAAGACAACATTCACTTGTCCCTATGACACCTTTGCTTAGAGAAGGCTTACAGAAGAATGCCCTTTGGGTTGTGCAATGCCAAAATTTTTATTGAACCGGTCGTCATGACCACAAAATTAAACCTAAATACCATAGTTAGCGATAAGCAGGGTCGAATCCACAGGGAGCAAGACTAACAACCTAATGTATTTTGAGTAGCGAAAATGAAATTGGCAATTGATTAATGAAACTAAACAAACTAAATGCAAATAATAAAAGAGTGAAATTAAAACTAATAAAGACTTTATAGTAAAAATGTTGCCGTTACGGTTTTGGTTCGACACAAGACCGACTCACACAATTCTTCTCCACCCTTTACGATCCCCTAAACCTACAAGGCAAGGTAAATCAATGAAATGGCCTCCCAGCACTCTAGGTATAATCTATCTTGTCTCACCTGATCACTCAAGTTTGATTGGTTAAAGACTATCATTAAATGCCGATAACTGCTACAAGACAATACCACTAGTTGGTACGCGATTAACAAATACAATTTGTCAACACGTATCTTCCAATCAACCAACTTCACAATAAACGCAACAATAGTAGAAATAAAATTAAATCCGAACACAACTCAATTACAATCGATGTGAAGTAATGAAAAGCAATATTCATCATTTAATTATTTCAAACCAACGTTTATCATTTAGTGAGTTCTATGAAAACATTAAATCACAATGGACAACAATATTCATCACAGATTATGCTCAAACCATATTAAAGTATCGAAATCAAACATGAAACGAAAACAAATATTATCCGAAGCACAATACTACCAAATGTCCTATAATCGGGCTCATCCAACTAGTCAAGAGCTGATGAGCAGAGTCGTGGAGTCAATCTCGATCTTGCCTATGCCGTAACAAACAACCGGGATCTTAGCCGCTCATGGTGGTGATGACGGAGGCTAAAACGGTGGAAACGAAGCTGATCATGGCGGAGAGGAGGTAACCGACAGTGATATGATGTGAAGAAGGGGCGAAAAATGACCAACGGAAAGCCTGGAATATGAACAGCTGCACTCGCCGAAAAACGTTAATTTTCTGGCGGGTCTTCTAGAAAATGGTGGCGGAAATGGGATCCAAAGGTAGCAATGGAAAGCTCTGGTGATGGGGAGTTTAGATTAGGTCCTAGGGAGCTGAAAAGTCACCGAAAATGAGCAAGATCTGGGCTAGAAGATGAAGAGTCGCTGTGGCTAGATGGTGGATTCCAGTGGTTTTCCGGTGGCTGAAGCTTCGGATGTGTAGATCCGGCCGTAGGGAAGGGAGATCAACCTTTAGGGAGCCCAAACGTCGTCGAAAAATGGCGAAATCTGGCCTGTAATGCGAAGAGTCGCGGTTGGAAGATGAAGCATCGCGACAACAATGATGGTTCTCACGGTGGTGATCCGGGACGATGAAGATCTGTGCACGAGGAAGATGAACTGTCGCTAGAGGTTGCTAGAAAAGAAGATGAAGAGTCGCTGGAAAATGGATGAACAGCGCCTCCCCTGTACGCGACCTTTCATTTTCATTTTATAGACAACCTACAAAATATCACTTTGGTCCCTGGATGACTGAAATATGACAAAATCAACCCTTGTAAATGTGATAGTTTACCCCCTAAACAGCATAAATGAGACAAAATCACCCCTAATCCATAAATCACAACCTAATATCAACTCATATCCTTTCCAAAATCATTCCAAACATGTTAAATTCATAAGAAAAATATTAGGAAGCGATTTTCATGAATAAATTCATAAATTCTTTAATTGTCTCAATATACTTCAATTTAATCACACATGGGGTATTTTTATCACCAAAATAGAGTCACTTTCATGACTCTAACACACTCCCCAACTTACTCTTTGCTCGTCCTCGAGTAAAGTTAAAAGAACTCTTTCAACATTCTCACAAAACCATACACAACCATATTCATCAACAACCAAGACATTCATCAAAAGGTAAAGTGAAGAATTTGAACATAACAAGTAAATAACACAATCCTAAATAAAGAACTAAAGTTTCTGTCAAGATTTGCCTATCTCCATTCAAGCTTCTCAAACACACATTTCATATTCATATCACAATGTTAAAATGTCATGCAAAACTCCCCAACTTATGTACACGCAACATAATGCTCATTTTCCACACAAGATTTTGACATATAATTTCTTTTTCATTCATCACCTTTTTTTTTTTCTTGTCTTAACTTCTTAAGCTTTCTAGAAGGTCCGTGTAACGGGCTTTAGGTCAATGACTCCCAAACCAGATGGCTATAGGGCACTAAGTGTAGAATACTCCTCGAACTTACTCACCCGAACCAACTAGGCTACAAGTCAAGACTTTATTTCTTTATTTCTTATAAAGCTCATGATTTATATAATGACTTATTAAGCTTTCTAGAGGACCCATGTAACGAGCTTTAGGCCAACCGCTCCCAAGCTAGATAGCTTTAGGGGATTAGGTGTAGAACACCCCTCGGGCGTACTCACTCGAGTCAACTAGGCTACAAATCAAAACCAAATCATCAAGCAACATTTAAGCACTTTTAACACACGCAAGATAATAAATGAAACTTTGCTCCATGGGTATGTAAAGTATGTGGGAGACTTGCATAAACACTAGAACATATGACATTTACACAAAACGGTGTCTAACCACAATTATGGACAAACCTAGCACAAAACAGAACCAATAGTGCAATGTTTAAAACCATGTTGCAACAAACAATTTTCAAAAACCTCACAAAACCTTTCAACTAGCATCTCAATTGCTTCAAAAATGGTGAATATGCATGAATTCATGAAAATTTTAAAAAATAACTCACTTTAGTTCACTTTAACCACTTTTGGACTTACAAGAGTAAGATTCAACATATTTTCAACAAAAAACATCATCATGCCACAAAAATTTAAGCACAATCCATTCAACACACAATCTCCACAAAAGCATCATCAACAACACTTCACAAAGCTATCACAATCTCTACAAAAGCATCATCAACAACATTTCACAAAAATATCACAATCTCCACAAAAGCATCATTAACAACACTTCACAAAAATATAAAATCAGATCAACACTCCCCAACTTAAAATGTCATTGTCCTCAATGACCCACAACTACAACCATCCTCCCCAACTTAGCATCAAATGATCTCAAATGACAATATGATCAATAACATTCAAATCATCCAACATATTTGAGAAACAGGAAATCTAACAATAATAGCATATAAGGTGGAGAGATATAACCTGAGGAACAATGGTGGGGCTGTCATCAACAGAGTTTGAGCATGCATAAGCGTAGCCTTGGACTAGTTAATGAGTTTCCAAACATGACAATCATGCGAAGACAAAAACAACAAAAACATAAAAGCAGTAAAAACATATTTACAAAGGTGGGTTGCCTCCCACAAGCGCTAAGTTTAAAGTCTTCAGTCAGACTCAGTGCACTGACATGGCTAATGTGGTTCTAATAAAGAAAACTTCTCAATCACCTCTCCATCATTAATGCCATCGACATAAGGTTTAAGTCTTTGGCCATTCACCTTAAAAACTTGTTCCCTTTTTGGGTTTCAGATTTCAACAGCTTCGTGAGGGAAAACATTAAGAACAATAAAAGGGTCATCCCATCATGACCGAAGCTTCCCAAGAAAGAGACGAAGCTTAGAGTTAAAGAACCACACTTTTTGATTAGGAGAGAATGACTTCCTAACAATGTGTTTATCGTGAAAAGCTTTAGTCTTCTTTTTAGAGATGCGAGAGTTCTCATAAGCTTTGTGTCTTAGCTCATCTAAATCCGAAAGTTGGAGTTTCCTATGGTCACCGGCCGTGGTCATATTTGAATTTCCTTGTGGCCCAATATGCTCTATGTTCAAGTTCTACAGGTAAATGGCATGCTTTCCTAAAAACTAACCGATAAGGGGACATGCCAATAGGGGTACGATATGTGGTTCGATAAGCCCAAAGTGCATCATTCAGATGCATAGACCAATCCTTACGATCGGGCCGTACCATTTCAGCTAAGATAGTCTTAATTTACCTATTAGCATGTTCCACTTGTCCACTAGTTTGAGGGTGATAAGGTATGGCAACTCGATGGGTGATCGAGTACTTTTTCAATAGTGAGCCAAAGTACCTATTGGTGAAATGTGAGCCACCATCACTGATGATGGCGTGCGGATGACCGAAATGGCTAAAGATGTGCGATTAAACAAAGTTAACGACCACCCTATGATCATTGGTCCTAATGGCAATGGTTTCTACCCATTTAGACACATAATCCACTGCAAGTAAGATATATTCAAAGCCAAAAGATGAGGGAAATGGACCTATAAAATCAATACCCCACACATCAAACACTTTCACAATCAAAATAGGATTTAGGGGCATCATATCTCGTCTACCAATATTCCCTAGTTTTTGACATGAAGTACAAGCACGACAATAAAAGAATGCATCACGAAAAAGAGAGGGCCAATAGAAACCACACTGGAGAACCTTTAAAGCGGTTCTCTTGCCACTATAATGACCACCACAAGCATAAGAATGACAAAATGCAAGTACACTACTAAACTCGTGGTCGAGAACACATCTCCAAACTATCTGGTCTGCACACACCCTAAAAAGGTCCGGGTCTTCCCAAAAATAATGCTTGATGGTTGCAAAGAAATGGTCTTTCTGAGTTTTGGTCCACCCTAATGGTAATTGTCCTACGGCCAAGAAATTGACTATATGGGCATACTAAGGTGCTTTGGATTGGGATATTGCAAACAGTTGCTCATCCGGGAAAGATTCATTCAAACATTGACCAGGGACATACTCTATAAAGAGTCTAGACAAGTGGTCAGCGACCACATTATCACTACCCTTTTTATCTTTGATTTTTAGATCAAACTCTTGCAACAACAAAATCCATCGAATTAGTCTAGGCTTAGTGTCTTTCTTGGCTAACAAATAGCTAACTGCAACGTGGTCTATAAAGACAACTATCCTAGACCCAAGAAGATAAGACTAGAACTTATCAAGGGAAAACACTACTGTAAGCAACTCTTTCTCTGTAGTGGTGTAATTACATTGACCATCGGAGAGGGTCTTGCTTTCATAATAGATCATAATGGGCTTTTTATTGCCCCATTGGCCAAGGAATTCACCAATGGCATAGTCTGACGCATCACACATCACTTCAAAAGGTAGGTTCCAATCAGGAGGTTGCATGATGGGTGCTGTGATCAATGCTTCCTTCAAAATGGTAAAGGTAATCATACAAGAGTCATAAAAAACAAATGACACATCTTTAGCAAGAAAATCACACAAAGGCTTGGAGATCTTGCTAAAATTTTGTATGAAAAGCCTATAAAATCCTGCATGGCCTAGGAAAGATCTAATTTGTTTGACCGACGAAGGCGGTGGTAGTTGAGAAATCAACTCTACCTTTGCCTTATCCACTGATATCCCCTCCTTGGAAACTACATGACCTAAGACAATTCCCTCTTGAACCATGAAATGGCTCTTTTCCTAACTAAGAACAAGATTTGTCTCTTTACAACGTTTCAACACCTACTCAAGTTTTTCGGGACAATCATCAAAAGATACACCAAAAACAGAAAAATCATCCATGAAGACTTCAAGGAATTGACCCACCATGTCAGAAAATATCAATAACATGCACTTTTGAAACGTTGTCAGTGCATTGCATAACCCGAAGGGCATGCGACAAAAGGCAAACGTACCAAAAGGACATGTGAACGTGGTCTTTTCCTGGTCTTCGGAGGCAATTGGTACTTGGTTATATCCGGAATAGCCATCTAGAAAACAATAAAAAGCTTGCCCTGCAAGTTTTTCTAGGGTTTGGTCAATAAATAGGAGCGGGAAATGATCTTTCCTAGTGGCTAGTTTGAGCTTCCTTTAGTCAATGCAAACTCTCCATCCTGTGGGAGTACAGGTAGGAATTCACTCACCTTTTTCATTTTCAACAATGATGAGGCCACTCTTCTTAGGTACAACATGGGTCGGACTCACCCATTGGCTGTCGGATATAGGGTAGATGATACCCGTATCAAGCCATTTGATCACTCCTTTCTTCACCACCTCTTTCATGTTCTGGTTTAACCTTCTTTGAGCTTCATGCACCGGTTTAGCATTCTCCTCGCAAAATATGCGATGCATGCACGCACAAAGAAGGGCTAATCCCTCACAAATCGGCTACTGACCAACCAATTGCTTCCTTACCGCCACTAATCTCTCCTCTTGCTCACTATCTAAGTTGGTGGCAATGATCACGGGTAAGGTCTTGTTGGGTCCTAGGAAAACATACTTTAGAGTATCAGGCAAGCCCTTCAACTCTAAAACTGGTGGAGACTCAATTGACCTCAGTTGTATCATCTTAGACAAAGGTGGTAAGGGTTCATACTTGATGTTCCAAGATTGAGGCTCTAGAGTGGGCGACCTAGCTATATACACACTAACCTCCTGAATCTCAGACACGACACTCAAGCTAGATATCTCCTCAACAAATGGATTCATAAAAGTGTAAATTGCATCATCACATAACATCTATGGGGCGTGAGCCTCCACTAGACTGTCAATAGCATCAACCATGAAACACTCGTTATCGTCCTCACGCATCGGTCCTAAACCAGCATTAAACACATTAAGTCTCAGTTTCCTATTCCCAAAAGACATTTCCATCTCTCCTAATCTACAGTTATGCATGCATTTGCTGTTGCTAGAAAAGGTCTCCCTAAAATAATCGATGGCATACTTCCACTGCTCGTATACTCCATGTCTAAGACAAGAAAATCCACCGGAAAATATAGTTCCTTAACCTTAACTAACACGTCCTCAATTAGGCCCCTATGCATTTTGACCGATCAGTCAGCTAACTGTAGGATGACTTCAGTAGACTTGAGCTCACCTAAGTTAAACTGTTCATACACGGAAGTGGGTAATAAGTTCATGCTCGCCCTTAAGTCTAAGAGTGCTCTATCAATCGTGACATTACCTATCACACAAGAAATAATAGGAGCTCCAGGATCCTTTAACTTCGGGGGAATGCGGTTTGAGACAACCGCACTTGCATTTTTCGGTAAATGTATAGTCTTAGGTGTCTGAGATTTCATTCGCCTCTTTTGTGTGCACAAGTCTTTATGGAATTTGGCATAAGCAGGTACTTGCTTAATAGCATCTAAGAGTGGAATGTTAATCTGTACCTACTTAAACAACTCAATCATTTCCTCCATCCTAGCACTTTTCCTAGTAGTGGGAACATTTGGGGGCTCTAAGCACTAAGGAAAGGGTGCTCTCGGTATGTACAATGCAGGGGATGGTTCATTCTCCCTAACTTTTTCCTTACCCGGTCTTTGAACACTTGACTCTACAAGTGGCTCACTCTCACTCTCTTTGGCTTGGTCCTTACCTAGACTTTCCTCTTCTCTACCCTAGACTTTTACTTCCCTCTCAGGCCTAATTAGCTCTCGGATACTCCGAAGAGTCATCAAGGCCTTAGCTTGTTCGGAAAACCCTCTCTGCTGAGAAAAACCACTAGGGTTACCTATGACTTGACTAGGCAATTGGCCTTGTTCCCTCCTATTGACTGTTTTGGCTATTTGACCAATCTGGGTCTCTAGCTTACTAATGGATTGGGAATGGGAATGGGAATGTAGTAGTTGGGTATTCTGCTCTAAATCTTGGAACCTAGCATTCATGTCAGCTTTTTGTTCCTGTATGGTTTGGAGCATTTGAGCCATCATTGATTCTAGTGAACTCGACACTAGAGTAGGCTGCTAAACGGGAGGTGGGATCCTAGGTTAGATGGGTGGTTGGATTGAAGGTTGCTCCCTATAATTGCCTTGCTGATTGGAAGGATTGTTCTTGTATGGCATATTATTGGGGACATTCTGAGGTGGTTGTGGCTTCCATGAGAAATTAGGGTGGTTACGCCACCCAGGATTGTACGTGTTCGAGTACGGATCGCTCTGTCTCTGGAAGCCTTGTGCAACTTGCACTTGCTCTTGCTCCTCAAAAGGGTCAGGGGCGGGTTCCTCAATTGGATGGTTAAGAGTGGAGTGCATGGCAAAAACATCCTGATTCGCCCTACTCTAAGATGATTGTGTAGAGGGTTGCCCTTGTATAGATACAAACTTGTCAAACCGGTGGGCTAACACCTCTAGCTTGGAACTAATTTCATCTAACCGTGACACCTCATACACGCCACCCTTCTTGGATGGCTGCCCTGAGATAGGCATTGTAGACGCAGAAATGTGGTGCATTGAATTTTCACTTAAGGTCTCGAAGAGCTACCATAACTCATTCTCGTCCTTGTACATAAATGTTCCTCCACAAGAGGCGTCTACCATATTCCTATGCCTCTCGGTGAGTCCATCATAAAAACTCCAAACTAATTGCCACCTAGAGACTACGTGATGGGGACACTTCCTAAGCACTTCCTTCAAACGTTCCCAACTCTCATAAAATTCCTCGCCATCAAGTTGAGCGAAACTAGTTATGGCTCGTCTTATGCTGTTGGTTTTACCAATTGGATAATACTTTTTTAGGAATCCTTGTTGCATTTGGGTCCAAGAGATAATGGACCCTGCTGCCAAAGAATTGAGTCGTTGTTTGGCTCAATCCTTAAGTGAAAATGGGAATAAAATTAAGCACATGACATCTTCATTCACATGTTGAAGTCTAACTATGGAGCAAACATCTAAAAATTCATCTAAGTGTTTGTATGTCTCCTCATTTAAATTCCCATAATAAATTGGCAGTAATTGGAGACACTAGTTTTGATCTCATAGTGTTGTGTCTGAACATTGGGGATACGGATACATGAGGCTGAAATGTAGGTGGTGGGTGCAAAATGTTGGCTAAGGGGCACATGTGCGGGTTCATCCTGGTCAGCCATCGTACGTGCTTGTTTTCTATTCCTCTTACAAGTGCATTCAATTTCAAGATTCAAAGGTAATAACTCTTCGTTACAAGACCTTCTAGTTTGCATTCACCAATCAAACACACAAAAGGCTCAACAAGAAAAGCAACAACAATCTCAAAGAAAATTGACTAAATGCAAATCCTAAGAAACAAATTTTAATAAGCACACGAAACCACGAAACCAAATCTAAAATCTAATAAAACTATACCCAACAAATTTTACACAACAAATATGCTTAATCAAAACTAAAGTTATCAATGCAACCTAGAAGAATTTAATACTAAGAACAAAAATTAAATTCTAGGAATAAAAAAAAATCAAAGGTTAAGAGAATTTCACAATCGGGTCGTGCAAGATCTTTACTGCTAACGACATGCTGAAGCGTTTTCCCAATTGCAATTTTCCTGCAAAACAAAAACAAACACAAATGAAACTATTCCAATGAAAATAAAATAAAACGCAGTAAAAATGAAATTACGCAAAAAACCTAAAAAGAAAATAATTAACCAACAATGCAAAGAGACAAACTAAATGGAACACAAAAATTAAACAATTCACCCAAACAAAGTAATCACTACAAAGAAAATAACACAAACAAAAACAAAGACTAAAATAAACCTAGAATAAAAACTAATGACTAGCCAAACATACAAAGTCAAAAGCACGTTGCTCCCGACAACGGCGCCAAAATTTTTGTCGAACCGGTCGTCACGGCCACAAAATTAAACCTAAATACCGTAGTTAGCGGTAAGCAAGGTCAAATCTACAGGGAGCAAGACTAACAACCTAATGTATTTTGAGTAGCGGAAATGAAATTGACAATTGATTAATGAAACTAAACAAACTAAATGCAAAAAATAAAAGAGTGAAATTAAAACTAATAAAGACTTTATAATAAAAATGTTGCCGTTACGGTTTTGGTTCGACATGAGACCGACTCACACAATTCTTCTCCACCCTCTACGATTCCCTAAACCTATAAGGCAAGGTAAATCAATGAAATGGCCTCCCGGCACTCTAGGTATAATCTATCCTGTCTAACCTGATCACTCAAGTTCAATTGGTTAAAGACTATCATTAAATGCCGATAAACGCTACAAGACAATACCACTAGTTGGTACGCGATTAACAAATACAATTTGTCAACACGTATCTTCCAATCAACTAACTTCACAATAAATGCAACAACAGTAGAAATGAAATTAAATCCGAACACAACTCAATTACAATCGATGTGAAGTAATGAAAAGCAATATTCATCATTTAATTATTTCAATCCAACATTTATCATTTAGAGAGTTCTATGAAAACATTAAATCACAATGGACAACAATATTCATCACAAATTATGCTCAAACCATATTACAGTATCGAAATCAAACATGAAATGAAAACAAATATAATCCGAAGCACAATACTACCAAATGTCCTATAATCGGGCTATCCAACTAGTTGACAGCTGATGAGCAGAGTTGTGGAGTCAATCTCGATCTTGCCTATGCCGTAACAGACAACCGGGAACTTAACCACTCATAGTGGTGATAGCGGAGGTTAAAACGATGGAAACGAAGCTGATCATGGTGGAGAGGAGGTAACCGATAGCGATATGATGCGAAGAAGGGGTGAAAAAACGGATAGCTTGGAATATGAACAGCCACACTCACCGAAAAACTTTAATTTTTCGGCGGGTCTTCCAGAAAATGGTGGCGGAAATGGGATCCGAAGGTACCGATGGAAAGCTCTGGTGATGGGGAGTTCAGATCAGGTCCTTGGGAGTTGAAAAGTCGCAAAAAATGAGCAAGATCTGGGCTAGAAGATAAAGAGTCGCGGTGGCTAGATGGTGGATTCTGGCGGTTTTTGCGGCGGTTGAAGCTTGGGATGTGTAAATCCGACCGTGGGGAAGGGAGACCTTCAAGGAGCCCAAACGTCGCCGAAAAATGGTGAAATCTGGTTGTGGTGGGAAGATGAAGCGTCGCTGCGGCAATGATGGTTCTCACGGTGGTGATCCGGGACAATGAAGATCTGTGCATGAGGAAGACGAATCGTCATCGGAGGTCGCCGACAAGGAAGATGAAGCGTCGTCGAAAAATGGATGAACAGCTCCTCCCCTGTACGCGACCTTTTGTTTTCATTTTATAGACAACCTGCAAAATATCACTTTGGTCCCTATACGACTGAAAATTGACAAAATCAACCCTTGTAAATATGACAGTTTACCCCCTAAACAGCATAAATGAGACAAAATCACCCCTAATCCATAAACCACAACCTAATATCAACTCATATCCTTTCCAAAATAATTCCAAACATGTTAAATTCATAAGAAAAATATTAGGAAGTGATTTTTGTGAATAAATTCATAAATTCTTTAATTGTCTCAATATACTTCAATTTAATCACACTTGGGGTATTTTTATCACCAAAATAGAGTCACTTTCATACCCTAACACAATGCACCAGCCACATTTCAGAGATGCATGATGTCTATCTTTGGTGACATGGTGGAGTAGTTTATAGAAGTCTTCATGGATGACTTCTTTGTTTTTTGTTTGTCTTTTGAAAATTGCTTATCTAATCTTTCATTTGTTTTGCAGCGATGTCAGGAGATGAACTTGGTGGTCAACTGAGAGAAATGCCACTTCATGGTACAGGAAGGAATAGTGCTCGGTCACATAATTTCAAAGGACGACATAAAAGTGGATCGAGCAAAAACAGAAGTGATTGAGAAGTTGCCACCACCTGCAACTGTTAAGGCAGTTCGAAGTTTCTTGGGGCATGCGGGGTTCTATAGATGGTTTATCAAGAATTTCTCTAAAATCTCTAAACCCCTTTGCAATTTACTGATTAAGGATGTTCCTTTTGATTTTAATGATGAATGCATGCATGCTTTTCAAACTCTTAAGAAATTGTTAGTGTCTGCACTTATTATTGCAGTTCCTGATTAGGGACTACCATTTGAATTGATGTGTGATGCTAGTGATTTTGCACTAGGAGTAGTGTTAGGACAAAGAAAGAACAAAGTGTTGCATGTAATTCAGTAAGCTAGCAAAACACTCATTGATGCACAGTTGAATTACACCACCACTAAAAAAAAGTTGTTAGCTGTGGTTCTTGCATTTGACAAATTTCGTTCATATTTGCTAGGTGCTAAGGTGATAGTCTGCACGAATCATTCGGCACTCAAGCATCTTTTGGCAAAGCAAGAAGCAAAATCGAGGCTGATAAGATGGATCCTATTACTACAAGAGTTTGAGTTGGAGATCCGAGATAAAAAGGGGTCAGAAAATGTAGTGGCTGATCATTTTTCAAGGATTGAACGACCAACCCAGGGAAGTGAAGAGGAAACCCATATCAAGGAAACCTTCCCAGATGAAAAATTGATGAGAATTGAAGAAGCACCTTGGTATGCAGATATTGCAAACTACTTGTCATCGAGAGTGCTCCCAATTGGCATGACCTTCCAGCAAAAGAGGAAGTTTTTCTCATACTTGAAGTATTATTTCTTGGAAGAGCCATTTCTGTATAGACACTGTGCTTATCAGATGGTATGTAGGTGTGTCCCGGAAGAGGAAATGGAGAGTATACTAAGGCATTGCCACAAGAGGGAAGTGGGTGGCCATTTTAGAGGAAATAGGACAGTAGCTAAGGTCCTTCAATCTAGATTTTATTGGCCAACCCTATTCAAGGATGCCTTCCGGATGGTTTAGGAATGTGACCAATCTCAACGGACTGGAAATATTTCAAAGAGAGATAAGATGCCATTGAATAATATCCTAGTTGTTAAGCTGTTTGATGTGTAGGGAATTGACTTCATGGGTCCTTTCCCAAATTCTTTTGGAAACATGTTGTAACGCCCCACATGAGGTACGTAGTTATTGTTGCTTCTTTCGCTCTTATTTGAGTTGGTTTTGGTAATATTGTTTGATTGAGTGTTGTGTTGAATGAAAACAGCAACTCCAAAAAAATGAAAATAAACAAAACAACTCCAGCAGCCACCCACCTTCTTCCCAATCCGGCCAAGCCAAGAAACAACCCACACAAAACAAGCTCAACCACAACAGCCACCAACAAGCAAAAGAGAAGACAGGAGCGCAAACAACCAAGGAGTTCGATTTAAACCCAAAAACAACCCCCAAACACAGCAAAGAATGACTGAAACATAGCAAACAAAAAGGTTAACAAAAACAGAAAAACAAAGTGCAGGTTTGTGAAAGAAAATGTGAAAAGAGAATTTAAGGAAATGGTTAGAGGGTCAGGTGAAGTTAAATGGTAAAGGTGGAGAATGGAGGATGAGGGTGGAGAGAGAGGTGGTGGGTGGAGAAGAAAATATGGAAAGAGGGCTGGTTTCTAATCCTAGAGAGAAGAGAGAGCATTTTAGTGTAAGTTTGTGTTAAAGCTCTATACTCAAGTCATGTGGAAGATAAAACAACTATTTTTGGCTTCTTAGAACACCATTATGCATTTTATTCTATATCGCATAAATCATTATTATTTCAATATGTATTGATATATGTCCTTAGAATGGTAGAACCATGACGAGGGTATCAAGTGTTTTAAATCTTGATAGTGAGAACCCTATGAGCACATAAGATGGTCATTCTAGAAACGTCCGTAGCCCCAGTATTATTCTGAAGTAAGGGCATAGATAATACGGTAAGGCTATTATAGTGTTGAACGACCCTATCGAGAGGCAGTGACTGATCTCACTTGTCAAGGTTGTTTGGTGACAACCAAGTGCAACATATGGGTACTTGGTGTAGGCGGATATACCATAGCAAGTTCACTGGACTGACGCACCAGAGGATTCCATATGGATGGTAACCCCATATGGTGGTACATGTGATCCATAGACTTGAGATCACCGGAGCGCCTTGTGCACCGATTGGTGTAGTTTGACACTAGCCTAACGCAGTTCTATTCAGAGCTGTCAATACAGTGGTGATTGGCTGCATCAAGGAGTGTATCAAGACTATGGTGGATTGATAGAGGATTCATCACTCCCGGGTATGAGAGAAGTTATCTCACGGCGTAATTCAGTATATGGCAATGACACTAAAACTATGGCCACAGTGGGATTGAGTTGTTACTCTATGCAGATTATACTACAGGTCATTAGTCTAGAAACTAAATACATAATATCGAGAGTAACCGGAGGTTGACACTATTTCTATTCCTTCGTCTCGTCAAGATAACGTATGATGAAAGGAACGAATTGTATGGTAACCATATCGTTGACAAGTAGCTACTTTGCTGAATTCGAATCTATCAGGTGGCCATGATGCCTTGCTAGGGGCCAATCTTGGTCTGTGTATTAGTGAGACGATTAATTGGTGTTAANCGATAGTAGGCTGTGTCGAGAACTGGGGCAGCATGGATAAGTGGTTAATCATCTGCCTTCTCTACTCTTGCTTTATTGCACAACTCGGTGATGAGATGTGGGAAGGGGAAACTCCCTCGCCCTGGTTGGGCTGCATTCTATATACTATTCAAGATAATCTTCCCCACATCCATTTTCTTTCCGGTAGCAATGGAGTAAAGCAACAATGCCTTGTCAAAAGTTACTGAACTATAATGTGTTTCTGGCATCATTCTCGCACATACAAAATACTGCCACAACCGAGTTGTCGATAGTAGATTAGTCCTCTTGATGCTCTTCTTTCCCTTCTTTGACACCTCCCAAGGGGTATCCGGTTTTGCTATAACCTTAAGTATCTCATCCTCCTGAAATTGTTTCTTCTTAAACTCCAGATACTCATCACGGTCAATCGAAGGCAAGTGAAAAAAATCATTGATGACCTTTGCATCAAATGGCACATTAGTACCCCTCACAAACACATGACCAGGATCACACTCGTGGAGGTTGGCGTAAAACTCTCTTACTATCGGCTCTATAGCCATACGTCCGGGTTCATCCATAAATGCATTCCACTTTCGCCCTTGACTCCACCCTTAAGCATAAACAGTGGTCAAACCCCGCTCGGCAATAAACCCTTTATCCTTCCTTTTGATCGCTCCGTCATATCGTTGCCGAGCCTTATCATTTACGAATCGGTTATCCACCTTTTTCCTTATTCCTTTACCCTTGGACAGTACTTTGAGCAGCATTTTTCCAAACTACAAATCTAACTTGATAATTCAATGCTAAGCACTCTACTTTTTAACCACAATCACTCCTGCAAAAACACCAAAAGTTTAAAAAATTACACTTAGACCCCCAAACTACGATTCTTCCACACTTCACAAAACACTCCGAAATTCAAAACCCCAACTCCTCAATACCACACAATTCAAGATCCACACTTCCTTAATCACAATCAAAGCATAAACTGTTAGAGTAGATGCCCTAGAGCCAATCAATTATTGTAAAATTGACTCTTTGTAATAATGTTTATTAATCAATAAAAGACATTTTTTTTTTTTTGTTAAGTAAGTAATCATAATAAAAAAACAGAACAATGTACAAAGGCCTAATAAAAGGCGATCAGCCTATTTTGGGACATGCCCCGAAAATAGGAAACAAAAGAAACAAGCCTACAAACAGCCATCCGCTCTAGGGGTTTATCAAAAACCACAAAGGGAGATAAACACCAAGAAGAAAGAAAAGAAAAGAGAACACAAAAAATCTCACCTACATAGGACACTCCCTAGTTAGATCATTAAAAGAAAAACAAAAATCAAACGCTTTACCAATGAGACAAAACAACCAAGCAAAAAACCCTTCTGCTTACCCTCTGTAATCCAATCTGAAATGATGTTGAGAACTTGAGGAACGTCTTTGAAAATAGATCTAGGGAGGCCCCAATCATTCGCAACTTTCTATTGCTATAGGATGCAGTGACATTCCTAAGGTCCAAAGTTTATCTCTCTACAACACTTTTGATAGAATAATTATGGTGAAAGAATCCTTATGGTCACCCTCTAAACTTCGCGAATTTCGTTCCCTCCAATCCAATAAACCGTAGCCCTAAACAAAGCTACCCAAAGTGAATTTTAGACTCTTACCTTTCCATATCCTTGCCAAATGGGGGATGTAATCATGCCGGGTCTAACCACATAACCAAGGTCAACAAGCCTAAGGATTGCTCCAAATAGACTTAGAAAAAGGGCATGCAAAAAATAAAGTGGTCAAGAGATTCCATGGATGAGTTACAAAAGCAACAATGAGCATTAGCAGCCCCATACCTCATCAACCTGTCCTTTGTAGGTCATCTCCTTTATAGCCATCCATAAGATCATAGAGTATCTTGGAATAGCCTTTGAGAAACACACCAAGCACACCACTCAAACTTTTGCTCTCCTTCTTAATTGCCTCCCAAGCCGATTTGGTAGAGAATCCCCGAAGGTGAGGGTATCCAACAAATCTTGTCATAACATTAGAAGAAGTGAATTCACAGAATTCCTCATGTTAATAAGAGCCCAAGAATTGGCAGTTGGCCACTTCCAGTTGCATCCATCAACCACAGAACTCACTTAGCATCCTTACCAATCCCCGCATCATAAATAACCTTTCCCCATAGGTGCAAACAAGGGGGCCGTTCGGGTGCCAGTTATCAAACCAAAGAGAGGTGGTGTTACCATTGCCAATGTATTTGATATTCTTTTAGCCCTTTCCCTATTTTTGAGGATATGTCTCGATGCCTGTACAATTTTGGGGAATGCATATGTCCCAATGCTTCTATTTCTAAACGATAAATTCGGACCCAAGAGACCCATAAAGTATGGTTTCTGTGATTGCACAGGTTCCAAATATGTCTTAAAGAAGCTGCGAGGTTCCATTCCTTAGATTTCATAACCCAAGCCCACCCTCATTTTTGGGTACACATACCTCCTCAAGCTATCTAGCTTTGTGTCTATATAATCAACTCCAGACCAAAGAAAAGCTCTCAAACTAGCATCATTCCGATGAATTTGGAAGAAGGGTAAAGAGGGACGACCAATAATTTGCACACTCAAAGAATGGATTAATCAAAATAATCCTTCCGCATGGATAGAAACCTACTTCCCAAGAGGCAACCCGAGCCAAGATTTTATCCAAGAGAGGTCGACAATCTCCAAAGGTAAGCTTAGAGGTAATAAGGGGTACACCTAAGTATTTGATAGGAAAACTACCCTCGGCAAATCCATCAAACTTAAAGCTCCATCTTTTCATTGTCACTCACACCAGAAAGGAAGATATTGCTCTTATCAGGATTTGCACTCAATCCTGACCAACTTTCAAAGTAAACTAAAGCATTTAAGGAGAGACAGAGAAGTACCTTCGGCTTTACAAAAAGCATGAGATCATCTGCGAAACAAAGATGAGTCAGCCCCATTTTCTCGATCTCCAATGAAAACTAAAGTTCGGATTAGCCGCCCTCTATTCAAGAGCGGAGAGAGAACCTCCATAGCAATAACAAACAAGTAAGGGGACAAGGGATCCCCTTGTCTCAACCCTCTAGAGCTCCCAAAGAAACCACCAACTCCCCATTGATAACCACGAGATCTAGGAGTAGTGATGCATTTGGATATCCAATGACAAGAACACTAGGGAAACCAAAATTCTTAAGGATTGTAAGAGAAACTCCCAATTAACCGAGTCATAAGCCTTCATTAAATCAACTTTCAAGGCACACCTTTTTTCTTGGCGTAGCTCGATTATAGTTGTGCACCAACTCTTGGCATAACAGGATATTATCTCCTATTCTCCTATCACTAACAAAGGCTGCTTGTGCCGGGTCAATGAAGAGAGGTAAAGCACTCTTAATTCTATTTGCAATGATCTTGGTGATACATTTATAAAATTATGTTGTAGCAAAGAATGGGCCGATAGTCCCTACACAAAGAAGCATATCACACTTGGGAAATAGAGCAATTGAAGTACAATTTACCTCCCTGAGAAGCTTGCCCTCTTGGAAGAAGTCTTTAAAAGCCATAATCACATCTTTTCCCACCACATCCAAGCTATCTTGAAGAAATAAGCCCAAAACCATCTGGTCCAGGAGCTGTGTTATTGCCCAACGAAAATAGAGTGTCTTGATTTCCTCATCCGTCACTTCGGCAATCATCACATTAGCCATATCACTAGTGATGCAAGGGTCAATAATTTCTCTAAACCCAGAAAGTCTCTCACACCCCTCAGCTCTTCAAAAACTCTTTTAAAGTGGCTGACAATTTCCTCCTTAATGCTCAAAGGGTCTTCAATAACCATGCCGTTTCACACTTAAGCTTGGTGATTCTATTTCTATTCTTTCGCCATTCACACACTTGAAGAATAGCTTGCTTGGTCACCCTCTCAAGCCATTGCACTCTAGATTTTTGCCTAGCTAAAGACTCCTCAGCTCGACTTAAAGAATTAAAATTAAAAGCTTTGGCTTTTCTTCAAGAATAAGGTTCTCTTCAAGAGGATTCGAAAGCAAGAGCATGCTGGACCCTTAGAGGTTTTCTCTAGCTTCAATAACTCTTGCCGAGATATTCCCAAACTCCCTCTTGTAAACACTTTTAATGCTGTTTGACTCTCTTTAGTTAGTAACCATTGATACATAGGGGTACCCCTAACTCTCTTCCAAGCTTCCTAACAATGCTAACGAAACTTTCATGGTGAGCCCAAAAGTTGAAGAACCGAAATGGGATTTTCCTAAATGAAGAAATAACCCCACTTTCAACAATACAAGGAGAATGATCCGAAATGCTTGGGGAAGGAAATTGGCTATGGAGTTACCAAACACACTGCCTCACTTTTCATTCACAAGAGCTCGATCAATCTTAGTGGTAATCCTATGTCCCCTTCTCTCATATTACTCCATGTGAAAAAGTTACCCATAAACCGAGGTCCTCAAGCCTAGTCTCATTACACATATTATTCAAGTCCGAACGTAATTCTCCACCTATAAGAACCCCCTATTTTCTCATGCCCAAATCTCATCGTTTAAAGTCACCCATAATCACCATGGTATTTCCTCAAAATCTTGAGCTTTACCATTAAGTCTCCTCCATAATTCTTTCCTTCCAGCGGACCATTAGAGCCATAGACAAATGAGCAAATCAAGGAGTAATTAGACTCCAAAATAAACCTTACCATGGATGGCTTGATTCGTAGATTGAATGATTTCAAACCTCACCAAAACTAGGATTCAAGCAACCCAAATTCTACCATTAGGGCAGCACACATAGTTATGGATTACATCCCTCCCCCAAAAGTCAAGGACTTAGTAACCTCAAAATTTGGTTCACGAACTCTAGTTTCCAAAATACCACAAATTGCAATTTTATGGGAAGAGATTAGATGTCTAACCTCTTTTTGTTTCAAAGGGGAATTAAGACCCCTTACATTCCAGAGCAAGCTTAGTCATGAGGTGGCTGGGCGTTAGGAACTTCTCTCGCCTTCTGGGCTAATCTCATCCTTTGGCTTTTAGAAGACTTATGTTCCCCTCCGTAAGACCTTTCTTTTCATCAACTCGAATCAAAATTTCCGAACCTCACAATAGCCGGTGAAGTAGAACCATTTCACATCCTCCTCATGGTTTTCCACCAAGGGACCCCTAGTGTGTTACTTCTCCGCGTTGTCACCAGCACTCAGAGCATTCAACCTTTTGCTACTCCAAAACTCTCCTTCTATGTTAGGAACACTCACCCATATTCATTCCCCTTACACATTATCCCAATCATCACACGCTCCTTGATTATTACCTTGTTAAGTTAGCACCGCTAGGAACATTTACCCCACTCATTTCATCCTTATCTTTTCAAACCTATTTTGATATTTCACTACCCTCTCGCCATCTAGTTCCCCATTATCCAGCCTATTGCCCGAACTGAGAACCACAAATTGATAGAGGAGGGTTTTGTTTTACTAATCGTGACTCTCGACTCATTAATGGGCTGCTGTTTTTTGCGGCTAGAGCTCTCGCCACGTTCTCCACTTGACAACCACGTCTTTGACACATTCTCCTTCCTCTTAGTCACCATTCGCCATTCTTGAGAAAGATTCATTCTTGTTCTCGGTGCTTTCCTTCTCAAATCGAGGGGCCAAGTGACATTCCTTCAAATTATGCCCAAAAGTTCTACACAAAGGAGGCCCCGGTTTCCAAGAAATCTCCACCCCTATGTTACACAATCAACAATCGGGAGGCCTAGTTCACTGAATTCGGGAATGAAGAAGCTGTGTCAATTTCAACACAAACTCTTGCATACTCCAATCTATCCCCGCATCCGTGATGTTATCCATGTAGAGAGGTTTTCCAATAGCGCTCGCAACATAGCTTAGCCCTTAGCAGTCCAAAACTCCAATGGGACTCCACTAAATTTGACCCAAATCGGCACATACTAATGCTCACCTGCCATTTTTAAATTCGGACGCCATTTTTTTAGGGAAAAGGTCTGCCCCCCAATAGCCAAGGGCCCCCTTCCAAGGCCTCATCCCTGGAGCTCTCATTATCAAATTTCAGAATAAAGCCCCCAACCCCATTGAGGACACACCAACCTTTCCGAAGCACTTCCAATTCCTATCGATAAAACCCTTCACAGAGAGAATGGCAACCTTCTACCAAGGAAGAAACCAACGAGACAATTCCCCATTTGTCCCTCCCCAAATCAGCCACCTCTTTAGGAGGTATAACCTTTATCCTCCGCCATCTCAAGGATTTCGGAGCAAATATTCCATGGGCAATGGATTTCGAAACAAAAAGTTTTCTCCAGGATGCAATACCAACAGGCTTCAATTCCCCATCCACCTTTTCCCCCATAGTCCCACCTCCACTCGCCGCTTTTCGCCATGCATCATAATTGGAGGCACCTTTGAATCAACTAGCGCATTCCCATCGCCCATTTCCACACCAACCTTACAATCTCTTTTCCACCCACAATTGCGCTTCTTAAAAACACCCACCAGAACTCTTTGCTCACTTGTATTAAAGAATTCGCAAGAAAAGGACCATTGGGAGGCAAAGTATGGCTTTGGGAAGGTTTAGGAAGTGGAGGGAAAAAAATGTTTTTTTTGTGATGTGGCAAGGTGGTGACGTGGCAGGCTGACGTGGCATCTTGGGGGACGTGGCAGGATGAGTCAGCATGAGATTGATCAGGGGGAGGGGAGAGATGGATGATTTGTTGGTAAGTTGTCATTATTTGAAGTCAAAGGATAAAGAAAGAAATCAAGGGGAACCAATGAAAAACAAGTGACGTGGCTAAAAACTTACGGAAAGACTATTAACTAGTCCAAGAGATGTGGATAAGAAAAAAATCAAAAAAATCCAAATGAGCCAATGAGAGAGACACAATGGATACACTGGATGGATTCAAACTATCTCACTCAATATGTGAACAACAACAAAAATGGCAGACAACTCCAGCCCAAACAGCAAAGCTCGGCCAAAGAAGCACCACACTCCGGTGACCAGCAAGAATCTGCATCAACAGGCTACACCACCAACCATCTACATTTCTGGTCAAAAGAACCACAAACAGCCCCTTTACTCCTACCTCACTTCAACACCAAACAGCAACTCCAAAAAAATGAAAATAAACAAAACAACTCAGCAGCCACACCTTCTTCCCAATCCGGCCAAGCCAAGAACATCCCACACAAACAAGCTCAACCACAACAGCCCCCAACAAGCAAAAGAGAGACAGGAGCGCAAACAACCAAGGAGTTCGATTTAAACCCAAAAACAACCCCCAAAAACAGCAAGAATGACTGAAACATAGCAAACAAAAAGGTTAACAAAAACAGAAAAACAAAGTGCAGGTTTGTGAAAGAAAATGTGAAAAGAGAATTTAAGGAAATGGTTAGAGGGTCAGGTGAAGTTAAATGGTAAAGGTGGAGAATGGAGGATGAGGGTGGAGAGAGGGTGGGGTGGAGAAGAAAATATGGAAAGAGGGCTGGTTTCTAATCCTAGAGAGAAGAGAGAGCATTTTAGTGTAAGTTTGTGTTAAAGCTCTATACAAGTCATGTGGAAGATAAAACAACTATTTTTGGCTTCTTAGAACACCATTATGCATTTTATTCTATATCGCATAAATCATTATATTTCAATATGTATTGATATAGTCTAGAATGGTAGAACCATGCAGGGTATCAAGTGTTAATCTTGATAGTGAGAACCCTATGAGCACATAAGATGGTATTCTAGAAAAGTCCGTAGCCCCAGTATTATTCTGAAGTAAGGGCATAGATATACGGTAAGGCATTATAGTGTTGAACGACCCTATCGAGAGGCAGTGACTGATCTCATTGTCAAGGTTGTTGGTGACAACCAAGTGAACATATGGGTACTTGGTGTAGGCGGAATATACATAGCAAGTGCACTGGACTGACGCACCAGAGGATTCCATATGGATGGTAACCCCATATGGTGGTACATGTGATATAGACTTGAGATCACCGGAGGCCTTGTGCACGATTGGTGTAGTTTGACACTAGCCTAACGCAGTCTATTCGAGCTGTCAATACAGTGGTGATTGGCTGCAAGGAGTGTATCAAGACTTGGTGGATTGATAGAGGATTCATCACTCCGGGTATGAGAGAAGTTATCTCACGGCGTAATTCAGTATTGCAATGACACTAAAACTATGGCCACAGTGGGATTGAGTTGTTACTCTATGCAGATTATACTACAGGTCATTAGTCTAGAAACTAAATACATAATATCGAGAGTAACCGGAGGTTGACACTATTCTATTCCTTCGTCTCGTCAAGATAACGTATGATGAAAGGAACGAATTGTATGGTACCATTCGTTGAAAGTGAGTACTTTGCTGAATTCGAATCTATCAGGTGGCATGATGCCTTGCTAGGGGCCAATCTTGGTCTGTGTATTAGTGAGACGATTAATTGGTGTTAATCGCGATACTATACACTACCAGTATGATGAGGAGCCTATGGGTCACACACATAGAAGATAATTTAGGAGCCAGGAAGAAAGAATGGCGTTTTCGTCTTTTTAGGCGAAACGGTATTTTGGTAATTTCACAGTGCAATTAAATTTTTGAGGTCGTAGCCTTTATTAATTATTAGAAAAATAAATAAGTGAAATTACGTTTAAATATGTGTTGCATATATTTAATATAATTATCATTATTGTAAATGTTAATATATATAATATTATATATATATATATATAATATATATATATTAAATATAATTAATTGGATTTTAATTGAAAGAAGATGAATTAAAATAAATATCTAATTGGGAGTGTTTGGAAACATGGGGTGTTTGGGTTGGAGCCCAGGCCTATTCCATAAGAGAATAAGGCAACTAAAATATGACTATAAAAGAAAAAGGTGTGTGTGTGTTTTTTTTAATTAATGATTCATTCTTTTATTGAGAAAGAAAAACACACAACCCCAAAAAAACACCCTCTCCCACGCCACATTGCGTATTTGCTTTGAAATCAAATTTTTTTATTTTTCTTCTTTGTTCTTAAGGCTAAGAAAGATCTAGCAAATCTCTCCTTAGTTCCTTGCGATTATCTTCGTGTGGAATACGTCGGTTCGATCTTACATTTGGGTCGGTAGCAAAACGTTCAAGGACAAAGTGGAGGAGCCTCCAAACGTGCGTAAGATTATTGAACCTTGAATATGATTTTCTGCAGATTTAATTTATATATTGTATAAACTGTGATATTATACCCGGATCTTGGTTCTAAGGAAAGATCCATGTCATTTATGTTTTCGTTTTCCATTGCGTAAGTGGGTCGTTCACTAACATAAACTTCACAAAAATTCCAAAACTCAACTCAAACAATTAATATCTCAGATTCAACTCAAAAAATCAAAATTGATCAATTTAAAGTTTGGAGGACTCGAAATCTTACCAATCCCAAGATGTATTCACCACCAATTTCACCGATTGCGGCCTAGATTGTAAGATCCCCAAATTTTGAAAACTAAGGGTTTCCAAATTTGTTTTGCTAAAATGAGTTGATTTGGTGTTTGGGAGCGTTTAGGAGTTAGGAGAAGTGATGGGAATTCACTGGAAAGGCTCAAGATTGAAGGTGGGTGTGTTTGCTCTTGAATGTGTTTTGAAGTTTTTTCGTTAAAAATGAAAAGTCGCGTGAGTATTTATAAAATATAGTTTTCGCCACGGCAAAGTTCTTCAATTAATGAAAATTTTAAACCTAGTCGATGCTGCGCCGAAGAAAAATCCTTCGCTGCGGCGAAATTTCTAGTGCATACAGCGCCGTGGCGAAGAAAGTGCTTCACCGCGGCAAACTTCCCTTAGTCAAATTTTGCAAAACTCTTTCTGCCGCGGCAAAGAAAAATGCTTCGCCGGGGCGAAAAATTCCAGGGAGCACGTCGCCTCGACGAAGAACAAACTTCGCCGCGGCGAAGTTTGGGACTTTTCAACTTCCAGTTTGTGCAAAATGTGCTTTGCTGTGGCAAAAACTGGAAAATTTTCCCTTTTTTCTGCCTTAGTTCGAAACTTCACCTGAAATACCAAAAAACACACAAAATCAAAATCATTCTAAATAATAAGAAAACTAAACAACTTCAAACAACAAACAAATGAAAAAAAATTGAAAACACTTGGGTTGCCTCCCAAGAAGCACTTGTTTATAGTCGGAAGCTCGACTTTCTCAAGTCCTCATGTTGGGAAATCAAGTTGGATGGGAATTGACTTGCAACTCATCACCCCATCAATGTATGGCTTCAACCTCTGTCCATTGACCTTAAATGTCCCTTTTTCTTCATGTGACACCTCTACCGCCCCGAATGGGTAAACTCTTGTAACTATGAAGGGTCCAGACCATCTAGACTTAAGTTTTCCAGGGAATAGCCTAAGTCTAGAATTATTCAACAACACTTTCTGACCCACTTCAAAGTGCTTCTTTCTGATATGGTTGTCATGCCACCTTTTTGTCTTTACTTTGTAAATCTGAGCATTCTCATATGCTTCTTGACGGAACTCATCGAGTTCATTCAAAGTCAACATCCTTTCCTCCCCAGCAGCTCGTAAATCCATGTTGAGTTGCTTGATTGCCCAGTATGCCTTATGCTCGAGTTCTACCGGCAAGTGACATGCCTTCCCATAGACCATCTCCTAAATGGAGACATACCAGTTGGAGTCTTAAATGCAGTGCGGTAGAACCATAATGCATCATCCAACTTCCGTGACCAATCCTTCATAGATGCATTAACTGTCTTTTCTAAAATTCTCTTAAGTTCTCTGTTAGACAATTCCACTTGCCCGCTAGTCTATGGATGGTATGGTGTCATAACTTTATGTTTCACTCCATACTTTCCCAACAGCACATCCAATTGCCTATTGCAAAAATGCGATCCTCCATCACTGATGATTGGCCGTGGTATCCCAAATCTTGAGAAAATGTTCTTTCTCACAAAATTAACCACCACCCTGGCATCATTTAATGGTAATGCAACCGCTTCCACATATTCGATACATAATCCACCGCTACTAAAATGTAAATGTTCGCATAAGAATTAGGGAAAGGACCCATGAAGTCAATTCTCCACACATCGAACATCTTAACAACTAGGATATTGTTCAACGGCATCTCATCTTTCTTCGAAATATTTCCATTCCGTTGGCATTGGTCACATTCCTGAACCATCCGAAAGGCATCCTTGAATAAGGTTGGCCAATAAAATCCAGATTGAAGGACCTTGGCCGCTGTCCTAGTTCCTCCAAAATGACCACCCATTTCTTTCTCATGGCAATGCCGTAGAATACTCTCCATCTTTTCTTCCAGTACACACCTACGTATCATCTGATCAGCATAATGTTTGTACAGAAATGGTTCTTCCCAGAAGTAATACTTCAAGTTAGAGAAAAACTTCCTCTTTTGCTGAAAGGTCATTCCATTTGGGAGCACTCTCGATGACAAGTAGTTTGCAAAATCTGCATACCACGGTGCTTCTTCCACTCTCATCAATTTCTCATCCGGGAAGGTTTCTTTGATTTGGGGTTCCTCTTCACTTCCCTGACTTGCTCATTCAATCCTCGACAAATGATCTGCCACCACATTTTTCGACCCTTTTTTTATCTTGGATTTCTAATTCAAACTCTTGTAGTAGTAGGATCCATCTTATCAGTCTTGGTTTTGCTTCTTGCTCTGCCAATAGGTGCTTGAGTACCGAATGATCTGTGTAGACTATAAGCTTAGCACCTAACAAATATGAACAAAATTTGTCAAATGCAAAAACCACAGCTAACAACTCTTTTTCAGTGGTGGTGTAATTCAACTGTGCATCTGTGAGTGTCTTGCTAGCATACTGAATTACATGCAACACTTTGTTCTTTCTTTGTCCTAACTCTACTCCTAGTGCAAAATCGCTAGCATCACACATCAATTCAAATGGTAGTCCCCAATCGGGAATTGCAATAATAGGTGCAGATACTAACAGTTTCTTAAGAGTTTGAAAGGCATGCATGCATTCATCATCAAAATTAAAAGCAACATCTTTAATCAATAAATTGCAGAGGGGTTTAGAGATTTTAGAAAAATCCTTGATATACCGTCTATAAAACCCCACATGCCCCAACAAACTCTGAACTGCCTTAACATTAGATGGTGGTGGCAGCTTCTCAATCACTTCTGTTTTTCCTCGATCCACTTTGATGCCATCCTTTGAAATTCTGTGACCGAGTACAATTCCTTCCTGTACCATGAAGTGGCACTTTTCCCAGTTGAGCACCAAGTTCATCTCCTGACATTGCAACAAAACAAATGAAAGTTAGATAAGCAATTGTCAAAAGATGAACCAAAAACAGAGAAGTCATCCATGAAGACTTCTATGAACCGTTCCACCATGTCGCAAAAGATGGACATCATGCATCTCTTAAATGTGGCTAGTGCATTGCATAATCCGAAAGGCATCCTTCTATAAGCAAAGGTGCCATAGGGACAAGTGAAAGTTGTCTTCTCTTGATCTTCAGGACCAATGGCGATTTGATTATATCCTGAAAAACCATCCAGGAAACAGTAGTAAGCGTGCCCCACCAATCTTTCCAAC
The DNA here is from genome assembly GCF_008641045.1 of Pistacia vera. Taxonomy (NCBI): domain Eukaryota; kingdom Viridiplantae; phylum Streptophyta; class Magnoliopsida; order Sapindales; family Anacardiaceae; genus Pistacia; species Pistacia vera. The sequence continues at coordinate 572,814 of NW_022196413.1, forward strand.
ATTTGATCGATGAAAGGAAGTGGAAAATGATCCTTCCTCGTCGCTTCATTTAATTTTCGTTAGTCAATGCACACTCTCCAGCCCGTGACCGTCCTAGTTGGTATCAATTCGTTGCTCTCATTCTTTATCACTGTGATACCTCCTTTCTTCGGAACTACTTGCATCGAGCTCACCCATGGACTGTCTGAAATATGATAAATTATGCCCGCATCTAGAAGTTTCACCACCTCCTTTCTCACCACTTCTTTCATCAAAGGATTCAATCTCCGTTGTGGTTGCACCTTAGGCTTGATATCATCTTCCATAAGTATCTTATGCATGCAAAAAGATGGAAAGATGCCTCTAATATCCGAAATAGTCCATCGAATTGCTGATCTATGTTCTCTTAACACCCGAATCAATCGCTCTTCTTCTAATGTGCTCAACTTTGAATTGATGATTACTAGGAAGGTTTCGGATTCACCAAGATACACATATTTGAGGTGGGAAGGTAAAGGCTTCAGTTCAAGTTTTGGAGGTTCTTCATTTCTTTCCTTTTCCTTCTCTTTCTCAAAATCAATTTCCTCAAATTCTAGATCTTGGCTCTCAACCATTGGCTGAAGTGCTTCCAACAATCTAGCACATTCATTCTTTACTGGTTCATCTACCTCTATTGTTTTTTATTGGGCAATACACGCTTCTAGAGGTAGTTGCAGAGTATTCTCTTCAATAGCCTTTGTTACTAGTTTATCCACCACATCAACACTAAAGCACGAATCCGATTCCGATTCCGATGGAAACTTCATAGCCTCAAAAACATTGAACGTTACTGTTTCATCTTGAACTCTTAACAATAACTTTCCTTCTTGCACATCAATGAGAGCTCTTTCGGTGGCCAGAAATGGTCTTCCCAAAATGAGAGGCATTTCCTTATTCTCTTCCATGTCCAAAACAACAAAGTCCGCCGGAAAGATAATCTTGTCCACCTTCACTAACACATCTTCGACTATATCCCTCGGATGTTTGATAGATCTATCTACAAGTTGCAACGACATGGTCGTTGGCTTCACTTCACCAATTCCCAATCTCCTGAAAACAGAAAAAGGCATTAGATTGATGCTCGCACCTAAATCACACAAAACTCTATCAAAAGTAATATCTCCTATAATACAAGGAACAGTAAAACTCCCTGGATCTTTGAGTTTTGGGGGCAACTTCTTCTGTAGAATTGCGCTACACTCCTCCGTGAGCATCACTGTTTCCTCATCTTCTAACTTCCTTTTGTTTGATAAAATCTCCTTAAGAAATTTCGCATAGTTTGGCATCTGTTGCAATGCATCTGCAAAATGAATGTTAATATGCAGTTTTTTAAATATTTCAATGAATTTGGAAAACTGCTTATCCTGATCCTTTTTCTTGAGTCTCTGAGGAAAAGGCACGGGAAGAGTGTGATATGTCAACCTTGGTGGTATCTCTAGGAATGGCAATTTCTCTTTCTTTTGTCTTTGCGTCTCTTCCCGCTTTTGTTCATCTTCCCTAGAACTGGTTGGTTTCTCTTTAGCAACGATCTCTTCATTAACTTCCTCATCAAAATCTTCCTTCTTTTTTGGTGGGCTTCCTTCTTTCCCTAATTGTTCCACCTCTTCCAAAACTGTCCCACTCCTCAGAGTTATTACATTTGCTTGCTCACGTGGGTTAGTCACTTTGTTGCTTGGCAAGGAACCCTGTGGTCTCTCATTTAGCTTATCAACCAATTGCCCAACCTGTACCTCCAAGTTCTGAATGGACGCCCTTTGATTTCTGAAATTCGTCCTCATCTCATTCATGAAGCCTGTGGTATCTTGCATAAATTTTCCAAACATATCTTCCAGTTTTGTCACTCTTTGCTCTCCTTATTGATTGTTCACCCCTGCTTGGTTGTCTGGCATTGCTCTTTGGTTCCATTGTTTGTTCAGCTGATTCTGTTGGTTCTAATTGCCCCAAGATAGGTTCAGATGATTCCTCCAACCAGGATTATATGTGTTGGAGTATGGACTATTCGATTGCCTTTGATTTCCTGCCAAATAGTTAACCTGCTTCGATGATGAAGACGCTGAAGCAAACGTGTTCCCCACTTGACATTCACTGCTCACATGACTACCTGCACAAAATTCACAAATTAGTTGAGGAGCTTGCATAGAATTTACCTGCATACTTCCCAAATGTTTCTAAAGTGCTATGAGTTGGGCTGAAATTGCTGTGTATGCATCAACTTCATGAAGACCCATAGATTTCTTCGGTTGCACCCTTTCATTAGGTCTTTGATAGTTGTTACTTGCCAAAACTTCAAGCAACTCATGAGCTTCTTCCGGTGTCTTATTTTGCAGTGCTCCTCCCGATGCTGCATTAACCATAGTTTGCACATTAACCATCAATCCATTATAAAATGTTTGGACTTGCATCCAAACTGGCAACCCATGGTGTGGACATCTCCTCAATAATTCCTCGTATCTTTCCCATGCCTCATATAATGATTCAGACTCTTCCTGTAGAAAAGATGTGATATCATTTCTCAATTTCGCTGATTTTGCTGGAGAAAAGAATTTGGTCAGGAACTTCTGTGCTAAATCATTCCATGTTGTGATCGTTCCTCATGGTAGTGCCATTAACCATCCTTTAGCTTTATCCCTCAATGAAAACGGGAAAAGTCTTAATCTGATGGTGTCATCTGACACTCTGTTTGACTTGAAAGTATCGTAAATCTCCAAAAAATTTGCAATGTGCAGATTTGGATCTTCCTTCAAATCCCCTTTAAACTATACCGACTGTTGGATCATCTGGATGATTGCCGGCTTTATCTTAGAGTTGTTGGCTTGTACCGTTGCTCTAGTTATGCTCGACCCACTGCCTTTAACGGTGGGAACTGAGAATTCCCTTAATGTACTATTTTCTGCCATCTTAACTACTATGACCTCTGGTTCAACTATAGCCTATCGTTCTCTTCTCTCTCTGTTAAGTCTTCTAGTGGTTCTCTCAATCTTTGGATCAACAAGAACCACTAGCTGACGTCTTGCTCTTCGCATAAACTACACAGAAAGATAGAAAAAATAAGATCACAAACAACAGAAAAGAACAAGAAAAATTTAAACTAACAAACAAAGAAAAAAAAAAAATAAAACTCCAATCTAGCTAACACAAGAAAAACTCAATGTTAACACAAAAATCAATCCCCGGCAACGATGCCAAAAACTTGATGCATTGTAACTACAACATGCAATGATAGCAAGTGCACTAGTTGCACAAAGTAATAAAGTGATGAGTGAGTATTGTTCCCACGAGGATTGGTTGTTAAGCACTAAATTCCCTATTAGTTTTCAAGTTGGAGAAACCGAATATTTTTTGGATTTATGGGAGAATATAAGACTAAACTGAAAGCAAAATTTTCTAAATGTAAAAACAACTAAATTATGAAAGCAAGGTTTAACTATAACGTAATATCACTTAAAACAAACGGTTAGGGTTTGACTTCATTCGGACTCTATGGATTAATTCTGTGGATTATGCTACTGTTACACTTACATGCACGGATTGTAAACCGAATTCCCTAAATTGTAAAACATACCTTCTCAGGCTATGAATTCCTACTTTTCTCTATTAATATTCTGCACCCAACAAATTGAAGACTAACAAATCCAAGTTCGTTAAGCTAATGGAATCCTAGATTGGTTTCATTGTCTCTCAAATCTATCTCGAGCATTCAAAATAACAATGGTGATTATCCAAGAAGCTCAACATGACTCATTCTCAATCTCATCATGTTCAACAAGTAAAATCAATAAAATTCGGAATAATCACACAATCTATGCAATAGAATATAAAAGCAACAATAATCAATTGATTAATCCATAAAAATCCGAATTACATTAAAACCCTAACCCAAAATGGGTTAGTTCATAACACAAACAGCAAGAAAAACGATTAACCCAGAAATCAACATATTGAAATATAGAGAAATGAGTAGAGATCTCCCCTAGTTAAAGATTCCACAAGATTCAAGCTCAAATCTTCTCCCAAATGTAAAAGCTATTCAAAACTCAATGAAAACCAGACGAACCTAGACGCCTCTCAAAATGGCAAGGTTTTTCTTATATAACTCGCCCAAAAGACCTAAAGCTTTCCTAAAATAAAACTGTGCGTTTTGGAGAAAAAAAAAAAATTCACAGACTTCGCCACGGCGAAGAAAGAATTAGCCACGGCAAAGAACTAAAACTGAATCTCGTTCTTAGCTGCTTTCGCCGCAGCGAAGAATAACCTTTGCCGCGGCAAACCTTCTTGGAAAATTCTAAAATTACAGAATTGCCCTCTGCTTTCTTTCTCCTTGAATCTTCGATCTTCGATGCTTTCTCATGGAAATAGGCTTCATAGTGCTTCACTCTGCTTCGGAACTTTCCCCAATTTTGAGATATGCTTACTTCTAAGTCCAAAAACTCCAATTCGCTCATTATTTGCTAAAAATGCACGTTTAGGCCTGAAACATAAAATATATAGAATTAAGTAGCAATTCAGGCATAACAAGGTAAGAAGTATCTAAAATCCGGCCAAAAAGCCCAAATAAAATAGTATAATTCTCGGATTATCACATTTGAGGTTGATAGTAGGAGCTGTGAATTGCGAAGAAAGAATTTCTCCGCGGCGACAAACTAAAACTAAATGTTGTTCTTAGCTGCTTTCGCCGCAACGAAGAATAACCTTCACCATGGCGAACCTTCCTGGAAAATTCTGAAATTATAAAATTGCCCTCTACTTGCTTTCTCCTTGAATCTTCGATCTTCGATGCTTTCTCATGGAAACAAGCTTCATAGTGCTTCACTCTGCTTCAGAACTTTCCCCAATTCTAATATCCGCTTACTTCTAAGTCCAGAAACTCCAATTCGCTCACTATTTGCTAAAAATGCACGTTTAGGCTTGAAACATAAAATATATAGAATTAAGTAGCAATTCAGGCATAAACGAGGTAAGAAGTATCTAAAATCCGGCCAAAAAGCCTAAATAAAATAGTAAAATCCAGCCAACACTTGAGGAAGATGGTTGGGGCCATTGGATTGTGTGATTGGCTTGTTAGCTTCGTAACATTTGAGGTTGATAGTAGGAGCTATCAACTGGTGTGGATCAAGTTTGAGTAAAATAGTGAGAGCATCGTTTAATAAAAGACCATATTAAATAATAATGAACTTTATAATGACTTTATCTTTTCTGCAATTGTAGATTCACCAAAATGAGCATAATGAACCTGCGACTGATAATTGAGAAAGAAAACAGGGTGGATGGATCCAATTTCTCAGACTGGTATCGTAATCTTCGGATTATACTCAAGTCAGAAAAGAAATTGTATACCCTTGAAAAGCCATACATGGCTGAGCCTGATCCTGATGCCACTCAGGAAGTAAAGGATACTTATCAAAAGTTCCTTGATGATCTGATGGCGTTCAATGTTTGATGTTAGCATTGATGACACTAGTGCTGCAAAAGCAACATGAGAATATGGACACTGCTGCTATTATTCTACACCTCAAGGAGCTTTTCAAAGGAAGTGCTCGACGTGAGAGGTACAAGGTGTCAAAAGCACTGTTTGGAAGTCGTCTGACTGAGGGAGCCCAAGTTGGTCCTCATGTGCTTAAGATGATCGAGCACATAGAGACGCTTAAGACTTTGGGATTTGAGTTGGATGTAGAATTGCAAATGGATTTAATTCTGCAATCCTTGCCTGACTCTTATGCACCATTAATAATGTTCAATATGAACACAATGGTGAAAGCCCCATTAGAGCTTTTGAACATGCTGAGGACTACAAAACAGGACTTGAAAAAGTCCAAGTCTGCTTTATTGGTTGCTGTCAATAAAGGAAAAGGTAACGGCAAGGGTAATGCCAAGGCCAAACCCAAGTCCAAGCCCAAAGGACAGGTTGCTCTTGGGCTTGAGAGTGGCTAGGGAAGGGCAAAGTAGCCTGTTTCTACTGTGGCAAGCCTAGCCACTGGAGGAAACACTATAAGGCTTTCCTTGCAAGTAAGAAAAAGTTAGATGCTATGACTTCAGGTATATTTATGATTGAGATTAACTTCTCCTTGTCAGAGTAGATGCCCTAGAGCTAATCAGTTATTGTAGAATTGACTCTTTGTAATAATGTTCATTGATCAATAAACAGCATTCTATTCTATATCGCGTAAATCATCATTATATGTATTGATATATGTCCTTAGAATGGTAGAACCGTGATGAGGATATCAAGTGTTTCAAATCTTGATAGTGAGAACCCTATGAGCACATATGATGGCCATTTTGGAAACGTCCGTAGTCCTAGTATTATTCTGAAGTAAGGGCACAGATAATACGGTAAGGCTATCATAGTGTTGAACAACCACGTCGAAAGGCAGTGACTGATCTCACTTATCAAGGTTGTTTGGTGACAACTTGGTGCAACACATGGGTGCTTGCTGTAGGCAAGTTCACTGGACTGACCCACCAAAGGACTCCATATGGATGGTAACCCTAGTATCTATGGAACAAATCCTCTAACGAATGGTGGTGCATGTGATCCTTAGACTTGAGATCACCTGAGTGCCTTGTACACCGATTGGTGTAGTTTGACACTAGCCTAATGCAGTTCTATTCAGATCTATCAATACGGTGGTAATTGGCTACATCAAGGAGTGTATCAAGACTATGGTGGATAGACAGGGAATTCATCACTCCCGGGTACGAGAGAAGTTATCTCATGACACAATTCAGTAAATGACAATGACACTAAAACTATGGCCACAGTGGGATTGAGTTGTTGCTCTATCCAGTTTATAATATAGGTCATTGGTCCAGTAACTAAATACACAATATCGAGAGTAACCAAAGGTTGATACTACTTCTATGCCTCGGTCTCATCGAGATAATAGATGATGAAAGGATCGAATTGTTTGGTAACCATATCGTTGACAGGTAGCTACTTTGCTGAATCTGAATCTATCGGGTGGCCATGATGCCTTGCTAGGGGCCAATCTCGGTATGTACTTAGTGAGATGATTAATTGGTGTTAATCACGATACTACACACTGCCGGTAAGATAAGGAACCTATGGGTCACACACATAGAAGATAATTTAAGAGCCAGAAAGAAAGAAGCGCGTTTTCGTCTTTTTAGGTGAAAGAGTATTTTGGTAATTTCACAATGCAATTAAATTTGCTGAGGTTGTAGCCTTTATTTAGTTTGTTAGAAAAATTAAATAAGTGAGATTACGTTTAAATATGTGTTCGCATATATTTAAATAAATTATCATTATTGTTAAATGTTAATATATTAAATATATATTAATTGATTTTAATTGAGATAATAATAAACAAAATTAAAATAACTAAATGGGAGTGTTTGGAAACAAGGGGTGTTTGGGTTGGAGCCCAAGCCTATTCCACAAGGGAATAGGGCAATTAAACTTGCACTATAAAAGAAAACGTTTAATTGAGAGAGAGTAAGATTTTTCATTATTTCATTTCACTCATTGAAAGAAAACTTTCTAGCCCCAAAACACTCTCCCACACCAGATTGTTTTTGCTTAGAATCAAAGTATTATTTGATTTTTCTTTCTTGTTTCTTTAGGCTAAAGAGGATCTAGCAAATCCCTTTTTAGTTCCATACGATTATCTTCGTGTGGACTACATCGGTTCGATCCTACAATTGGGTCGGTAGCGAAACCCATTCCGAGACAAGTTAGAGGAGCCTCCAAACGTGGGTATGGTTTCTAAACCTTTAAATTGATTTTCTGCAGATTTGATTATAATGTATAAACCATAATTTTTGTACCCTGATCTTGGTTTTAAGGAACGATCTATCATGTTATTAATTTTGTTTTCCGCTGCGCCAATGGATTGTTTCCTAACACTCTCCCTCAACATCTTAGGTCATTGACATTGGATGTGGTACTCACATTTGTACTAATGTGTAGGGACTAAGGTAGAGTAGAGTGCTCGCCAAGGGAAAGATGGACCTACAAGTTGGAAATTGAGCGCATGTGGTTGCATTGGCTATAGGGACTTACTGTTTATCTTTGCCTACAGGCTTGTTGTTGGAACTACATAACTATTATCACGTACCTTCTATTTCTAGAAATATTATTTCTGTATCCGCTTTGGATAATATAGGGTATCATTTTGAGATATCTAATGGATTGTTATCCTTTAGTTTGAATGGTATTCTATTTGGAATTGCAAGGTTATATAATGGGTTATATGTTCTTGATTTAAACAATAAAGATATTCTCAATGTTGAAACCAAGAAAGCTAAACATAGCGATAAAAACTAGACATATCTTTGGCACTGTAGATTGGGCCATGTTAATGAGACCCACATTGCAAAACTTCAAAGGGATGGAGTTTTGGATCCTTTTGACTTTTAGTCATTTGAGGTATGCGAGTCATGCCTGTTAGGCAAGATGACTAAGTCTCCTTTCACAGGAAAAGGTGAAAGGGCTACTGAACTGTTAGACATCATCCATAGTGATGTATGTGGTCCACTAACAATTGAACCCAGAGTGGATATTCATACTTCATCACATTTACTGATGATTTTAGTAGATACGGTCATGTCTACCTTATGAGACATAAATTTGAAGCCTTTGATAAATTCAAGGAATTCAGGAATGAAGTACAGAATATGTTGGGCAAAAGTATCAAAGCTCTTTGGTCGGATCCAGGAGGTGAATACTTAAGCTCAGGTTTTTATGAATACCTGAAGAAATGTGGGATAGTATCACAACTCACCCCTCCTTATACGCCCCAAAACAATGGAATGTCAGAAATGAGGAATAGGGCCTTACTTGACATGGTTAGGTCCATGATGAGTTTTAGTGATTTACCTACATCGTTCTGAGGTTATGCCCTAGAGACTGTGACTCACGTTTTGAACCGTATGCCATCAAAGTCTGTAGATAAGACTCCATATGAACTATGGAGTGGGCAAAAGCCCAACTTTTCTTATCTAAGGATTTGGGGTTGCGAAGCTTATGTTAAGAAATTAACTTCGAACAAGCTGGGCCCAAAATTCGTTAAATGTATATTTTGGGGTATCCGAAGGACACCAAAGGATACTATTTCTACCACCAAGAAGAGCGTAAAATTTTTGCTGCTCGTTCTAGTGTCTTCCTAGAAAAAGAATTTTTTGTAAGAATACTAATGGGAGAAAAGTAGAACTTGATGAAGTTCTAGAACCAAAAATTATACTAGACGAAAGACGGGATGATGTGCCAGAAGAAGTGGTTGAACATCATGAGGAGGTTACCCCGCAAATTTTGGATCAAAATGAACCACCTCAGGTAGCACAAGAGCTATGTAGATCTGGAAGAGTACGCCATGAGCCCGGAGATACGGTTATCTCGTGACTTAACATAGTGACGTACTAGTCTACCAAGACGATGAACCTAGAACCTACGAAGACGCTATATCGGATCCAGATTCCGTTAAATGGCTTGAAGCCATGAAATCTGAGATGGACTCCATGTGCCAGAACCAAGTATGGTCTCTGGTGGAAGAGCCGAGGGGTGTGAGAGACTTCCGGGGTTTAGAGGAAATTATTGAACCTTGCATCACTAGTGATATGGCTAATGGGATGATTGTCGAAGCGTCGGATGAGGAAATCAAGAGCACTCTGTTTTTGTTGGGCAACAACAAAGCTCCTGGACCAGATGGTTTTGGTGCTTATTTCTTCAAGAAAGCTTGGGATGTGGTGGGAAAAGATGTGATTATGGCATTTAAAGACTTCTTCTAAGAGGGCAAGCTTCTCAGGGAGGTAAATTGTACTTCAATTGCTCTTATTCCCAAGTGTGATAATGCTTCTTTGTGTAAGGACTATCGGCCCATTTCTTGCTGCAACATAATTTATAAATGTATCACCAAGATCATTGCAAATAGAATTAAGAGTGCTTTACCTCTCTTCATTGACCCGACACAAGCAGCCTTTGTTGGTGATAGGAGAATAGGAGATAATATCCTGTTATGCCAGGAGTTGGTGCACAACTATAATCGAGCTACGGCCAAGGAAAAAAGGTGTGCCTTGAAAGTTGATTTAATGAAGGCTTATGACTCGGTTAATTGGGAGTTTCTCTTACAAGTCCTTAAGAATTTTGGTTTCCCTAGTGTTCTTGTCAATTGGATATCCAAATGCATCACTACTCCTAGATTCTCGGTGGTTATCAATGGGGAGTTGGTGGGTTTCTTTGGGAGCTCTAGAGGGCTGAGACAAGGGGATCCCTTATCCCCTTACTTGTTTGTTATTGCTATGGAGGTTCTCTCTCGGCTCTTGAATAGAGTGGCGGCTAATCCGAACTTTAGTTTTCATTGGAGATGCAAGAAAATGGGGCTGACTCATCTTTGTTTCGCGGATGATCTCATGCTTTTTTGTAAAGCCGAAGGTACTTCTCTGTNAAAAAAAAAGAATTATTCGCATACAAATCCTTAAGAAATTCAAAACCAAGTAATTTAGTTTGTAATGAAGTAAGTAATACGTACCTCCTAGACAATACATCAGCCACAACGTTTTCCTTCCCATGCTTGTATTTGATTACATAAGGAAATGTTTCTATGAACTCCTACCACTTAGCATGTCTTTGTTTAAGCTTACCTTGGGTCTTCAAGAACTTCAAGCTCTCATGATGGGAATGAATGATGAATTCCCTCAGCCACAAGTAATGGTGCCATGTTTGAAGAGTTCTCAGTAACGCATAAAGCTCCTTGTCGTAAGTAGGATAATTCAACACTTAGCTTTTTACTAAAATAAGCAATTGGTTTGGAATCTTGCATCAAAACAGCTCCTATTCCAATCTCGGATGCATCAAAACAACATTCTTTTTAACAAGTTCATTCAAAGGTGCAGCAATAGAACTAAAATCTTTAACAAACCTTCGATAAAAACTTTTTGAACCGTGGAAACTTCTCACCTAGTTCGCATTCTTAGGTGTAGGCCAGTCCCTTTTCTTCATCAACATTAATACCCTGCGAATTAACAACAAATCCAAGAAACACAACAAATTCCATGCAAAACGTGCACTTCTTAAGATTAGCATACAATTGGTGCTCTCTCAACACCCTAAACACAGCATGCAAGTGTTTCAGATGTGCATCTAAATTTTTGCTATAGACTAAAATATCATCAAAGTAAACTATCACAAATTTTCCCATGAAAGCATGCAAGACATGGTTCATTAACCTCATGCAATCCATATTTAGTTTTAAATGCAGTTTTCCATTCATCTCCCTCTTTCATGCGAATCTGATAATAGTCATTATTTAAATCAATTTTAGAAAACAATTGAGAGTCATGCAATTCGTCAAGCATATCATCTAATCTGGGGATAGGATGTCTATACTTTACCGTTATCTTGTTAATAGCCCGGCAATCCACACATATACGCCATGTTCCATCTTTCTTTGGGACTAAGAGGACAGGAACCATTTGAAGATTGGATTACAGAGGGTTAAGCAGAAGGGTTTTTTGCTTGGTTGTTTTGTCTCATTGGTAAAGCGTTTGTTTTTTGTTTTTCTTTTTATGATCCTAACCTGGGGAGGTGTCCTATGGTAGGTGGGATTTTTGGTGTTCTCTTTTCTTTCTTCTTGGTGTTTATCTCCCTTTGTGGTTTTTGATAAACCCCTAGAGCGGATGGCTGTTTGTAGGCTTGTTTCTTTGTTTCCTATTTTCGGGGCATGTCCCAAAATAGGCTGGTCGCCTTTTATTAGGCCTTTGTACATTGTTCTTGTTTCTTTAATATGATTACTTACTTAACAAAAAAAAANTATCCAAAGCTGATTAATTAAAAATAAAATAAAGTCCTAATATAAGAAATTGGTGTTTCTAGCTGTGACTTTCCCATTGCACATTTCCACACCAACCTTATCAATCTCTTTTCCACCCACAATTTGCTGCTTCTTTAACACCCCACCAGAACTTTTTGCCTCACTTGTATTCAAAGAATTCACAAGAAAAGGACCATTGGGAGGCAAAGTATGGCTTTGGGAAGGTTTAGGAAGTGGAGGGAAAAAATTGTTTTTTTGTGATGTGGCAGGGCTGGTGACGTGGCATCTTGGGGGACGTGGCAGGATGAGTCAGCGTGAGATTGATGAGGTGGAGGGGAGAGATGGATGATTTGTTGATGAGTTGTCATGATTTGAAGTCAAAGAGATAAGAGATAAGGAAATCAAAGGAGAACCAATGAAAAACAAGTGACGTGGCTAAAAACTTATGGAACAGCCTATTAACCAGTCCAAAGAGATGTGGATAAGAAAAAAATCAAAAAAAATCTAAATGAGCCAATGAGAGAGAACCAATGGATAGCACTTGGATGGATTCAAACTATCTCACTCAATATGTGAACAACAACCAAAAATGGCAGACAACTCCAGCCCAAACAGCAAAGCTTCGGCCAAAGAAGCACCCACACTCCGGTGACCTGCAAGAATCTGGCATCAACAGGCTACACCACCAACCCACTCTACATTTCCGGTCAAAAAAGAACCACAAACAGCCCCTTTACTCCTACCTCTCTTCAACACCAAACAGCAACTCCAAAAAAACGAAAATAAACAAAACAACTCCGGTAGCCACCCACCTTCTTCCCAATCCGGCCAAGCCAAGAAACAACCCACACAAAACAAGCTCAACCACAACAGCCACCAACAAGCAAAAGAGAAGAAAGGAGAACAAACAACCAAGGAGTTCGATTTAAACCCAAAAACAACCCCCAAACACAGCAAAGAATGACTGAAACATAGCAAACAAAAAGGTTAACAAAAACAGAAAAACAAAGTGCAGGTTTGTGAAAGAAAATGTGAAAAGAGAACTAAAGGAAATGGTAAGAGGGACAGGTGAAGTTAAATGGTAAAGGTGGAGGATGGAGGATGAGGGTGGAGAGAGGGGTGGTGGGTGGAGAAAAAATTATGGAAAGAGGGCTGGTTTCTAATCCTAGAGAGAAGAGAGAGCATTTTCTCTCACTAACGTGAACAGTTTTGTTTGGGCATTCGGAAGAAATATGTCCAAATCCTTGACGCCTAAAACACATAATATCACGTGACTTAATAAGAGTTTTAGTTTCTGGTTTACCTTTAGGAACAGCAACTGAATTCTTCGACTTTGCTTCTTCTTTAGTGTTGTGAGAGATAAAGCTATGGACCTTAGGAATGTCACAGCATCCTACAGTAATAGGAAGTTGGCGAATGATTGGGGCCTCCCTAGATCTATTTTCAAAGACGTTTCTCAAGTTCTCAACAACATTTAAAGATTGGATTACAGAGGGTTACGCAGAAGGGTTTTTGCTTGGTTGTTTTGTCTCATTGGTAAAGAGTTTGATTTCGTGTTTTTCTTTTAATGATCCTAACCTAGGGAGGTGTCCTATGGTAGGTGGGATTTTTGGTGTTCCCTTTGCTTTCTTCTTGGTGTTTATCTCCCTTTCTGGTCTTAGATAGACCCCTAGAGCGGATGGCTGTTTATAGGCTTGTTTATTTTGTTTCCTATTTTCGGGGCATGTCCCAAAATAGGCTAGTCGCCTTTTATTAGGCCTTTGTACATTCTTCTGTTTTTATAATATGATTACTTACTTATCAAAAAAAAAAAAAAAAAGAAAAAAACAATTTGATCTCCATGGAGAGCTAGAGGCTTCTCCACTTTAACGGCTTTGTGCAGCAGCTCCTTCATCTCTATGTAATGTTGCCACTCAACCACGTCAGCAACCTCCTTGTTCAATCCGGCGATGAATCTAGCCATTATTGCTTTTCTATCTTCCTCAATGTTTGCTCTAATCATGGCAATTTCCATCTCCTTATAATAATCCTCTGCACTCATGGAACCTTGAAGCACCCCTTGCAAGTTCCTATACAAATCTCTATAGTAATGGCTAGGTATAAATCTCTTGCGCATCACCAACTTCATCTCTTCCCATGACCGAATACGCCTCTCACCATTTCTACGCCTATTGATCGCCAATTGATCCCACCATATACTTGCATAATCTATAAACTCCACTGCTGCTAGCTTTACCTTCTTCTCCTTGGAGTAATTATGATAATCAAGTACGTGCTTAACCTTTCTTTCCCACTCCAAGTATACCTCCGGATCATTCTGTCCTTGAAAAGTCGGAATTGCCATCTTTATATTGCCTATATTGTTATCTCCCTTGGAGTCAACCTTCTTGGTCCGTTTATAACTTGTTCCCTCCACTTCGGCATCAACTTCGTCTTCTTCGTTGAACTCATGTCTTCTATATGATTTAGAACTGGAAGAGGACTCCAAATCATTCATTCTCGCATTCAATAATTTAAATTGGTCATTAACAGCCTTGATGAAGAATTTCATGTCAATCTCTTATGGTTCTCCTCCTTCCTTACTCATGGTTTCAACACGTAAAATTAAATAAAATAAAAGGTGTTGTTCCTAACGCACTCCCTCACGTGTTTGCACTCAAATCAGATTGTTATCACGTGTTTGAGGAAATATCATGGGTGATTTCAATGCGATGAGATTTGGGCATGAGAAACTAGGGGGTTCTTATAGGTGGAGAAAGTATTTTTCAGACTTGAATAATATGGGTAATGAGACTAGGCTTGAGGACCTTCGGTTTATGGGTAACTTTTTCACTTGGAGTAATATGAGAGAAGGGGATCACAGGATTACTACTAAGATTGATCGAGCTCTTGTGAATGAAAAGTGGGGCAGTGTGTTTGGTAATTCCATAGCAAATTTCCTTCCCCCAAGCATTTCGGACCATTCTCCTTGTATTGTTGAGTGTGGGGTTATGTCTTCACCTAGGAAAATCCCATTTCGGTTCTTCAACTTTTGGGCATACCATGAAAATTTCATTAGTATTGTTAGTAAGGCTTGGGAAGAAGAAGTTAGGGGTACCCCTATGTATCAATTGGTTACTAAACTGAAGAGAGTCAAAGAAGCATTAAAAGTGTTTAACAAGAGGGAGTTTGGGAACATCTCAGCAAGAGTTATTGAAGTTAGAGAAAACCTCCTAAGGGTCCAGCATGCTCTTGCTTCCAATCCTCTTGAAGAGAACCTTATTCTTGAGGAAAAAGCCAAAGCTTTTAATTTTACCTCTTTACATCGAGCTGAGGAGTCTTTAACTAGGCAAAAATCTAGAGTGCAATGGCTTAGAGAGGGTGACCAGAACACAAGCTACTTCTTCAAGTGCGTGAATGGCCGAAACAATAGAAATAGAATCACCAAGCTTAAGAGTGATAACGGCACGGTTTTTGAAGACCCTTAGAGCATTAGGGAGGAAATTGTCAGCCATTTTAAAAGAGTATTTGAGGAGCCGAGGGGTGTGAGGGACTACCGGGGCTTAGAGGAAATTATTGAACCCTGCATCACTAGAGATATGGCTAATGGGATTACTGCCGAAGTGACGGATGAGGAAATCAAGAACGCTCTGTTTTCTTTGGGCAATAACAAAGCTTATGGACCAGATGGTTTTGGTGCTTATTTCTTCAAGAAAGCTTGGAAGTGGTGGGAAAAGATGTGATTATGGCTATTAAAGACTTCTTCCAAGAGGGCAAGCTTCTTAGGGAGGTAAATTGTACTTCAACTGCTCTTATTCCCAAGTGTGATAATGCTTCTTTGTGTAAGGACTATAGGCCCATTTCTTGCTGCAACATTATTTATAAATGTATTACCGAAATCATTGGAATGTGGTGGGAAACGATGCGATAATGCTTTACCTCTCTTCATTTACCCGGCACAAGCAGCATTTGTTTGTGATAGGAGAATAGGTGATAATATCCTCTTATGCCAAGAGCTGGTGCACAACTACAATCGAGCTTCGGCCAAGGAGAAAAGGTGTGCCTTGAAAGTTGATTTAATGAAGGCTTATAACTCGGTTAGTTGGGAGTTTCTCTTACAAGTCCTAAAGAATTTTGGATTCCCGAGTGTACTTGTCAATTGGATATCCAAATGCATCACTACCCCTGGGTTCTCTGTGGTTATCAATGGGGAGCTGGTGGGTTTCTTTGGGAGCTCTAGAGGGCTAAGACAAGGGGATCCCTTATCCCCTTACCTGTTTGTTATTGCTATGGAGGTTCTCTCTCGGCTCTTGAATAGAGTGGCAGCTAATCCGAACTTTAGTTTTCATTGGAGATGCAAGAAAATCGGGCTGACTCATCTTTGTTTCACGTACGATCTCATGCTTTTTTGTAAAGCCGGCGGTACCTCTTTGTCTCTCCTTAAGAATGCTTTAATTACCTTTGAAAGTTGGTCACGATTGAGTGAAAATCCCGACAAAAGCAATATCTTCCTTTCTGGTGTGAGTGACAATGAAAAGATGTACTTAACAAAAAAAAAAAAAAAAAAAAAAAGACAATGAAAAGATGGAGCTCTTAAGTTTGGAAGGTTTTTGCCGAGGCTACTTCCCATCAAATACTTAGGTGTACCCCTTATTACCTCTAAGCTAACCTTCGGGGATTGTCGACCTCTCTTGGATAAAATATTGGCTCAGGTTGCCTCTTGAAGAAGTGGGTTTTTTATCCTATGCGGGGAGGATAATTTTGATTAAACCAATTCTTCGAAGTATCCAAATTTATTGGTCGTCTCTCTTTATTCTTCCTTCCAAAATTCAGAAGGAAATTGATGCTAGTTTGAGAGCTCTTCTTTGGTCCGGAGCTGATATGAATAGACACAAAGCTAGAATTGCTTGGGAGGAGGTATGTGTGCCCAAAAATGAGGCGGGCTTGGGTTTATGAAATGTAAGGAATGGAACCTTGCGGCTTCATTAAGACATATATGGAACCTGTGCAATCATAGACGCCCTACTTTGTGGGCCTCTTGGGTCCGAATTCATCTTTTAAGAAATAGAAGCATTTGGGACATAAGCATTCCCCAAAATTGTACACGGCTGTGGAGACATATCCTCAAAAATTGGGAAATGGCTAGAAAGAATATCAAATGTAACATTGGCAATGGTAACACCACTTCTCATTGGTAGATTGGATTACAGAGGGTTATGCAGAAGGGTTTTTGCTTGGTTGTTTTGTCTCGTTGGTAAAGAGTTTGATTTCGTGTTTTTCTTTGAATGATCCTAACCTAGGGAGGTGTCCTATGGTAGGTGGGATTTTTGGTGTTCTCTTTTCTTTCTTCTTGGTGTTTATCTCCCTTTGTGGTTTTTGATAAACCCCTAGAGCGGATGGCTGTTTGTAGGCTTGTTTCTTTGTTTCCTATTTTCGGGGCATGTCCCAAAATAGGCTGGTCGCCTTTTATTAGGCCTTTGTACATTGTTCTTGTTTCTTTAATATGATTACTTACTTAACAAAAAAAAAAAAGAGGACAGGAACCAAACATGGGCTGAGACTCTCCCGTACAAATCCCATTTGCAACAGCTCATCCACTAGCCTTTGTATGTCTGTTTCCTTGGGATTAGCTCTATAAGCAGGTTGATTTGGTATGGCGGAACCAGGTATGAAGTCTATTTGCTCTTAGAGGAGGTAATCCATAGGGAATCTCCTCAAGGAATGGGTCCTCAAATTCCTGCAACAATGACGCGACAATACTAGGCAAAGATGATTTAAGGTGGTTAGTAAAAAAATAAACATCCTTGTACATAAGTTCAAGTGCTTGTTGCCTTGCCATCATTACACTCTTAGCCTCATGTTTTTCAGCAAGTACACTCATTCTTTTATTTTTCTCTCCATGTTGCTCACTTTTCTCTCCTTTTTGCTCACTTGCTCTCTTTTTATTTTCCTCTTGCTCACACAATTGTTCCTCTCTCATTTTGCAGTCTCTCGCTATCCTAATCTGATCCTCATAAGCTTGCAAAAGTTTAAGAGGGACTAATACAACTTTTCGGCGGTTCATTACAAAAGAATAACAATTTTTGCACCCATCATGCGACACCCTCCGATCAACCTGCCACGGTCGGCCAAGCAACATATGACCAGCATACATCATATCCACATAACGAAGAACCTCACCCTCATACTTGCCAATTGAAAACGGAACCCGAACTTGCTTGTTTACCTTCACTTCTTCACAGTCATTTAGCCATTGTAGCTTGTACGGTTTAGGATGCTTCTTTCACTTCAGATTCAACTTTTCTACCGACAAAGTACTGGCAACATTAGTACAACTCGCACTATAAATAATCAACGTCTATACCTTATCTTTCACGTGGCATCTTGTGCGAAAAATATGCTCACGTTGCTCCTCATCTCCTTGATCCTTAGGCTGTATACTCAAGGCTCAACTTGTAACAAGTAAATCACCATGCACAGGTTCTTCCACTTCAACATCAGAACAATCCTCCAATTGTGGCATCTAATCGTCACTTGAGCTAGCACTTTCGACTTCCCCATTTGCCTGTACAACCATAACCTTTTTTTTTTTTTTTTGTTAAGTAAGTAATCATATTAAAGAAACAAGAACAATGTACAAAGGCCTAATAAAAGGCGACCAGCCTATTTTGGGACATGCCCCGAAAATAGGAAACAAAAGAAACAAGCCTACAAACAGCCATCCGCTCTAGGGGTTTATCAAAAACCACAAAGGGAGATAAACACCAAGAAGAAAGAAAAGAGAACACCAAAAATCCCACCTACCATAGGACACCTCCCCAGGTTAGGATCATTAAAGGAAAAACAAAAAACAAACATTTTACCAATGAGACAAAACAACCAAGCAAAAAACCCTTCTGCTTAACCCTCAGTAATCCAATCTTCAAATGGTGTTGAGAACTTGAGGAACGTCACATTCGGGGGATTTCTTGAATGTTCATGACAAGATTTTTTGAATACCCTCACATTCGGGGGATTTCTCTACCAAATCGGCTTGGGAGGTTATTAAAGGAAGGAGAGAAAAAGTTGAGTGGTGTGACTTGGTGTGGTTCTCAAAGGCTATCCCAAGATACTCTATGATCTTATGGTAGGCTATAAATGAGAGATTACCTAAAAAGGAAAGGTTGATGAGGTATGGGGCTACTACTAACGCTCATTGTTGCCTTTGTAACTCATCTATAGAATCTCTTGACCACTTATTTTTTGCATGCCCTTTTTCTAAGTCTATTTGGAGCAAGATCCTTATGCTTGCTGACCTTGGCTATGAGCATGATTACATCCCCCATTTGGCAAGGAAATGGAAAGGTAAGAGTCTAAAATTCACTTTGGGTAGGCTTTGTTTAGGGGCTACGGTTTATTGGATTTGGAAGGAACAAAATTAACGAAATTTTAGGGGTGACTATAAGGATTCCTTCACCATAATTGATGCTATCAAAAGTGTTGTTGTAGACAAAGCTATGGACTTTAGGAATGTCAAAGCATCCTACAGCAATAGGAAGTTGGCAAATGATTGGGGCCTCCCTATATCTATTTTCAAAGATGTTTCTCAAGTTCTCGACACCGTTTGAAAACTGGATTACGGAGGGTTACACAGAACGGTTTTTGCTTGGTTGTATTTGTATCATTTGTAAAGAGTTTGATCTTGTGTTTTTCTTTTAATGATCCTAACCTAGGGAGGTGTCCTATGGTAGGTGGAATTTTTGGTGTTCTCTTTGCTTTCTTCTTGGTGTTTATCTCTCTATGTGGTTTAAGATAAACCCCAAGAGTGGATGGCTGTTTGTAGGCTTATTTCTTTTAATTCCTATTTTCAGGGGCATGTCCCAAAATAGGCTGATAGCCTTTTATTAGGCCTTCTGTACATTCTTCTCTTTTTTTAATATTATTGCTTTTTTTTTTTTATGACTGGGGGTATCCAGGTCAGCTTACAACACTTCAACTAATCTCTGGGACCTTGAAACTACTGACCTGATAAGAGTACTTCTAGTGGCTACCCCTATTAACAACTAAGGAGAGACTCGAACTCAAGACCTGTTGANGCAATACTACACTAACAGCGCAATCACACAAACTTCTTCTCACAACCCCAACATGACAGCTCTTAGCACACCCCTAGGCAACCTCGGCTAGCGGAAAATTCATCAAAAAAAAAAAAAAAAAATCAGCTGCCACATTAGGTTTGTGATAGAAAGGTTATGAGAGAGGGTTGTCAACCTATTTTTATTGTGATCTAATAAGTGCTTACATCTAGTAATTGGGAGGGAAACCTTTTTTTTCTCTACCAATATTAAGCCATCTAAATCACCTTTATTTCATGTTGTCATGTGTTTTGTGAAACATAAGTCTAGATAACTATATATAAATTAAAAATTAATCTAAAAACATTCAATATAATCTAATAATTATTTTTAAACAACTAAACTATAATATTCTAAATTAAATATTAAATAGGTAAATAAATTTATACATTAAATAATTAATTATATTTATACTAAATAAAATATATTACACAGTTAAAAATATTTACAATATATATTTCAAACCACTGTTCGTCGAAACCTTGTTCGCCAAAGCGAAGGGTACACTTCTAACAGTGGGAGGTTCATTGGAGTTTTCCTTAATAGTGATGGGTCGACTTAAAATGACATGTTTTGCTTGTTCGCCAAAGCGAAGGTTGATAAGCACGTCATAGGAATAGTAGAGAAGTACACTTGTTGTGTGTACGTGGCGACATGTAGTACCCACTCTACTGATACGGAGAATCATACTTGAGGACAATGGCTTAGGCCATTGAATTGTGTGATTGGCTTGTTGGCTTGTTTCACATTTGAGGTTGGTAATGGGAGCTATTAAGTGGTGTGGATTAAGTTTGTTGGCCTACCTAATCAACCTGTTGTTGTGAAGATCTAACTTCCTTGCAGTGGACATCTAGTCCACCTAAGCTACTGTTCACGTTAGTGAGAGAAAATGCTCTCTCTTCTCTCTAGGATTAGAAACCAGCCCTCTTTCCATATTTTCTTCTCCACCCACCACCCCTCTCTCCATCCTCATCCTCCATCCTCCACTTTTACCATCAAACTTCACCTGTCCCTCTAACCAGAGAGCTTCACCATTTCCTTTACTTTTCTTTTCACATTTTCCTTCACAAACCTACACTTTGTTTTTCTGTTTTTGTTAACCTTTTAGTTTGCTATGTTTCCGTCCTTCTTTGCTGTGTTTGGGGGTTTCATTTGGGTTTAAATCAAGCTCCCTGGTTGTTTGCTCTCCTGTCTTCTCTTTTGCTTGTTGGTGGCTGTTGTGGTTGAGCTTGTCTATGTGGGCTGTTTCTTGGCTTGGCCGGATTGGGAAGAACGTGGGTGGCTGGAGTTTTGCTGGTTGCTGGAGTCATTTTGTTTATTTTCATTTTTTTGGAGTTGCTATTTGGTGTTGAAGGGAGGTAGGAGTAAAGGGGCTGTTTGTGGTTCTGTTTTGATCGGAAATGTAGAGTGGGTTGGTGGTGTAGCCTGTTGCTACCGGATTCTTGCTGGTCACCGCAGTTTGGGTGCTTCTTTGGCTGGAGCTTTGCTGTTTTGGCTGGAGTTGTCTGCCACTTTTGGTTGTTGTTCACTAGTTGAGTGAGATAGCTTGAATCCATCCAAGTGCTATCCATTGGTGCCCTTCTCTCTCATTGGCTCATTTGGATTTTTGAGATTTTTTTCTTATCCACATCTCTTTGGACTGGTTAATAGGCTGTTCCATAAGTTGTTTGCCACGTCACTTGTTTTTCATTGGTTCCCCTTTGATTTCCTTATCTCTTATCTCTTTGACTTCAAATTATGATAACTCACTAACCAATCATCCATCTCTCCCCTCCACCTCATCAATCTCAAGCTAACTCATCTTGCCACGTCCCCTAAGATGGCACGTCAGCCTGCCATGTCACCAGCCCTGCCACATCACCAAAAAACAATTTCTTCCCTCCATTTCCTAAGCTTTCCTGTAACGCCCCACTTGAGGTACGTATTTGTTGTTTCTTCCTTTGCTCTTTTTGAGTTGGTTTTGGTAATATGGTTTGTTTGAATGTTTGCCCTGAAATTGGTTGAAAATAGAAGAAGTTTAGTGTTTCAGTCTTCGCCGGAGCGAAGAAGAATCTTCGCCGCGGCGAAGAGGTGTTGAAGCCACGGGGAAGCTGCTGGACAGTTTCGCCGCGGCGACAGAAGTTTCTTCGCCACGGCGACAACCCGTTTAAAATGTTGGTTAAGTTTTAGATATTTTCTTCCCTAAGGGCATTTTGACCTTTCTACCCCTAATTAGCAGGAAAAGTGGGGAGTTAATTGTAATGATTTTTCATGGAGAATATGTTGTTAAAGGGGGTGAGTTTGTAATGAATCAAAGGATATAGATGGAATTCCCAAAGAAAAATAAGGGCAAAATGGGAATGAGTGTGTTTATATTTCATTAAAAGGAATTAGAATTGGAAAACCCCTCATTCTTCTTCTCCAAAAACGCAACTCCCTATCTTTGCTCCTCTCAACTTCTCTTTTCTTTTGATCAAGGTATTCCAAGGGGTTTTTGAAGTGATTTGGGGTAGAAAAGCAACCTAAGGCTTCCTAAGGTAAGGATTCCTACTTAAGTTGTGTGATTTGTGAGTTTTGGTTCATATTGAAGTTTGAGGGTTTTTGTTCTTTTGGTTAAGAGTAGAGAAAAAGTCAAGCAAAACAAGTGAAAGGAAGAGTTGGTGAAGTCTCTCCATAACAAG